>NW_004949100.1:13512563-13526298 GCF_000317375.1 Microtus ochrogaster | reverse complement strand
TATAATTCTGAGTTTTGGTATTAGAGAATATTACTTAAGATGAAAATTTTAAGATGATGTAATTTTATTGCTAATGTCTGGGATTATGAAAATTCTTTTTAATTTCTGTAATATATTATACTAAATAAGAGAAAGTATTAACCAAATTAGCATTTCATCGTGGTCTGCTAGTTAACATATTAAGATGACTTCATATTTATTACAGGCTCTATTTAAAAATGAGAGTAGCCTCTTCAGTCAATCAGTAATCTGTGAACTAAATACTTTTTTTGACCTTCCCATAAATTTGGGTTTAGAAACTACTTTTTAAGCCCAAGTTAGGTGGATTATCTCATAATCACTCTCACTAGGTCAAGAGTTTGTGCTTTCTTTTCATTGTTCAGGGGGATAGTTACTTAGACGGATCTAGAAAAAGTCCATTAGAGAAATCAACCACCAGAAGGCTTTTTTAAATATAGAAACTGTGTTGTCCAAGTTATCTACTCCAAAAGAACGTGTGTCACGATGCTTTGGGCGGAGTTTTACCTGTGATAGTTGTGGGTTTGGCTTCAGCTGTGCGAAGTTACTAGACGAGCATGTGCTGACCTGCACTAACAGACATTCATACCAAAGCACGGTGAGAGCTTATCCCCGAATAGTAGATATTAGAGATGGCAAAGATAGTAACATCAAAGCGGAACTTGGTGAAAAGGAGTCTTCCAAAACATTTTCCGCACAGACAAATACAGAGAAGACGCCAGCCAGGCGCCCGATGATTCAGCTTCGACCACTGCGAGCGGAAAAGGCACAGTGGAGTCTGGAATGGCGGCTGGTGAAGACAAAAGTAGAGCCACCGAGACGAAAAGAATTATTATCAAGATGGAGCCGGAAGATATCCCTACAGATGAGATGAAAGACTTCAACATCATTAAAATTGCTGACAAAGACTGCAATGAATCCACGGACAATGATGAGTTAGAAGATGAACCCGAAGAGCCGTTTCATGGATACTATGTTGAGGAAGATGTCGGCATTAAAAAGTGTGGAAGGAAAACCCTAAAGCCTCGGATGTCCGTAAGTATGGATGAAAGAAGTGGTTTAGAAAGTATGAGACCCCCCCCCACACACACACACACCAATAGCAGTCCAGGGCAAGAGGATGCTGACAATGCCTCTTGTGAGTTGTGTGGGCTCCCAATAACTGAGGAGGACCTGTCATCTCATTACTTAGCCAAACACATCGAAAGCATCTGCTCATGTGGTAAATGTGGACAAATACTTGTCAAGGGCAGACAGCTTCAGGAACACGCTCAGAGATGTGGAGAACCTCAGGATCTGACGATGAACGGGCTGGGAAATGCCGACGAGAAGATGGACATGGACGAGAACCCTGATGTTTGAAATGCTAGACGATTTCAGGGACAATCATTACCAAATAAACAGTATCCAGAAAAAGCAGCTATTTAAACACTCTGCTTGTGCTTTTCGGTGTCCCAATTGTGGCCAGCATTTCGAAACTGAAAACTTAGTGGTCGAGCATATGTCTAGCTGCCTAGACCAGGATATGTTTGAGAGTGCCATCATGGAAGAAAATGAAAGAGATCACAGATGAAAACATTTTTGTAATCTGTGTGGAAAAGGATTTTATCAGCGCCGTCATTTGAGAGAACACTATACTGTTCATACTAAGGAAAAGCAGTTTGTGTGTCAGACATGTGGAAAGCAGTTTTTAAGAGAGCGGCAGTTGCGTCTGCACAAGGACATGCACAAAGGCATGGCCAGGTATGTCTGTTCCCTTTGTGATCAAGGAAACTTCCGAAAACATGACCATGTACGGCATATGATTTCCCACTTATCTGCTGGCGAGACTATATGCCGGTCTGCTTTCAGATATTCCCAAATAATGAGCAACTGGAGCAGCATATAGATGTTCATCTCTATACGTGTGGAATATGTGGAGCAAAGTTTAATTTGAGGAAGGATATGAGATCACATTATAATGCCAAGCATTTGAAAAGAACCTGAGGGGCTTCCTACTGTATGAATGTTTAGCTGATAGGCAGGACACCAAAGCGAAAAGGAGATGAGCTATTTAGACACTGATTTTACAAGAAGTGTTGGGGAAACTTTTCATGGCCCTTTTACTTTAACATTTTTGTTTAGGACCTTAAGTATATTTTAGGCATTAAATGTTACCATTTTTGATGTTTCTAAGAGCATTCTTTGTTCATAGTTTTCTTAACTACCATTAAAGTTACTTTTCAATGTAGACTGTAAGTGGCTATTATCCCTTCGATGGCTATTAAACTAGTATTTTTTTAACCAATAAGGTAATGATTTCACTATTTCTGTGTACTTTGATTTTAAGTTTATCCTATGAAATTTTAAACCCTAGATCATTGACCATTCCTACTTAAATTTTTAAAAGAATTTTTACATAATTATTTAAAAACTATCCTATTCATTTTTAGCTACTTTTTTGGCTTTGCTTTTTGGGGCTTTTGGTTTTGCCTTTTTGTCTTTTTGTCAGTTGTATAGTGGGGTGTCTACTGTTCATTCTCCCTTATCAATGAAATCCATATTCTTAAATTGGCAAGCTTAGGCAAGTGAGGTGCACTGAATCTAACCTTTAAGGTGGACATGGGCTCAATCCTGGGCTAAGATTGATGGACCTAAGGAAATTCCTATAAATGACCATTTCCTATAATTAATAAAATATTATCATTTAATAATCACATTTAAAACTTATATTAAGTGTAAATCCCAATGACTTTTCCTCACTTGAGAAATTAGTGGGGATAAGCCATTTCATTTTGTGATACTGAATTTAACTATGATAGTTAATTAAAAAGACATCTTGTATTCATTAAAATATTTTAATTTAAAAATATTCTGATTTCTAAAGTGTGTTAGTTTATCAATTATTTTGTTTTTAAATAAGACTTTAATAGCTCTTTAGGAATATGACATTTAAGGAAAAATTATTTTTCATTTTTAAAATTACTTTGGAACTGAGATTTGAAAAAGCTGCCATGTGTGTTGATGAATCTAATAAAATAAAGAAATCAACTATAAAAAAATTAGAAAGGCCATCAGTGTACAGGAGGGACACTTTTATGTGTGGAACAGAGTAGAAATAAATAAACATAACCTTGACCTCATGGCATGCTTTCAGTGCCATTCCAGAGCATCAGGAGGTCACCTCAGAATTCCAATAGCTTTATAATTCTAACTCCTTCCTTGATATTCTTCATGTAAGCGACTTGAAGTGGAAAAAAAAAGACTCTTTTCAACAAATAGCGTCATCAGCTTCCGTACATGAGAATTAGGAAAAGATGGTTGGGAACAAGTTCAGTTTGTATTGGAAGCAGCATGTGTGGGGCTGGTTATGCCCCAGTACATGAGGACACACTGGGAAATAGACCAAAACAAGCTCTAGGCTATACCTTCAAGTCCAACTCCACAGAACACACTGATAATAACCAAGTGTAAAACCCTAAATTTCCACAACTCTTGAAATCTTAAACTTGTGGAATAAATTTCATACCAAAATCATAACACAACTTAAAATTTGATTTGTGTGTGTGTGTTAAATAGCAACTATAAATTAACTAAAATGCTCATAGTCTCAAAAGTTGTCATCTTACTAGAAATGTCTATTCATTGCTTTTTATAATCAAATGTTATTGTCTCTGTACTATTGTTTAATTGTCACTTATTAATTTAATTAAATTAACTTTAAATAACAATACATTTGCTTTACTGTTGTGTGATAACCACAATGGTGGTAAGAAATGTTCACAGTCAGGTATGAGGGGGTTAAAGTTGCTGACACACTTACAAGCACTGATTAATGAAAAACTTTCTTTCTTTAGGTTTAAGGTATCAGAGAATGAAAAAAAATGTGAAAAACTTCCCATTGTTTATTTCTTAGTGGAAAAGAAGTAGGATAATAGGATTATAAAATATCTGGAATATTTAATATCATACATATCATAATTATACTGAAGTAATTTAGAAGGATTTATATAGGCTTACCAAGGTTTTGAATTGTATTATGAATTCAGAAAATAATTCAAGTTTGACAAATGTCAATAATGCATCAAATAACATATATGTGTATATATGTGTGTGTGTGCAAAATTATACTGTGCATAAGGGGAATAGTTTTGAAATATGAGGCAAAAACTTAGGTTCAGAGTGGGAAATCAAATTTCCAGCTTCCCTAGTTTTAAAATATATAAATTAGAAAATAAAGTAAAATATTGGAGTAATGATTGATTCATTTAAGAAATAACTATTTTCTGTGCACATTTATAATTTTACTAGAGGTTTAATGTTAAGCATCTAGATGAAGTTTAATCTTATTTTTTTCTTGGTGTACATATGAACCATTAAAATTACAAAAGACACTATAATATTCAAATTAATTGTAGCATGAGTTCTAAAATTGTAGCATGAGTTCTAATAGGTCTTAATAATAAAAGTCCAGAGTCAGATATTGGGGAAAATGTTGAGAGATCAGAGAAATAAACTACAGCCACCTTACCTCTCAAAAGAGACCAGCTTTTATTTCTTCGTGCCTTATCACTTCCTCTCTCCACCCAGCCAGATCATTTCCTGTCTCTCTTTCCAGTCCTCCAGACTGGTTAGCTAGTGGTTCTGATCTCTGCCCTTCAGGTAAACTTTATTTGTACAATCCACACTTAATGGTAATAGAAAAGATTTTCTTTATTTTACTGAAATTTCTAATTTTCTGAACTCCTATATTTAGTAGAACTCATCTAAATATGTTTCAAGAGACATCAAACACTAGAAAGATACCAAAATTTTATCAGTGTAATTTTGATGCTGTATTTTTATGAATGGCATATTGTTGAGTATGGAAATTCAAGATTCAGTCCTAGTACTCTAGAGACAAAGACAGAATCTCTGTGAGTTCCAGGGCATGATCAAAATATTGAGATCTAGACCAGCCAGGGACCCATAGTGACCTCCTGTATTAAGAAAAGAAAAATATGAAATAATAGCTATATACTATGAAATCACATTTGACTATTTTAAAGAACTACACATGAACATGTCATGAATTACTGCTTTTTTTCTACCTTGACATTTGTGGCTTGATATTGTTTGGGTACTACCGCAGTGTTTTGTTATTGTCTAGAAAGGCTATGTCTCTATCTTAAAACAACATTTTGAAATAAAATAATAAAAGCTTTTCTGTCCTAGTTTCTAAATGGTATTTCTTTGTCAAGGAATTTTTATAAGTCCCTAGGCTCAATAGTACCAAAATGAGCAACAAGACACCTTCCTGCCATTCTTGAGATCTCTCTCAACACTCTGGCAGATTTTAGTGAAGCCTCTGCTACCCTATGACATAATGATTCTGTGAGACCCAGGGGATGATGCTGTTGTCCAGGAAACTGGAAATGAACTGCTAAAGACTTAGCTGCCAGGGCAGTACTGGGAACTACAAGAGCCAAGAACCAGAGAGCTGGCATGGCCCAGTCTTGGAAACCTAAAACAGCTATTGGATTCAATACACACTGAGATGTAGCCAGGGCACAGAGGCTATGGGGACTGAAAAAAAGTGTGGCAGGGAACCTAAAACTGAGAGGCTTGAAACAGGCCTTACATCCACATCACTGTTATTGTTTGGACAAACCACATAGAATGTGTGAGTGTTTATTTCAGTAGTCTAATGTATATAACTAAAGTAAGCAAAAGTTCCAAGAATCTACACCATTTCAACCACAAAATCCTTCGACAGATGATAGAGTCCTCCCAAATAAAAAGTCAAGGTAGTGTCCTGCAAGTGAAAGATCCAAAAATGGTGAATGCTAGCTAATAACGGATGTCCATCACAAAAATCCCTTCTCACATGGACAGTTATGGTCATTGACTAGAATTACTGACACTCACTTCTCCCATCTCAGCCCGTGGAGATTAATATCAATCTCTCTGCACACAGAAGAGCAACATCCTCTGAGCTAGGATGACATGTAGGCTCATACTCTAAGATGGATATCTTTTGTTTCACTGAATTTCTTTATTTATTGTATATTTTTATTATTTACAATTTTGCACTTTAGTTGTTATGTTTTAACATTATTCTCACCAGAAAATATTTTGACGGCCTATTTCTTTCCACTTATATATTCTATTCTATTTGTCATTGTATCTCTCCAACGTTCTCATTCTTTTTTTTTTTTTGTTTGTTTTTTGTTTTGGTTTTTCGAGACAGGGTTTCTCTGTGGCTTTGGAGCCTGTCCTGGAACTAGCTCTGTAGACCAGGCTGGTCTCGAACTCACAGAGATCCGCCTGCCTCTGCCTCCCGAGTGCTGGGATTAAAGGCGTGCGCCACCACCGCCCGGCAAACCTTCACATTCTTAAACTCCTCTTTTTCCCCATTCACATTCTGTGCTCAGGTTACTACCTATTTATGGATATCCTTAAATCTAAACTTCTATAAACTTCATTTTCCAAAATAAAGACGTGGATCCACTGAATTGGAGTTTCATCAAGAACAAAGGCGAGTGCTCAAATGTTTTCTGCTGTAAGTCTTCACTGAATCTGCTGTATCATTATATCTGTCCGTGCTTTGGCATTTCTGTCTAAACCATAGCTTGTCACATGACTTCAAGCAAAGACAGCTTTCTAGGCAGACTCACACAAAATAAAACAAAAGAATGAGAACTGTGAAAAAATTAAAACTCATATGACTTACAGGTGGAATTATATTAGTACAATAAAGGATTTGTTAAGTATTTGATGAAATCTAGTATGTTTTCAATCTAGTGAAAGTAACAGCTGCTGAAGATTGAGATAAGATCACTGACTTCCTCTCCAGAGAAGTTTTCAAAGTAATTAAGTCATTAGTTACTTCAAGTACCATTTTGTTATTGCGATGCTAGTTATTCTTTATAAATATAGAAAGACAACAAAAACAGCAAGCAAGAAAATTAAATAGATGCGATCAAGCAAAACTGCTGCTGCTAACCAGTTAAGACTCAATAACTGCTATTAGAGTTACATTGAAATTTGTACTACATTGAGCTGCCAAGTCTCGCTCTGGTAACTTCTAACAAAGCAATGGGTTCATAAATATTCTTTACCTTAGCACCCAATAAATACCATTCTACTTTCATCTCATCTTGGAGATCCTCAAGCATTTGTGAGCATTAGATTTCCTAGTCTTCCTAGACTGCATGTAATGGCAGCTGCATGCTGTCTTCATAGGCTACATCTGACTAAGGGTTTGCACTTGGGAAAGGAACGGGACCCTAAAAACAACTTTACCAACTAACCCATATCATTAGTCCTTAAAGCTTGTTCTTAACACAAATGTGTATCCTTACTTTTTTCTCTTTCTCCAACAAATAAATAGAAAAACAAAATTTGATTTCAGAGAAAGTATAAATTCCCCTTAAACACGATGGTTATAAATGGATTCCCAGCAAGTCTCAGAGCAAAAGGAACATCCAGCAGAGACAACCCGGAGGAAAATAGCAGGAGGTATAAAATCTTTCATAGAGTTGTTACGAAAATCACTGTAATTAATCCAGTAAAAAGGTTTTAGAGCATGGGGACCTGTGCAGAGTTATGACCCCTACCTCAGACAGTGCTTCTACTTGTGCCTGAGTTTTTCTTTATCAAGGAAGTTTCAAAAGGGAATAATTGGAAGTAAGTAAAACTTTCCTGGGGATTTATTATTTATTCTCTTTGTGACTATCTGAATGTATCTCATTTCTAATTTATAAAGTAAATAAAAAAAGATCTGACTCTGCTTCACACTGCTTCAATGGCACTAATTATTTCCAAAACTTCTCAGTAAGAATCACAGATAAAAAGTTAGAGTTGTATTTGTTAAATCTGTGATGCAAACCTTATTGGGTGGCTTTATTTGGTAAATATGTTTGGTGCATTATTGTGCACCTTGTCTGAGATGTGTAGAGCTTTATAGATTATATACCAGCAATTCTGTGGATACACAAAATTACCTAATTTCTAAAATATACAAAAGAACAATATAAAATCTCCACTCTCAAAATAATCATTAAGTCCTTTTAAGGTACTAGATTTAAGCTATAAACTTTCTAGCCAATATGACAAAATTTGTGGTATAAGTTTTATAAGAATTATTATCAATAAAGATTAACTTTCAGGTGAATCACAAATTAGACATATCCTCTTCTTTCTGTTTCTTTATAAGTTTGAATATCACCAACTTTTAAAAACTAACTCAATCCTTGAAGATTTATAAGCATAAATTTTAATGTATAGTAATCTTTATCCACTAGAACTACCTGTGTATTTTTTTAAATCATTTTTAAAACATTTAATTAGAGAAAGTTCTGTATTATATCATGAGACCCTTCACTGTAATGGAGAACATTGTACATCTAAGATATTTATTACACTTTTCATATCAAAATATGTTGAGGACCTTTCTGCAAAATCCAATGGCCATTTCAATCATGATATGACACTGTCATATATAGCTCATTACTATTTATGTAAGGGTTTTCCACTATTTAATAACGTGGTGTAAGTTTGAAATCTTTAACAATTCCTAAGCTACAGATTACTTTTGAAATATTATTTATTAAGCTTCCTCCAATACTTCTAATATTATCTTTAGGTAAAGCAGTTCATATATGTTTAAATTGATCATTTTTCTATACATTGTAAAATGTTATAACCATATAGTGCAATGGAATCTCTGTCTTCAAATTGGAAATTGAGAATATATGATCTTAAAAGTGAGAGATGGTAATACATCAAGCATACTATGAAACTAGATAATGTTAAACTAAAGCACACATTTCAGTATTAACTTATGATTAAATTTATAGTATAAAATGGGCTTTCCTGAGAGTTGGTGACAGTTTAAAATTGTAGAACTTCTTTCCTCTGGTTTCCTTTATCATTGATGCTATTTCATACACAACACACAATTTCAAAAACAATACAGTTGACAATTATGAGCATTATTGTGAACTGTTATATCTGGTCAGAAGTTTTACTCCACATATTTCTTACAGATAATCAATAGAAAATCAGATAATCAATAGAATAGGCAGATAATCAATAGAAAAGCATGAATCTAGAGAGCTGATGATAGAGAATTTATTCTTAATAAAAATAGAGTGAAATCAATTTTAACTTAATTATTGCTTCTACTTTCTTTGTCATAGGTTTCCCTCTTCTGATTATTTGAAATGTGACTTAGATCGCATTATTAATCAAGCCACTGGGAGAATTCATAACTTTGTCACTATAAACATTGCTGCTTAGTATGTAATGCAAATACTACATTGCTAAATTAAAATTTATGTCATAAATATCAACATCAGTCAGACACTGAATTTTCAGATATGTATTAACTGATCTACTCTTCAGTGAGAAGGAAAAAAAATCATGTAATTCTTAATTAACAGGAGCTTTCTTTGTCTTAATCTAGTTTGAGCTTTGTGATTCATCCCCAGCAGTCTGCTTCCTAGAACGCTCAGTCCAGGCAGTCTTCTCTAACGATAGAGGAAGTTAAAGAAAGCAGAGCTGTATGAGCTCCCAAATCAACTCAAATGGTTTCACTGTAACAATTTCTACAACTCTAAATGTTTTTCAAATAAAACTTCACTGGTCCATGGACTAGTGACATCAGAGATGCTGTCTTCCACAAGAAGACTATCAGGAGTCATTTTCTCTGCAGCTACTGTAACAGTCTTACTTATTGGAATGGGAAGTGTTAGAACTGTCAGGATTTGCGACAGATAAAAAAGCCATGAACTTGTCCTGAACAGTTTCCTCATGACCAGCTTCAGAAGCACTGTCAGCTGACTTGTGAGAAAATCTGGAAATGGAATTTTCAAGCCATGTAGATGTGAGTGCAAGTCAGCTGCCAGCCGTCTGTACCTCAAATGGCAATGGTCCTGAAGCACAGCGAACTGGACTTTCTATACCTGGAGTTCAGAAATCAAGCCACTCTTGGGCTTCAGTTTAACTGTGGGGATTATAATGAAATAATTTGTTATTTCCAGACAATAAAAGGATATGGAACTAGAAGATTGAAAATCTATGAAGCTGTTTGGTGGTTCTTCTTTACAACTGGATATCAAATGGTTCTTATTATTCAGCTGAAAATTTAACACTCATATATATTTGTCTAATTGTATAAATGTTGATCTTCCTTTCTGATGAATAAACAATTTATTTATATTCTTTTTATTTGACATATGGATCGTCTTATATAACCAGTTTAAACTTCTTTGCTAAACTTTCTTAAAAACTCTATTGATATGACAGCAAAATACTGTACTAATAGGAATTTAATACCTTCTTTTCACTTTCTACATGTCAGTCATTTTCAAAATTATGTATAGGAAAACAAATATTTGAAAAAGTAGAGGACAGTGCACATAATGAGAAATTGAAAAATAGTTTTGAAATATTAGCTTTTGTTATATAAGAAACAATAAAAGTGATTTGAAGAATAAATTCATTTCTGAATATATTCTTTTCAATAGGCAAGTAAGATTCTTTGTTAATAAATATATTGAGAAACATAGGAAAGGTTTGAAATAAAACATTGGTCAATGAATAACTGACAGTTCGAAATAAAATACCATGAAGATAATGACTGACTTTCCAGTGAAGTTGAAAACTATGGATTATTATAATCACATTCTATTATTTTATAGCATTTTTGTCAGTAGTAAGTATATTAAAGAGATGACAAATTAAGTTTTTTAAGACTTTAACATAAATTCACTACAAAATCATGAGAATCACTAAATTAGCATGTAAAACATCAACATATTGACAATAGAATACCATATATTTTAGTATAAGAGTGAGGCCTGAAAAGTTTAAAGACAGGTACTGCCAGGCTTCAACACTTGCCACTCCAAACTGTAACCTTCCAAGTTATCTTATTCCCTAACTCTTAGCCTTCTGTTTAACAGATGTCTATCAAAATATTCTATTCCTTTGTAACTTCTTATTATATGCTGGTGGGTGCCCTACATACATTAACATATTGGCAGCAATAATTCGATCCAGTGGTTAACAAAATGCATATGGTTGGGATACAGAAGTAGAGGGCCTATGGGAAGAATTGAAAGGAAGGGAGAGAAGTAACCCATTTTTTCAGTACACTTTGTATACATGAAGGTTTGGAGGACTCACATCTCATCAAGAAAGTTTTTTGTGCAGTAGAATATTACCATTGCAAAAACAAAACTAAAAATTAAAAAAAAAAACTAAAAAAAAACAAGGAGGACTACTGACTGCGGGGTACTAAGCCGAAGTAGATACATCTATAACACAACAACTGAACCCAAGACTCGGGACTAAAGCAGAATTCATGATTCTTAAGCATTTCATGATACTTCAGAAATGTAGTAACTAGTTATTTTATTTAATTTTTACTTGAATTTATATGAAATTATATGCAAAATCTGTGTCTTCTCTTAGTCTTTCTGTCTTCATATATTCTGAGATTGGGTTGGCCTTTGAAATTTCCTCATTGAAAGTAAATATAAATGACTGCTCCAGATATTACTATTATTAAATAAAAATTATTTAACTGTGTTGGCTTTATATTTCAATAACTGTATGACAATCCATCAAACTTCTCCAATATAATTTTATATATGTATGTAATTGCCATTTTTCAGTTTAGTTTAAGATTTAGAAAATTTTTTTTAGGGTCATCCCCATTTATTGAAGGCTTATTTTGAATTCCTCTTTGGAAATTTATGATTCTTGCAGAAATCCCATGAAGATAAAATTGTGTTTTACAAAACCATATACTTAAATTACCAGGTTCAGAGTCCCCAAAACACTAGTTGAGAATATCCAACCACTCTCAATATTAAGTTCCAATGCCTAGAGTTGTTCATGACAATTGCCTTCAAAAATACAAGTGGAATAAGTGGATTATTTAATACTCTAATAAAATATGTTCTATTTCATATAAATAGCAATTCATCACATAAATGTTCAGGGGTTTAATGTCATTTAAAATATAGGCCTACATTAAAATTTTTTTCTTATTTTATGCTTACCTCCAAAAGGCATAAAAATCTATAAGGTATCAATATGTAAAAGCCCAGATTTATAAAGTATATGGTTGGGTTACTTGTATCTTTAAACAACACTCTATACATGAGTAAATATTTAGAGATACAGAGTACATTTGCCTTTGGGAGTGGAATCATTATTAGTCAAATTGATTTGCAGCCTTGTTAAAGAACTCTGTAAACCATTTAAAATCCAGCTTAAGGAAACTCTGCTTTTGAAGGATGAAATGCAAAATAATTGATCTCTTTACTACTCCTTAGACATACCTGGTTCTCTATATTTAAATATCATGTTCACATTTGTTTTATATGTATTATATGATTTCCTTAGGTTTCCTGTTTTATATTTCCTTCTCATAGGAAATATGCATCTTGAGTTCTGAGAAATAAGAAAATAGAAATATTTTCTTTTCCTGTTTCTTCTCTGATCCTCATAAGGACTAAACTTTCCTCTTGCTCCAGGTTACATGTTCCATAAAATGTCAGCATCAGAGAAGTTTTAAGTACTTTTAAAATTTCTATTTCTTAAAAAAAGTCAATCTAGTTTAAATACTGAAATATAATTTAGTTTGAAAATATATGATAACTTTTAGTGTAATCTTATATTCGTAGGGTTTATTAATCAATATTGCATTTCCCTTATTTTCTCGTTTTCAAATGAGAAAAGGAGGAGATTAAATCAAAACAAACGAGATTAAGGATGGAGATTCTTCCTTGAGTCAATGAATGTGACTGTGGGTGCTTTGAATTCACATGTATAATTGGGTGTTACTGAAGAGCTATTTTTATTAAAGGAGACAGTTATTTAAAATGTTTATGAGTTCCTCTAAATATTCTCTTGCTTTTCTCAAAAGTATAAAAGTCTGCTAGAGGATTTATGACAGTTTATCATCTTGCAAATATGTGTTAGACATAGGTAAACTCTTCCATGTAGAAAGTTAGTGTCCTTCTGATTTCTCTTGCATATCTTGGTTTTTGTAACAAAAATATTTTCTATTTTATTTTGTTATATTTACTAGTCACGAGGTTAGTTTCATATCTACTCCATTAATTTGATTTTCATGAGTGGGATTATTTTTGGAAAAAGTTCCTTTTGAAAAATAAACTGCATTTCTTTAAATTGATACAATACTCAGAAAATTATATAAAAATGTATAAAGAAATTCAGTACTTTTAACCAAGTAAATTGAGATTATACAAGCATAACTTCAATCTGCCATTACAAATTTGGTCCTATCTTTATGCTAGTTTATTTTACATGTACCATGATTTTACACTCTTCTGAAGACAACAAGTTGCTTTTATGTTTCCATGATTTTATGTAATAGTAACATACATGTATATCATGCAAGATTCTTTTAGATTATATAATGGTGGAAAAATTTTCTGATATTTAAGTGAATGATAATATAATAAATTATTTAAAATACAGTATTAACCATTGGTAAGTCTTAAGGTCATCTTGAAAGACACAAATTCTGTCAAATTCTGTTACATGGAACAAGAGCAGTGATATTTTGGTGGATAAGTGAACGTATTTTAAAAATCTTTTAAACATATTTATATTTGACAAAAATATTTCCAATTTTTTTCCCATTTTGTAAATATATTTCTGTAAAATGCTTTAAGAAACTATATTGATAGTTCCAGGACAGGAACCAAAAGCTACA
>NW_004949100.1:13511739-13512406 GCF_000317375.1 Microtus ochrogaster | reverse complement strand
TTGTTCATATCTGTCAGTGTCACTTGTTAGAAAACTTAAGGCAAAATAATTGCAACACTAAAACCATATTTTAAATCTAGTTTTTGAAACTTTGGAATTATTCTAACTATTATGTAAATGTATTGACCATTTAAGTGGTGTAGTTCTTCACTTAAAACTTGGTTCTTACAGAAGAGTACTCTGAAAATTTACATTTAAACGTTCAATGATCCCCTCAATGATTAATCTTAAGCTTTCTCTTTCATTTTTATATCATACTTTCAAAAATTCATAAGTTTCCTGTGTTTTTTTCATGAAGAAAAATGAAATCTAAAATTAAGAAATTGATAACAAACTGGTGAGATGATACAGAATTTAAGAACAATGGTCGCTTTTCCATAGACCCTGATTCTATATACAGGATCTATTTGTCATCACACAGTCATCTACAACTCTAGTTGAAGGAGTCAGGAATAGTGCTTATGAATTCAATGAGTACCTAATGGATATTTAGTGCACAGGCTAAGCAATCATACATGTGGAACTAATTTTTTTCAATCTTAAAAATAATGAAACTGGCCTGGCAGCAGTGGCACATGCTTTAATCCCAGCACTCAGCATCAGAGGCAGGTGGATCTCTGTGAGTTCAAGGCCAGCCTTGTCTACGAGAGCTAGTTACAGGACAGGC
>NW_004949100.1:13508893-13511627 GCF_000317375.1 Microtus ochrogaster | reverse complement strand
ATGTACTATAAATTGAGATGTAAAGCATGCAAGGGCCTCTTGTCTGCTAGATTCAGTTCAGTTTCCCAGGACACACAGAGGATTGTGGATAGCTACCCTTTCTGTGAATTTATCACTAAATAAAGCTTTGTTATACTCCATTTTGGGCTATTGTGGAACTGTTTTATACAACAACAAGATTAGATTCCCAGAGCTCAGCTAGAGGCTCATGATCACGCAGTTTCGTTCTATATCCTCTTTCACTTCTATGGGCACCAGGGATAAACAAGCTATGCAGACATACATGCAGGTGAAACACTCACTCATACACCTAAAATGATATCAATAAGTCTGAATCTCAAGAGCTATGAAGTAATTTGAAACACATTCGTCTTCCCTCAACATATGTACCAAGCCAATGCTTTTCTGCAATATGTAATTGACTGTTGCTTATAACATACACAATTATCATAGTATGCTAATATATCATTTATCAGATAATAGCAATTAACCAATGTTAAATATTTCAGCAACACAAAGAATTTTAAGTATAGTATTGGGAATGAATATGTGATACTTACTTTCAGTAATGTGTAGCTCTGATTGCATTCATACCACTTAGGAAGTGTTTACAAAATGTGAAATATCTTCCCAGCATTGAGAACTTGATAAAAGTTTTGGATCTCTGTAAAATGGAAAATAGAAACCAGACAGAGAGATAAGTGGTTAGGAGCCTGCATTACTCTTGCAGAAGATCCGAGGTCATTTCAAAGGAACCACAGGGGGGACCTTACAGCTGCCTATGACCCTAACTCTATAGTGTCCACTTCGATCCTGTGGCAAGAATAGACAACTGTACTCATTTGCATATGCACCCACAAAGATATACAAACAAAATCAATTAACCAATTAATCAAACAAGTAGGAAGTAACACGTTCATAGGCATAAGAATAATTGATTGTTTCCAATGAGCATGAATATTTCAGAAACAACATGACTTATATTAATTGAAAAACATTTGCAGTTCCTGCTGAATAATTCACTATAAGTCTGACCAATCTCCAGTGTTTTTCTGATTATTTTCACTAAGTTGAATATTAGTCTATATTTTAAGATATTAAAATATACCAAAATAATTAAAGTTCATTATTTTTATTTCCCTAGATAAATAATCCTTAAAAAATTAATTTCATGTAAAGTTCCCAAATCCCCAGTAACTTTACTAATTTCTGGCATTGTCTCATGTAATTTCCTAACATTAGACACTAGTGTCTAGAGTTCTGTCTCAGTGAAAGTTTAATGAAGCAATTTGATGATATGTCTGAATAAAGAATTTACTTCAGTTAATACAGAATATAGAAAAGAAGTCTCAATAGAAACCGTGGCTATTTGGGGATTAATTCAGTGAGCAATTTATGCTGGTTTAGGGAGTAGGGATATAAGGTTGAAAGGAGGTTCAGATGCTGGCATTGTAGGTATGTGGGAATAGACTTGGTCCACTCTGCATAAAACTGGCTTGAAACTGGGACTTTCATTAGTAGTACATCTGAATTTATGGGAGACAATTGCAACACAAGGGCTTGACTCAGTTTTAAAGCCTGTCTATTTCTTTATGTGCAAACTATGAGATAGTTTCAACTACTTCAAGTCTTTAATCTCATGGTTTCAAAGCAGATTTTATGCAACCTATCTGCTTTCGTGAAGGAGGCAAAACACTTTATATTATATTCAATTTTTAGGGATTACTTTTTAGGGATGCTTGTATTTTTTTTGAGAATTTAATTTCATAAAGGAACACACTACTTTTGAAGTATTTTAAACTTTCACCTCAAGCAAGTCATCTGTCCTCAACAACCAACTGCCCTGTACTTCATAGACTCTTCTATAATTTCTTTCTTTATGCATATTTCTTTATATAAACAGAGACAGTTAGATAAATACACATATAAATATCCAACTGATTAGTATCATACATATTACATAAATAAATGTTTTTATGTAAGTATAGGTATCTAAACAACTAAAATATCCTCATTTGAATATGTTTAGGGCTAACCACATAGATTTAGTGTCTTTCCCTAGGAAAAACAGGTTTTTCTCCTTACCAGCAGTTTACTGCCTTTAGATCTCCATTTTCCTCCACCTATTTATGTCTACCAATTAGAATGATCTTTGCATTTCTTGTGAAATCAATATTGTTTAGCATTCATGGTAGAACTATCCTTATCCTTTCCATAAAATACTATCTGAGTCATTCTATTCATTATGTTATTAAAATATTTCTGCTCCTTTTCCAATATTTATTACTTTCCTTGGCCTTAGGTGTATATAGTACATGTTATAGATCTGTCATTTGGTACTGTGGGAAAATGTTCTTGTACTATGCAAAGATTTGTCCCTCATATTGGATTAATAAAATGCTGATTGGGCAGTAGGCAGTCAGGAAATATAGGTAGGGTGACCAAAGTAAGAGAATTCTGGAAAGAGGAAAGAGAGACAGAGTTGTCATCCAGGCGCACAGGAAGCACAATAAGAAGACATTAGTGAGAGAAGGTACCAAGACACATGGCTAAACACTGACAAGAATTACTGGTAAATTTAAGTTATAAGAGCTAGTTAATAATAAGTCTGTGATAATAGGCCAATAAGTTTATAATTAATAAAAGCTTCTGTGTGTTTCTTTGGGATTGAATGACTTTAGGATCTAATGGGAAAAAATATACTGACTACAATTTGGGGCAAGAAAACCACAGT
>NW_004949100.1:13482397-13508793 GCF_000317375.1 Microtus ochrogaster | reverse complement strand
TCTTGTAGACCAGGCTGGCCTCGAACTCACAGAGATCCACCTGCCTCTGCCTCCCGAGTGCTGGGATTAAAGGCGTGCGCCACCATCGCCCGGCTAGAATATCAATTTTTGAGCAACCAAAATTATTAAAATTATTGAAAATTAGAAATATAGATGATCATTTGTTTTGATACAAATAAAATCACAAAAAAATATTGAAACTACAAATGGATTTCTTTAGGCAGCATGAAACAAATACTTATCTTTGTCTTAGTTTTTATTAATATTGCTGTGATGAAACAGCATAAAAACAAATTGAAGAGGAAAGTGTTTATTGGACTTGTGCTTCCACATCTGTAGCTCATTACTGAAGCATTGAGGGTAGGGACTCACTCAAGGCAAGAATCTGGAGGCACAAACTGATGCGGAGGCCATGGAGGATTTCTTCCTTTTCCTCATGGCTTTCTTAGGCTTTAGTCTTTCACAACCAATCACTAACTGAGAAAATGCTCTAGAGACAGTTCTTATAGAGGTATATTCTCAATTGAATTTTCCTCCCTTCAGATAACTTTAACTGTGTGGTCTTTTCTCCTTGGGGATCATTGGCTACAGGTCTACGTGGGAGGAGGTAGAAGTGGGGACCGGAGTTAAGAAGGCTGTGAGTACAGAGGAAATTATCTTCTGGAAGTGAGTTTCAGTGAGACAGCACACCTTTATTTCAGGATGAAAGGAATATATAATATGGGGACAGCTGTTGGGCATCACCGAATTTGAGTTTGTAAGCATCATCCTTTCATAGAGCTGAAGCATAATTCTTAGCTATACATCACAAATGGAAAGATCTCCCATGTTCTTGGATAGGTAGGATCAACATAATAAAAGTGGCAATCCTACACAAAGCAATCTAAAGATGCAATGCAACTCCCATTGTAGGGACACTTATGTCAGGCATCCAAGCTCAGGGACAGTTTTCAAATAAAGTTACACATCTGGGTCTAGAAACACTATCCAAATAGGGTAAAGAGGGAGTCCTGATGAAAAGGGAGTCCTCCATATCATGCTAAGCTCAGAGGGCTATCCTAGCCTAAGCAGCTAGTATTCACTTATGAGTGAGTATATATCATGCTCATCTTTCTGGGTCTGGGTTAATTCACTCAGGATTTTTTTTTTTTTTGGTTACATCCATCCACATGCAATTTTCAAGTTCCCATTACATTTTACTGTTGAGTAGTACTTTAATATGTATATATTCCATACTTTCTTCATCCATTCTTCCATTGAAGGGCATCTAGGTTGTTTCCAGTTTCTGGCTATTACAAATAATGCTGTTATGAACAAAGTTGAACAAATGTCTTTGTAGGGTGATTGACCATCCTATGTGGATATGCCGAAGAGCTGGGTCCTGAGGTAGGTTGATTTCCAATTTTCTGAGACACTGCCATACTGATTTCCAGAGTGACTGTACAAGTTTACATTCACACCAGCAATGAAGGAGTGTTCCCCTTACTCTACATCTTCTCCAGCATAAGCTATTAGTGGTGTTTTTTTTTTTATCATAATCTTTCTGACAGGTGTAAGATGGGACTCTTATAGGGGAGTTTGTGAGGGTCCTCAACTTGTATGTTGTTGTGTCTATGAGACATTTTAAATTTTATTGGGATTCTGTGGTTTGAAGAGGATGTGAGCTGCCCCACTGAAAAAAGGTACTGAGCCACATGGCTAACATAGATCAGAAAAATGGGTTAATCAAGATGTGAGAGTTAGCTAGTGAGAGGCTAGAGCTAATGGGCCAATCAGCTTTATAACTTACAGAATTCTATGTGTGATTTTCTTTGGGACTAAACAGTTGTGTGGTACTGGGTAAGACAAAAACCCCAACAAACAAACAAGCCAGCCCCCTCATGTTACATTGGGAGTTTAGAGTGAGGTTTTTTGGTTATTGACCCAGTGGACTTGTAGGCCTCTCCCTCTTACTGGTAGGGCTGAACGTGGCACCACGAAGCATTTAAAGTTGGCATAGGTTTTCCATCTTTGACATATTTTGATTTAGAGTCTTTCTTTTCCAGTGATGGCCTCTCTTACAGTATGGATAGATGTACTTAGGAGGTTTAAGAGCAGTAGTGTTTTTGCTTGGGAAATCTTTCCAGTGCCAGATTCCCCAATTTTGAATTGGACTGTAATATGAATAAAAAAAATTTTATTCAAGAGAAAAGACCTGATAGGAGGCAATCCCAATGTCATGGGTAGCCATGATCCATCTATCATAATGTTGATATTTTTTTTTTTTTAGTCCCTGGCAAGCCTGCCTGTGTTCTGGCATTGTTTCTTCCCAGTTAAAATTGTTTAGGGACATTTCTTTGACTGTGCGGTTTGTTATTTTTCTGTGTAGACTGGATTATACTCAGCATGAATTTCAGGAGAGCTTCCATTGCTTTTTGGTTTAAGAAGGTCAGAGAGGAGGCCTTTCCAGGTTTTGTGGGCAAGGTATTCAAACAGTCCCAGGCTTGAAGCACATAGAAGTGAACCTGTTTAAAGAAGTCGGGGTGGAGTGGAGTCCATTGTATTCCTATGGAAAATTTACCCTGAGCAAACAGTTGGTCATAATTACAGTATATTGATTGAGAAGGAGAAAAGGGTGTTTTCCTTGTTGTAGTAGTCTTATTTGGTGATTATGTAATTCATTTTTTATCCTGCATTTGGCATTCATCTCTAAACAGGGCTTCTCAATGGACAAGTAGAAAACTGGGAAGTGGATCAACAAATGTCTCTGCAGTCTTGGGGAGTTAAAAGGGTGCTAGTGAAACTCTGTAAACCCGACTTGGTCCTATTCTAGAAGATGGCTTGTCATAAATGTATTAAGTGTGTTGCCAAGATGGGGTCCCAAACATACAGAAACTGTCTTGTTACATTTAGATTAACATACAAGATTCCTGTCGGTGGAGGCTTGATATTGCTGGACCATTGTGCTTGAGGAAACTGGGAACAATTGTTCCTAGTATCTCTGGGATGTGTAAAGGATGCTTAAAGGAAGGTGCCGCAGGTGGTGGTGCTGAGGATTGGGGTAGGCTCTTTCAGATGTTGGAAGGGACATTTGCTTTGGTATCTGGGTCTTGGCTCTTGGCCCTTGGCTCTCTGTAATCACAGAGGGCTCTAGGTCTTCATCCAATGGAGGCTTCTTAGTGGGAAGACGGGGAGAGTAAAGGAGAAATAGTGTTGTGGGTGAGAAATAACTTTTATCTAATTAGATTGTTGCTTTTTCCAAGGCGGCTAAATCTGTTACAGGGCAATTCTCAGGATCGTTCTCTTCATTTCAATTTTCCCCTTTGTCTCCCTGTGCTTTTTTTCTCTAATGGATCATGTTGAGATTTTGTAGCTTTTCTAAACATTGCCTAATGGCAGCTATTACAGGGAGGAAGGAGAAGGGCAAGATTTCCTTTTTACAACCAGGTTTGTGATGCAGATCCAGACGTCGCCATCAGAGACAGGATGCAGGGTACAAAATGAAGTAACTAGCTCCAGAAGTCTAGGCCTTCCTTTTGGGAGATTTTAAATCTTCCTGATTTAAGTAAGGCTTGCAGGGACCAGATTTGGAGATTTCGCTCTGAGGTGATCATGATTTCCCGGTTTCAGAAAAGAGAAGTGCTGCCAATGGCGTCCATCTTTCCCTAGCCAGTTTCACCGCCACTGGACTGGAGTGCGCTAATGAACACAGGCCTGTCCGTAGATTTAAAAAACTGGTAACCATCCTAGAGGTGTTTCACTGGTTGTTGCATTACAAGGTTTTCATGAAAGATAATAAAGATTGTTGCCTATGACCAGTTCAACTGTCTGGGTCTGGGAAGAGGATAAGAGGACCTTCAGCCAATGTAAGAGAGTTGTCTTGAATGCAAGGTTTCAATTGCCTGTTAATTGTACATAGTACCTCGCGAAGGATCAATCCAAAAGTACAGCAAAGAAAGGAAGAGAGAAAAGAAACTGCCAGTCCATGGACATTAAGGCCAGGCAGAGAATGCCTCTACCATTTGGTGATACGGGGATAAGTTGGTCTGATGGGGAATGGGGAGTGATACTTACAAACTCCATACATCCCAGGAAGTACCCTGTTCAGGCACCAGCTGTGGGTCTTCTTCCTTTCTCTGGGAAAAACTGTCCACCCCTCTGTGAGGAAGGAGGAAGCAGAAGCAGTATGCAGAGTTCAGAAAGCTATGAATACCAATTAAAATAGTCTTCTGGAAGTCAGCTTCAGTGAGAAAGCTCAACTTTTTTTCAGCATGAAGGGAATATATAGGACATGGACAGCAGCTGGAGCATCACCTAATTTGAATTTGGCAGCATCCTCCTATCATACAGCTGGAGCACAATACCTAGTTATCATATGGGCGGCAGGGGAAGAGTTTTTGCAGGGAACTATGTCAAAGGTCACAATTAAGATACATCAGGCATCCAAGCTCAGGGACAGCTTCGAAACAAGATCACACATATAGACCTAGAGACACTACCCCAATAGGATGGAGAGGGAGTCCTACTGTAAAGGGAGTCCTCCATATTAGCCCAAGCTCAGAAAGCTGTCCATGTGTGGTGAATTGCAGACTTGAGCAACAAGGTCTTCTAACCTTAACTTGTGTCAAATTAACATAATATTAGCAAGCACAAACGATTTATGAATTTTGTTTCTTTTTTATTAAATTAAAATAGAAGACACACACAAAATTCTTATCAATATACCATGAGAACTTTAATGTTGGCATTTACAAATTACTTCTTGTTTTGTTTTTAATATTATTTATCACTTATTTTATAAATCATTTATTGGACCAACAACGGAGCATCTGCAATGTAAAGCTTTATTCTCTGTCATAAATGAATGTTTTGATGATATATTATAACAGTTTTGTTTGAATATTTAATGTTGGCATATGTTATCATAAAATAATACATTTGAGAAATGACAAAGTTCTATCAACTTTAATGGTCAAAATACTACTGAGATACTATTTCTAGCCTCCAAGTAAAAATTCATTTGATGCTGAAGTTATAAGTGATACAAATCTATGAATTTAGATAAATATAATTTACTCTCGCCTCTCTCTCTCTCTCTGTTTATTACTTTTTGGCATATATTTTTTTATAAATACTTCATATAAATTTCTGTCTCCTATATGAATGAAAATACTAATTAAGTAACTCATCGTTTGACTCTTTTACTCTCAGTCCCATTAGATCTTACAGGTCTATATGCCTTTATTTGTAAATTTTAAAATTGTCTTTATTTAAAATTTTTGAAAAAATTATGTATTTAACTCTCATTATCTAAATATTTTATTTTCAATACCCGAATAAATTTTAATTCAACATGCACTTACATTTATTTTTAAGTATGTTTTTGTGCCTATGTGTGCTTAGGGGAACCACAAATTTACAAGGATAAACTAATGGACAAAAAAGTATGGTGTGGGTTTCCTGGAACTAGAGTTAAATACAGTTGAGAACTGCTTCTTGTAGATGTTTGGGACCTACTTGCATTCCTTGCAAAAGTAGTAAGTACTCTTAACCACTGAGCTATTTCTCTAGCACCCCAGATTTAATAGTTCATGCCCTAAATTATCTTATCGATGAAAGAGACTTAGACTGAAGGCATAAGTGCTCTCTCTGAGGACTGCAGATACAGCTCAGTGATAGGAAGTTTGCCAGCTAACTGTGATGCTCTGGATTCAGTCCTCAGCAACACAAAGACAGAAAAAGGGAAGCAAAAATTCTATTAAAAATGTAAACATTCTAAATTCAATAACATTTTTATTTTATCAGTTTTTGAAAGCTTTACTAATTCTTTTATTTAATTTATACATATATTATTTTTATGAACTTTAATTGTACTCATCCTATCTCCTAACAGTATGAATTATGTGTGAAGACTATAATCTTTGAAATAAATGTACACACCTGAACACATACATACATACACAGACATTCATACAAACATAGTTTTTACTTGTATGATAGTATGGTTAATGCTTCTAGGTTATATTGTTGTTGGTTTAATTTTGTTAATAGTACTATTTTAACATCAAGATATATGTAGTGGGTGCATTTCTTGGGAGTTTCCTTAAATATCTACAATTATCATGTGCGAATATCTGTAGGTGTGTGTGTGGCATGTATGTAGGATGTTAATGAGGGGGTATGATAGCAATATATAGAGAAAAAGAAGACAGAAATTAAGTGTCTGCTACTTGCTGAGTCACCATGGAAAAATAGCAACAAATACACTTTGAACTATGAGCACAATGAATTTTAAATATCTTGTAGAATGTCAAACATAATGTTAAGACATAAGAAGCTTAACTGAGGTAGCAGTCTCTTGTGAGTTCTTAATATTTGCTTGAAATTCAAAGGAGATGTTAAGATAAAGTAGTTTTGTTTTGGTAAAGAATATTTGGAATGAAGATTTCATTTCAGTATTGACTATTTTGTCATTCTTCAACAGGTTCAAATTGTCTATAAAGTAAAATTTCTGCAAAATATGTCACTAAACCCATTTGATTGACTAATAATTGTGTTCCTGGGTAGAGTATTTTGTAATTTATAAAATAAATTAATAAATAAATTTATTCTCATTAACATTAACTAAAGGGATTGGTAATGTTGACTATAAAAGATGAGTATTATTCAGCTTTTAAATCAGTATTTTGTCATGTCTCTGAAAGTAATCTAGTTTAAGTTAATAAGTATAGGAAGATTCTTTCTTAATGCAGATGGTAACATTTCATGCACTGCGGAATGAACATGAAGTGGTCCAATGCTTAGAAAATAAGAATTCATCACTTTTGCTTCTTGAATGTTAATAGATATGAACAACCTCCTTATGTTTTGTTGCTATAAGTCCCCTGCTACATTTTATTTTATCTCCTGGAAATCTTTGTGTCCATTTAAATTATTATTATTAATTCCAGAGTACCCACTCCAACACACACACACATACACACACACATACACACACACACACACACACACACACACGGTTTACACTATAAAAAAGAATTCTGATTACTCCATTTTTGGTGTAGTTTTGCTAAGATTGCTACATTTGAATCTCTGTTTTCTTTCTTTATGACTCAGATCATCTCTTTCTGCTGTATGAGTCTGAGTTTGTTCATCATTGATGCCTAACTATCTTGTCTGTCCCTGTTCCTATTTGGGATCCTAACAAATGACTTTTGTTCTCCATTTATTACATAGCACAGAAAGTATTGCATGGAGAGGGGATGAGAGATGCTTTGTAAAAATCTATAACATGGTTTTAGAAGGTATAAAGTTTTATTGACTACAATTGACACAGTTGACTCAAATAAAAATTAGTGCAGGAGATATCAGTGCAAACAGTTATCAAGCAATATTCACATTGCTTCCATAATTTAGGTTATTAACACTTGTCTTATAACTTTGCCTTTTAAATTTTTTTGTTTCTTTCAACCAATCACTACCACCATACCATGCACACATACACACATGTATTGCTCTCTGAGTCATGGCATAAGAGTTCATACTTAAGACAGCAGCTATGCATTAGCTTAGTTTGTAAAAACTGATTACATGGGAAATCTAAGGCAAGGAAAGTTGGTCATGATTCTATTTTCTTAAAGATCAATTAGTTAAACAGGCTGGCCACAAGTAGCTCAAAATTATACATTTTTTATCAATCTGCGGATTTCTTTCTTTTTTATTTAACTTATTTTTTAAAAAGAATACAATCTATCCTTTTTCATTTTACATTTTGCTTGTTTGGTTTTTCTAGAAGAGTCCAGTCTAGTCTCTAACCTGGTTCCACAACACTGGCTGAACTTCTGTATAATGTAAATACTTCCACATATCTCTGGTCCCAACCAGAAGTGAAATTATTATCTTCACTCTGTGGGAAATTCTGGCACTTTTTGGAGAAATGGAACTTCACAGTGTCTATGGAGATAGCATCAAACCTGATCCCCAACACATGGTGTATTCTTTTTAATTGGCTTGATTTTGTGCATTCTTCTTTATGTAACAGTTCCTGCTATGCATTCATTTGTTTAATAGCTGAATCATATCCAGAACAGCTCACAGCACTCTTTTTAATCCTTCAGCTATTTTGGTCTTTCCACTTTTCTTTTCCTATGTTCACTTAGTCTTGGGATACGGATATTAATAGATGATCTCTCTTTTCCTGTGTTCTCTTAGTCTTGGGATATGGATATTGATAGATGATCTCTCTTTTCCTATGTTCTCTTACTCTTGGGATATGGATATTGATAGATGATTCTCATGATAGCTTTGCACTCTGTCACTTCCTTTCAACACAATCATTAATTCAGCTTGACTGACAGACTTTGGAGGGGCATACAACTCTGAATATGCAAATAAATATCTAGAACACTTCTTTTTATTGATTTTTTATTGAGCTCTACATTTTTCTTTGTTCCTCTCCCTTTCTCTCACCTCCCCCCTTCAACCCTCCCCCAAGGTCACCATTTACTCAAGAGATCTTGTCTTTTTCTACTTCCCATGTAGATTAGATCTATGTAAGTCTCTCTTAGTGTCCTCATTGTTGTCTAAATTCGCTGGGATTGTGGTTTGTAGGCTAGTTTTCTTTGTTTTATATTTAAAACATAGAACAGTTCTTGATAGCAATATTATTAAGTAAACAACATCATTAGGTTTTCCCCTAGGGCCTATGACTTTTCTAGTCATGTGTTTTTATTATAAAGTTTGTACTACCAGGCACAAATTCCGTCCTGTGGACTGAAATTCCATCGAAAGAGCCTTTGTTTATTTCAAACACAGTCTTCTCATTAGTTAACATGGCCTGCCTATAGATCAGTATTGTAGCTTATAGTGTCCAGTGATGATTAAGACCACCTATGTCCTTTATTCCCCCAGTGTTCTTCATAACACCTTGTAACACAATGAAAGCTAGGGATCAGGTACATTCCTGGTTAGTTTTAAGAGTGATTCTCCTGTTGTGTTGGACAGTTTTGTGTCAATTTCACACAAACTAGAGTCATCTGAGAAGAGGGAACCTCAATTGAGAAAATACTGCTGTAAGATCAGACTGTAGGCAAGTCTGTAGGGCATATTCTTAACTAGTGATTGATGGAGCACGTTTCTGTCCACTGTGGATGGTGATATCCTTGAGCTGGTGGTCCTGGGTTCCATAAGAAAGCAAGCTGAGCAAGACCCATGTCAAAAGCCAGTAAGCAGCATTCTTTCATAGCCTGGGCATCATCTCTGGTCTCCAGTTTCTAGTGTTTTTTGAGTTACTGTCCTGATTTCTGTCAGCAATGAACAGCAACATGGAAGTGTAAGCCAAATAAACTTTTTGACCCCAGCTTCGTTTTGGTCAGGGTGTTTCATCATAGCAATAGAAATCCTAACGAAGACAAAAGTATACTGCAACCAATGAGTGTGATTACTTCAGTGATAGAGTCTTATTATGTCATTATTGTGGGCTAATAAGAGAACTGACAGTACTTCATATTGGCTTTGGTACCCATGCAACCAAATAAATAGGTAGACTTGTAACCCATGCTGGTCACCAATGTTTTTCATTTAATAATTCAAATTTGCTGCATGTACATTGTTTAGTGATGTAGTAATATAGTTCCTTTTATTTAAAAAATAGTTTAATGGGTAGTGATGTTTCATAAGGCTTTTTCATACATCCTTATTTTTGCTTAACTGAACTTCATACCCCAACATGCCCTTAGTCCCAACCCCACTACCTCTGTAGCTCCTGGTGTTCTCCTCCTGTCATTTCCTAACATGTATGTTCT
The DNA here is from genome assembly GCF_000317375.1 of Microtus ochrogaster. NCBI lineage: Eukaryota > Metazoa > Chordata > Mammalia > Rodentia > Cricetidae > Microtus > Microtus ochrogaster. The sequence continues at coordinate 13,499,011 of NW_004949100.1, read as the reverse complement.
GTTATCTCTCACCTTTACATTTTGTGAGCCTATTTATTTTATGCTCACCCCATATGCATTTTTGCATACTGACCAATGGTATACATTTTCCTGTTCTCTGCCATAACAGAGATTATCATTCATTTTGACAAAAACTGGTACTGCCAATCCAAGTCAATTCCTGAATCAAAACACATCACAATGTTGAGTGACCATTTTCTTTATTTTCTTCTCTTTCTTTTCTTCTTTGTGACTTTATAATTACATTGTATCTCTCCATAAGAACAAAGATTAAGGATTAAAAATTTAAATGTTTGCTTGCTTAGTATTACTTTCCAAAACTGATTTTTTTTATCCATAAAAAATGGCGCTTAAATATTTATTGTACATATTCTGTCCCTTATGTCAATGAGATTTTTCAAGAGTCTTGTTTCGGGTAGACCATATGATGCTTATGCCAGCACAAGGGTGTTAAGAACTTCTTACCATTATTTTCCACAAATGCTTAACATCATAATTTGTACTATGAAAATGCTAGAGAGATATTGATGGTTAAAATGTAGAATAAGACCATAGTATATAAAAAAAACTGTACAGTTAGCTAATACCAGTAACTATTCAATTTATTATCTTTCCTCATCTTTTGATATCTTAAAGGAAAGAAAGTAACAGAATACTGGGCAATAAAGTTATTTTATAAAAATATTTTTTAGAATGAAAACATCTTATTGTCTTTCTCTGGAGGGCAGGAAGATATGCAAATTTGTGAGACTATATGATTAGAAAACTGTGCTGAAAATAACATAAAATATCAAAATGTATTTACTTGGCATTTTCTGTATGAACACAATAAGTATGTAAATGAAACTGCCTAGAGGGAGTATATGCATATATACATACTTGGAATACATATGCTGAAGGGATCAAAAAACAGAAATAAAATAAATTTATCTTGACCCTATACCTATGAAAATGTCTGACAATGCAAAATACCATCTTTAATGTTGTTTACACTAACTGTATATCCTGAGATGAATGTCAAGTCATGGGAAAAAACAGGTATTGAAAATGAGAAAGGTAATATCTTTTCTCAAACATACTTAAAATTTAGTTATGACAGAAAATGGAACTCTGCTGAGCAGAATGAAGAAATAGTACAGTGAGAATATTATACCACTTTTATCTTCTCAACACTAGGAGATTTCAGCTTCCTACTGCTGCTTTTAGGTACAGTTCTAACATACTTATTTTTCAAAAGGGAGCATAGTAAAAAAATGGCATTAAAGTGGAATCAAAACAAAAGAGATTCTTCTTTATTTTTATATTTTTGGACTCAGATCCATTCAGTAATGGACAAGGTGGAATATCCAGTTCAATTACATTTTTGGCTTTCTGTAAATTTCAGGAAAAACTTTTTCAATTTACACAAGTTTCTTTCTATTTAAAAGCCATCCAGATAAATTCTAAATATTTTGATTATTCTATATTTCACATGGTAAAATGAAATGGCTTCTGTTTATATAGATGAACAGAAATGGTAATTTAGACTTTTGAGGATTCTTAAAGATGAAGAGAATTATCTCCAAACCACTCCCAAACCATATAAACTACTCTATCCATGGAATAATGTGTACCCGGTTCATGAAAGTCACATGCTCCCTGTTCAAAGAATGTGACTTGGAAATTCAGCCACATCCTTCTGTTTTTACACCCAGCAGCTGTCCACCTTCCTTAGCTCATACCTTCAATCTCAGTTCTCCCATGAAACTGTCTTCTCTTGGATGGCTCTTTGTGAATACTTTCTTTTTGATTTAGAAGGAAGTGAAATGGACACAATAAAAGATCCTGGGGCATGTATTCTCATAAAGTCATTAGTTATCCACTTTTTCAAACAATTGCTTAATATTTCCGTTTGCCAACAAAGTATTAAAAAAGGTAGGCATAATTTCTTAGCCTATAAGAGAGAATGAGAGAGAGAGAGAGAGAGAGAGAGAGAGAGAGAGAGAGAGAGAGAGAGAGAGAGAGAGAGAGAGAGAGAAATACCAAATACTTTGTTACTCAGAGAGTAAGAAAAGTAATGCATATAACCATTGAAATTTAGAAAGATCAAAACTTTATACTTAGAATTCTAACCTTTAAATAGCTAAGATAAATTTATATTGTTTCAGTTTCTTAAGTTCAATACAATTTGTAAAATCAGTTTTAAGAAACTGTACTGCTAGCTGAAGCACATTTCTTTTACACAGATTAAGGATAACTATGAGATAAAAATATCTTGGAATGTTGTCAGTCCTGTGCATTTTGGGGGTTGAAGCTCAAAAATTAGGTTAACATACATAGACAATAAATTTTTCATGAAAAATGTAGAAAGGATATTTAAAAATCAATGGAAAGAAAAATAAATATCAAAAGTAAGCAAAATCTGAATATAATTATTATCAAACTTACGTAATGTATAAAAGAACTTGGCAAGATCTCAGCATCATTTGTTACTTAAAAACAGTAAAGTAAATCAGTTAGCTACAATTCCAACTGTTTTATAATGGCATAACAATGTTGACAACCATGAAAGAGCATGCAGTTGTTTCCATCTAATTCTAGAGGTCTGGCCGCAGGGCAAACAATTTGGATGCTCTTGACAGTATATGAAGAGTGCTAAATGTAGTCTCAACATATTAAAGAAGCTTCTTAAAAATACCACATTCAAACACAAAACAGCATATGAGATCTACTGTCACTTAGTTCATGTTCTCCACCCAGAAAAGCAGAAAAAGATGTATTCAGAACTTAAATGGAAAAAAAAAACCTGTTACACTGCAAAATAATATTAGCTAGCAATAAGTATGAAAGAAACTCTTTTGAAATTAATCTACCTTTAATGACTACATGTGAAAAATATAGGAAGTTCTGGAAAATATAACCTACATGCAGAAAGAAAAAAGGGGAAACAGAGAATCGGCAGAGAAAGGTGAAGCTAATTTGTTAAAATATAAAGCTCCTTGGATTTGTGAAAAGTCTGCATGATGCAGAGCTGTAACTTTCTATTAAAACCAAAAGAAGTGCTAGAAGAGATGGCTGGCCAGTTAAGAGTGCACAGTGCTGCTCTCCCAGAGAACCCGTGTTCAATTTCCAACCACCACATGGCAGATTATAACTATGTGTAACACAAGTTCCCGTGGATCTGACTCTCTCAAACACCAATGTACATGAAAAAAAAAAAACCTAAAAAGAAAGAAAAAAGTTTACTCACTGAAAATTAAAGTTTTACCTCACCATAAATTTTCTCTATGTTACAAAGAGCACAGCAAAGCAATCCAAATGCATAATAAATATCTCAAACCTTTTTATTGTTATTTTGCTTTTCACAGTATCTTAAAAGGATAGTGTGATACATCTACTTTGGGGGGCTATTGTATGAATATGAGCTTATTTTTGATATAATATTTAAATATTTGAGCATGTTTTTCTGTTGTGTATGGCACTAATGATGTTATTTCCACATAGGCGTGCATCACACCTTAAACATCTTCACCCCAACCTCATAAACTCCACACCTCAGCTTGCCTCTTTTCTCTAGACCTTTGGTTTGGCTGCTCCATTTCTTTACTTCTGATTTTATGTCATATTTGATTTTTATTATATTATACTATTTATATTATACATAGAAAGCAATTCTTAAGGGAAACATAATATTTATTTTGGAAGCCATTCTTAATTGGCTTAATATGTTTAGTTTTATTATCATCTATTTTCCTACAATTAAGCTAACTCTCTTCCTCATACCAAAGCTATTCTATTGTTTATATTTTGCCCATTACAGTGTGGTTGGAAACCTATATTTTTTTTCACAACTTGGTTATTGCAAATAGTGCTGCAGAAACATTGATACTGAAGTAACTCTTTGAATGTTAGTCTGCCGTGCTTTTGGTAAATACCTCTGAGCAGTACACCCACACTGTACATCTACTTTTAGTTTTCGAAGAAAGGTTTATAATGATTTTATTAATGGCTGGATAAGTCTACAACCCTATCAATAGTGTAAAATGGATAACTTTTATGACTCAGTCTCTGTAACATGCTTTTAAACTGACAGGAATTCTGACTAGAATGAGAAGAGATATTAATGTAGATAAAATTCTCAATTTTCTTATGGTTAGTGTGGTTTGACATTTTTTCATGCTTGCTGGAATCGTATACCTTTTGATAGCTTTTTAAAATTTTATTAGCATATTTAGTGATTGGGTTTTTTATTTAGCACTTTATAATTTTTTTAATTTCCATTAAACTCTACAAATTAATCCTTGTCAGATGCATAGCTAACAAAAATATGGTTTCCCATTTTATAGTATAATTTTACTAAATTACCTTTTATATTTACTTTGCCAAAGGTTTGTTAAATTTTATGAGGCTTCATTTGTATTTGTAGGTATATTTACTTCCTGAATGGATTACAAGGATTATGTCCTATTCACAAAGAACTTCTGCATTATTGCATTTTGAATTTTATTATAATTTTTTTTGCTAATTGTTCTCTAAAAGTTTCAAAGCTTACAGTCTTACACTAAGGATTTCAATCAATTCTAGTTGGTTTTAGAGGGAACTGAAATCCTTCTTCTGAATTTGGATATGCAATTTTTTTTCAGTAATATAACTTGAAAAAAGAGATGACTTAAGTAACTTTGTAAATAACTACAAGTTTTAGGGGTAATGTCAAAAGAATCTGTAAACATGAATTATATTATTAAAAAAGTTATTTTTGGATAAATAATTGTGACACTGCCATGAATTTAAGTTTCATAGGCTCATATGTTTGAATACTTGGTTTCCATTTGGTAGAAGTGTTTGGAAAGGATTAGGAGTTGTGATTTGTTAGTGGAGGAATGACATGGTCGCTAAGCCTGGGGGTTTCAAAAGCATATTTGAATTTCTGATTAGCTTTCTCTCTTCCTTGGCTTCTGTTTATGGATCAGATATGAGCTCTGAGTTACTGCTCCAAAACTGTGCCAACAAGCCTGCTTCTGTGCTTTTTGCAATGATGGTTATGGACTCTACCCCTCTAAAAGTGTGAAGATGTCCCCGATAACCACTTACTTCTGTAAATTTCCTTGATTTTAGTATTTCTTTAGAAATAAAAAGTAATTAAGACACTCTATTCTCTATGTTTCCCCTAGCCTGCCCTCCATCAACTTCATGATACTTTTCCATAATCCATAAAATTTAGTCACAATTGCCCACATGTCTAATAGTATGGGGTCTTCTAGTGATGCAAGAAACCCTAACAATGGCCACATCTTAAAATAAAAAAAAAAAAACAATACTTCTCTCTCTACTCTAAGCTTTATGTTGACAATAGCTTCAGTTAGGGTAAGAGATTATTTACCTTGTAATACAAGAAAATTGATAAACTTGATCTTTCATAGGTTCTGTGAAGCTAACAGTATCTTCTGTGAGTTCATGCCTGTCAAGTTCAAGTTAGGTCAAGAGACAACAGTTCATAGTACTCTTCCACATTTTTCGTATTTCCAAATCTTTCTGCTTCCTCTTCTGCCATGTGCTCCCAAATTTACTCAAACTAGTGTTACTATAGCTTTCCTGTTTAGTATTCGGATTCAGTCTCATTCTCAGCCTTAGGACAAGTTATACATATCTGTATTTAGTGCTGTCTGCATATCTAACCAATATTGCAAACAGCACAAATCTATATGTATAAAAATAAATATTTAGAAGCAAATTTGACAACATGGTCATTTAGCAAAATAACGATAACAGGTTCTATGGTCATGCTTATGATTCCCAAATTTGGATATTTTAACCAGTATTATATAGCACCAGGCAAAAATTACCGTATTATGAAGCAGGACATTAATCAAGAGAAAGTTACTGGTAACTTCATAAGAGTCACACTCCTAATGCCTGGATGGGGATATTTTGATATTGCATTACTTAGAATCTAGCACTGATTAATATCATTGATGTCTCTTCTCTTGTACTACCTTCAGCACTATAAAATGCTAATAAGAAGAATTTTTTGGACATCTCACAATTTCTCTAAGGATTCATGGTTTTATGAGCATGAGTGGGCCCCATAAGCTCATATATTTGAATACTTAGTCATCAGAGAGTTACCTCAATCAATTTTTTTTTATAGAAGGTTTCATGGTTGTGATGTCTCTTTCCAGTAATAGAACACTGACCAAGATCAAAGTTGGTACCAGGAGTGGTGTATTGCTATGACAGGCCTGACCATGCTCCGTGTAGACAGAATGTGGATTAAGGACTTTGGATTGAATAAGCAGTATAACATTTTAAACAGGTATTAATCTGCCACAGCAGTAGGGATATGGAATGCAGCAGTGCTGAGAGCAGTGTTGTTTATGATGGCCCAGTTAATGAAGTTTCAGAGGAGAGGAATATTTGTATGTGGCTTCGAGACCATTCCTGGGATATTTTGGCAAAAAAAAAAAAAAAGTGCTGATTTTGCCCTTGTACAAATGTCTGCCTGTGGATAAACTGAAAAGCTTTGGATTAATAGCTTCAGCAGAGGAAATTTCAGGGCAGTTTAGTATTGACTGTGTCATATGGTTACTAGTGGCCACTCCTATGCAGATCCATGAAAATTAAGAAGCTGATTGAGGTAAAATACAAAATGTAATGTTTGTGGAGAAAAGGAGCACCAGGAAGTGTAATAAAAAGAAGTCGAGTACTCAAGAAGATAAACATCTTAAAGTCTTTGGCTAAATTAAATAAAGTGTTGGTCTGAGGAAAAGATCCCCACTCAGCTAAACTTCCAACTTTTGTAGAGGAATAAAAGAAATTAAAGAAAACTGTCAAAGACAGAAAGCTTGTGAAAATGTATTTGAATGTCGGGTCTACATTCCAGAAAACAGAACAATTTGGCAGCTTTGGCCACATGGTTCTGGCTTTAGAGTTGAGATTATAAGACAGAGGTTCTGGAATCACCCTCCACCACTGAAGAAAGACTCTTAGACCAGGGATGTATCAGGGTGCCCCTTCACAGAGCCTCAAAAAGCTATGAAGGTGAAAACTGAATAATGTTGGAGACCCCAAGATGTAGATGGCAGAGTCACTGGATTCTTCCCATTATATCTGCCAACAAGGTGTGGAACCAGACCAAGAAAGTTAAGTGTGTTGCAGCAACAGCAACATAGTTGAAAGGAGATGGAGATATGAAGAAGATTTTGATGTCAAACAAGAAGATGCAGGATTTTGAGTTTGCCCTGTTGAGTTTAGACCTTGTTTGGGTTCAGTATTTCCTCACCATGCCATATTTCTTCCTTTTTGAATTGGTAATGAATTTTCTGTGTCAATATGTATTAGAAATATGTGATACATTTTTATTTATTTTATTTTATTTATTTTGATTTGATAGGGACTTGTAATGAAGATATTGCCATGAGTCTCAGAGACTTTGAACCTCAGAGTTTTAAATAGTGTTGAGACTGTGATAGATAATTGAAGTTTCATTAAATGTAATTTTTGCATTATGATAAGGCTACAAGTCTATGGAGGTCAGTTAGTGGAAAGCGGTGGTTTGAATATGAATATCCCCCATAGGCTCATATAATTGAATGCTGAGTCGTTATGGAGTGGAACAATTTGAGAAGGATTAATAAGTGTGGCCTGATTGGAGCAGATGTGGCCTTGCTGGAGTACATGGGGAGTGAACTTGGAGGTTTCAAAAGCCCAGTCCAGGCCTCTACATGTTCAGATGAAAAACCCTCAGTTCCTGAGCACAGTGTCTGGTGGCATGTTAGCCTGCTCCCTGATATGATGAGGAGGAAATAAACTTCTGAAACTGTAAGCAAGCCCATATTACATGGTTATTTTTATAAGCGTTGCTGTGGTGATGGGGTCACTTTCCAGTAACAGAACACTAACCAAGAAAGGCCTGTAGCATAATGATGTAGCATCTTAATCAGAAGGGACTTTTCATGTAGCTTCGTTGGGCAATTAAAAACAATGATAATAGTCCATATTTTTTAAGTAGCTTCTGAGGCCTTCCTGATTAAAAATTTAACGGAAAGGTATTCTCTGCCTTGCACTGATATTTTCATTTAATATTATATGTTTCAAAAAATGTGATGTTAGTTCCACTATTTAGCTTCATTTTACGTACATTTTTGAGTAACCATAACTGAATTTTGTACAGAATGAAATGCTTTCCTCAAGATAATTTCTTAACTAATTATTCCACATAATATTATAATATCTGTTATATAATTTGTATTAGAGTATATAACATTCTATACTCCAGTTGGCAACAATTTTGCCGGTGAATACTCATTTTGTAATTAAAGGAGTCAAAAGAAGCATTTACATTTTCCTTCCTGTTATGCCTACCCTTAGAACTACTCACAGCAGAATATGTTATCAATATTTTCTGATCTTTTCTACTAACAAACCTTTTACTACCTGACATAAGAGTGTATAGAAGTAATTACAGTACATGTTAATTCTAATAGTTACCTTTAGTTCATGTGGAATATTAACTGCCCTATTCTAAAAGATCTTGTTCCAAAGCCTGCCTAATTTTTGTTTGTGGAATTAAGTTTCTTTTCTTCTGTTGAGACTTCTGCAGTGTGTCTGGAAGAACTACCAGGAGGTTAATTACTAAGTCATCTTCAAAGTCAGTAAATTATTTCCTCCGCAGTCTTTCCACTGAGGAATTGTCTTGGGTGTTTAATCAGTGGAAACACATCACCACTATTACAGTTTTTACTCTCTTAAAGCTACACATTCCAAATAAAAGTCTATCCTATTTTTTAATCACATGAAGCAGTTCCCAAATAGCAATGTCCCTACATAGATGCGTGAGCAAGCCTTAAACGCTATGAATTCTGAACTGCAGTTAATTTTGGGGTTACTATAAAAATTCAGTATAGTATAATTCAGTGTGAATTATAATTCTCTGCACATTTTTTGAAGACACCAAAGAACAAATCTTTTTGAGGAGAGGGGGATATCTCTTCGAGATCAGTCCCAGGTTTATACCCTGAAAGGTCAGAATCAGTGCCTTTTCCAACTTCACTCTTGTGGTGAATGATACCCAACTTCCCGAGCAGGTCTCAAGGCATCCCCAAACCAGTTTCCTGAGTGCTCTACAGAAAATCCCGTTTCCCATTGCTCCTCATTCCATCCCAATTTCCCACATTTATAGTTGTTGCATGAATTGCTGAAGTACCTGACCCATATTTCCTAGTTCAATTCTTTCTCTCCTCCACCTTGAACTTTTTATCACTATCTCTGCATCCTTCAACCCTCACATGGCTTCTAAGTCTCTGGAATGAAGTCTTGATTTCCAAATTTAGGTTCTTAAGATCTGACTCACCATTCCACCTAGAATCCTGGCCCTTGAAAACTCACTTGGAGTTTCCCTTCTTCTCTCATTTCTTCAACAACTCATACCTCCTTCTTCTCATCCCTCTAAGATCCCATGAGTTCTTTAGCTTTTACCCAAACATGCAGGATTAATAGAAGTCAATGTCTGATATCCATGCTCTTAACAATGTTAGCTATCTCAGTTATGAGCTCAAAGCTAATTTCTATGTCCCCAAATCACAAGTATTTGGAACGAATATGGGTGACAGAACTTTTTTTTCTCAACTAGGGAAGGGTTGTTTGTGTGAGAAGTAGCTGTCAGTGTGGCTTTTTATACAGAATGGTGTTCCCCAAACTTTCCAGAGTCTTCCTCTTTCAGGATCCCTCTGACGCTGGCATTGGGCACTGTGGTCATGTGACCCCTTCAGTTCCTTTTCTGCATAGGTGTATTAATAAGGCACAAGATTGCTCCATCTGACTCAGTGAAAGCAAGGTCAGTGGGTCTCACTCTGGAGACTGAAGATGCTGGGATATGTGGATCCCATTCACTGGAGGCTGGAGATGTTGGGTTGACAGACCTCTCCCACTTGTGGGAAACTGGATACATCAAAACTTAGCTTTCAGTAGCACATCCTGAGAAAAAACTCTAATATTCTCTACCCAGTGATAATAGAGGAGCAACTGTTCAGACTTTTAAAACAATTCTAATGAAGGAAGCCTTGTATGACATGACTCAAATATGAAATGAGGAGTCTGTGTAGTACTCCTCTTCAGTTTTATCACTTTGGTTAAGAAAGATCTCTAAACTTCAAGACATTTTCTTACTGCAAGAACTTTAATAGCAGACTCCATGAAACAGAAGCACAAGTCACGGCACATTTAACAGTCAGTTCAGAAAATGCTTTTGATCTGCTATATCACAATCAGGAAAGAAAAAAGGGGCTTGCGGCCTGGCAGTGATGGCACACGCCTTTAATCCCAGAACTCGGGAGGCAGAGGCAGAGGATCTTTGTGAGTTCGAGGCCAGCCTGATCTACAAAAGCTAGTTACTGGACAGTCTCCAAAGCTACAGAGAAACCCTGTCTTAAAAAAACAAAAAAAGACTGGGGGGGGGTGCTTGGAAATTACTAATTGGACCAATCTGTGGATTCAATATATAACTGAGTTAAATATGGAGTAACATTTAGTAGTCATCAAGACAATCATCCTTGTTTTAATGTCTATAAATTTCATAAACAATGATATTAAAAATAATTTAACATCCCATTTAGCGTATTATATATTTCAGGAACACATTAAAATTGCTTTCCTGGACTATAAAATTTAATTTAGATCTAAACATGATAGAAATCTTCAGCATCAGGTTTTTAGTGCCCAAAACACCCATGGGCCACAGCATTTTTATTGTGAGCATTTTGAATTTCATACCCAGAATTTCCCAACATTCCCTGGAGAGTCACTCTTATATGAATCACATTTAGGGTCTCAGAGAATTTTTATTTGTTATTCTGCACCTCATCCAGCTTTTCTGGAAGTTTGAAATAAAACAGTGTAATTGCTTATTTGAGAATGAATCATTAGGATCATCAATTAAAAAACACTTTCTTTTAATGATTAAGATAAATTTTTAATCAATTTAAAAAAAAGAATTTGTTTATATAAAGAAGAATATGAACATAACATTCTATCATAGGAGTTTACAAGTACTATTAACTACTGTTAAGAACCAGGCATATGACTGCAAGTTGCTACAAGAAATTGGAAAACATAAGGTTTAGGTAAAGGGCATAGTCTGTTAAAATCCTCATGACATCATTGAACTGGTTAGTTTTAATGGAGTCTGAGATAAGTGCAAAAACTAAACTATTCCATTATTTGGTTTTTAAGGCCTTCAGCAGAAGAGGCTTGAATCTATTGCACAAAATTCAGGGACATACTTACATAGACCACAAACAAGAATTGGGTCTATATCTACCTTAAAATCTGGAGGTGGAAGATAATAAGCCGGGATAAGACAAAAAAAGGTAGATGCTGAGACAGGTCAATATGAACAAAGGTTTTGGCACATAGTACCTTCTGTACCCGACTGACTGATAGCTTGGCAGCCTTTCAGTAGAAGATATCTACATGCCAACCACTTCAAAGGGGTTTGAACTTCCAACTGGACTTACTACTCATAGTCTCCTGCTGTGAACCAGACACATGACTTCAAAAGATGAAACAGTTCTGAAGAGTAGAAAGGTAAAATCATCAACGGCCCTTGAAAAAGACACCCAAGATTGACCAAATTACACCTTTCAGAGTATGATGATCTTTTGTACTAAATGTGTGTTGTTTTGGCAATTTCCATTTAATTCAAATATTTCACTTATGTATTAAAATTTATTTTTTGCACACCTAAAGGTATTTGATCCTTCCCTTTATCAGTAAAATTATCTGAGAAGGAGTGCAGAGGAAAAATAAAATTGTCAATTTTACCTTGGTCCTAGAAGAAGCAGCTGAATCATCCTTCATTAAAGCATTTTGGTTTTTATCTAAAAATTAAAGAAGATGTCAGATATTTTTATGACAAGATAGTATGATGTGGTATTTTCCTAAATGTTTAATATATGCTATGGGTCTCACCAAAATCAACTCAGAAACCTGGACTATGGATACACATGCATTGTGAGGCAGAGTTAGGTATATCCAGGAGCTGCCAATGCATTGAGCCTAATAAAAATTGCATGCTTAAAGTCCACAGGTACCCCGTCTCAAAAGAGTCAGACAGAAGATAGTAAAAAAATATATACCTGATGTGCTTTATTGAATGTACAAACTGCATGAGCATCCACTACTCACACAAACAGCACATATTCAAACCAACCTCCCCCCCTCTCCCACACACAAACACACACACACATACACACACACACACACACACACACACACAAATACACACCATATACACCATGCTTAGAAATATAAATGAGACGCTAGAAGTAGATCAACAGTGAAGAATGTGCTATTGCTTTTTCATAGTATGGATATGTGCATGCCCATGGTGTATGCACTCAGAAACATACACATAAATACAAAATAAACCAACAAGTTGTTTTTGAAAGATATTAGAGAAAGCATAAGTTTTGTACTTAGAAATTGTTTTCAGATCCACGGACAATTAGGGAGGGAGATGACAGGAAAACACATTAAAGTGTTTAAGACTTTTGGCTCATCACCACCAAGGAATGGGTTTGAAGAACTGGCTCTAGTTTTCTTTCACCTGTATCTTTGATCTATAATGCTTTTCTTACTGCAAAAATTATATGTAACTTTTTTTTAATTCTCAGTAAAAAATTATTCTATTTTTTCATGTTTCTTCTTCCTGCTTCTGTTTCTGGTGAATATTTAAATTTTTAGTTTGATATAATTTTTACACATGTATATATCTGTAATATATGCCTATTGAAACACTTAATGAAAATTTGATTCACTGATATACTATGTAATGGTTAGAGTAATTATCAGTCCTCTCTCCTCAAACACTTATCTTTTCTATGTGTTTAGTGGTTAAAACATTTAAAGATATTTTGAAATGTGTAAAAAATATTAGTCACTATATTGACCCAGCTCTGCTAGATGATTTCAAAAGCAGTCTTCATCTCTGACTGAGTTTTGAACTAGCAATCTAAACTCACTCACTTTGCTCCCTTATATGCCTCCTCATCTTTATTCATTCCCAATCTGTTCCCTATTCTGGTGATGTATAGATATTCAGCCCCCAAATTGGGTCTGTAACATTTATATTTTTGAGACTTGATTGCATTTTAAGGAGTTTCCTATTTGTAATTATTTCTAATTTTTGATATCTAATTATGGTTATTTTAAAAAGCAATTTGTGCTTATTATCACTGTTTTTTAATATTATCACTTTCCATTTAGTTATTTTCTATTTGAGGGCATATGCTTTTATAGTACATCTGTGGAGTTCAGGCCTGCTTGTAGGTGTTCATTTCTTCCACCTGTGTGTAGCCAGATTTGAACTCTCTTCATCAAGCTAGGAGGCAGGCATAACTATACAATGAGCCACGCTGACAACCTATATCCTCTCTCTTTTGAAGTTATGCTATAATATCGACTTTTTCTTGTAAAATATTCCACTGACTGAAAATTTACCTTTATTGATTATAACCAAGAAGGAGAAAATACTAAGTCATCATTAAGAAACTCTTAAAAATACTTGAAAGATCAAATATGTATTTTATTGTCCTGTATCCTGAATTGCCAAACTTTTTAAAAAGTATTTATTACTGTTTTTGAAAAGATGAAGATATTAGATCAAACCTCACATTTTGAAGTTCTTTGAGGTTTATGGTTATTTCATTTTAAATTCATCATTGTTATACCAAAACAGAGTTTTTTTGATTCACTTGATTCATAGAGTCCCAAGAATCTCAAATTTAAATTGAAAAACAAAATGGAGCTCAGAAATTTCATACCAATAAATGTTTTGAAATAAACAATTTTATGAATAAGGATTCTAAGCAAATTGCAGAGTGATTTGATCACATTCTCCTTTTCAAAAATTAGAGTACCAAACATTCAATACTACATAGTGACTGATCATTTCATGTCATTAACTTTCTGCAAGCAAATGCTGAGATTTCAGTTTCCTGGAACTGAATTTAAAAGATATTTATTTGAGAAAACACTGAATGTTCTTTTGTATTAACCTTATTTCTAAGTTTTAGAAAAATGTACTATAAAGCAATGTAGTTATTATAGATATTTTTTAAAGGCTTTGTGTATTGAGAAAGTACACCTACAACCCAAAGTGTAATAATGTTCTGTTTTTGATATAGCTAAATGCAGCAGCATACAATTGTGCATAGAAATAGGAACAGGGCTGATCCTGCTGGCTTGAAACTGTCTCACTTGTGTCAATAAACAGACAAATGCTCCCCTAAATTAAATCCCACCCATTGTTTTTCTCTTACTCATTAATGACATTGTAGGGAAAGAACAGAGCTATTAAAAGATGAAGTGTGAACGTGATAGAAAGAATTGTTAACTTTGGTGCATACACAGGCATTGCTCACCCATACCCTGACACATAGCCAGAGACGACATGTTTGTTTACCTCTTTTGTTTGTAAAAATTGATTTTTGAATGTGTATTTATAAAAACAGACCCATTTAAAACCTAATTTTAAATGTTACATGTGCAATTTTATTTTAAAATTATGGGTAGTAAAAATCATTAACACAGGTTTGTATCACTTTAAACAATAATAAAGAAGTTAAAAGAGGGTTAGGGTTAAAATTAACTTGTTCAGTGTTTGTCTCACATGGGTAAGGACTTGCATTTAAAACAATATCTTAAAATAGAAAGATAAGCAATGGAATAGTTTAAATTCAGACAAAAATTATTATTATTTAATATTTATGATATGATATAGAATATAGATGCAATATTAAATTGACAAATGGAAGTTTTTCATAAGTAAAATAAATAATTATAAATAATTTGAATTTATTTACTGAAAACATTGTAAATATTTAGATTATCATACATTCGGAACACCTTTCCCATCACTGACATATACCCATAAGCAATGGCAGACTAATAATTTTTTCTTCAGCCTTACCTTTGAAGAAAATTTACTATTACTCTGCTTTTGATCTGTGTAATATAGTAATCATTTTGTTCTTACTGAGGTAGCCTTTCTCATTGTAAACATTTTTGCTCTTTACACTAAATGAATCAAAGCCTTACTAATCAATTGTTTGTAATTATTCAACTAACATTGTTCCAAAATGTTCTTTCATATATCACATTGCTAACATGGATATGATCCCACTGAGTCACTAAATGACGGATTCCCTAAAACAACACATAGAGTCAATGTACACAGTGTGACGGTAGCAATCTGCTTCATTCACTTTGTAATTACCATCTGTTTGTACTGATGAGGTAGAATCTGCCAGTGTCATATCAACGACACAAAGGGGAAGTTTATAATTAGTAATACTGTAAGTGGCAGATCATTTATTATCGATATATTACACTTGCATCCTCAGTGGCTTTTAAATGTGGTAAATTGCAGATTTGAGCATAATCAATGCTCCATTAGGATATTTTAAGTCAAATTAATTGCTTGGAGATTATTTTCTCTTAAAATTTTATTAACTGTTTACATTTACATTTACAGAAACTCATGACTACCTGGTAATAATGCTATTATTAATTAAATTGACAAGTTATGTAAAGTTCACTATGATTCATCAGATTATGTCTTACAGAGCTAGTAATGACAGTAGTGAGCACTTAGTGTCAAAATTTCATGGATTAAAAATACTTAAAATATGAGGTAACCCAGTCCCAGAAAGAGAATTATCACATGTACTCACTCATAAATGGTTTTTAAACATAAAGCAAAGAAAACCAGCCCACAAATCACAATCCCAGAGAAACTAGACAACAATGAGGATCCTAAGAGAGATATACATAGATCTAATCTACGTGGGAAGTAGAAAAAGACAAGATCTCCTGAGTAAATTGGGAGCATAGAGACCTTGGGAGAGGGTTGAAGGGAATGAGAGAGGCCGGGATGGAAGCAGAGAAAAATGTAGAGCTCAATAAAAATCAATAAAAAAATCTTAAAAATATGCTTAAAATAGAGTTATAAAGCATGAAACAAAGAACATCTCCTTTTAATAGAAATTCAGGAGTATCTTCCTAAAGTTTCTTGATATGAATATTTTCATGAATAATAAGATAATCATATCATAAAGATAATCATATGTGTTTTTATGACAGTTTGGCAAATATCTAATGTCAATCTGCTCTGTCAATTTTAAGTTTATTTAGGTACAACGAGGAAATATATTTGAGATAATATTTATAGTTTTTAGATTAAGTACAATTAAAATATGCATATTGAAAAGGCCACACATAAACAGAATCATTAGAGTCTACTAACACTTATATAATATAATCTTTTATGTATTCATATATTATTGAGGATGGCAATATGGGTGGTCCAGGGTTTAACACAAGAAGGGGGATGTTGTTATACTAAATATAAAACATGTCCAGGGGCTGGAGAGATGGCTCAGAGGTTAAGAGCACTGACTGCTCATCCAGAGGTCCTGAGTTCAATTCCCAGCAACCACATGGTTGCTCATAGTCATCTATAATGAGATTGGTGCCCTCTTCTGGCATGCAAACATACATGAAAGGAATGTTGTAAACATAAAAATAATAAATCTAAAAGTAAAATAAAACATGTGCAATATAGTTTGAGTTCTTTTTTTT
>NW_004949100.1:13472087-13482297 GCF_000317375.1 Microtus ochrogaster | reverse complement strand
GGAGCCTGTCCTGGAACTAGCTCTTGTAGACCAGGCTGGTCTCGAACTCCCAGAGATCCGCCTGCCTCTGCCTCCCAAGTGCTGGGATTAAAGGCGTGAGCCACCACCACCCACAATATAGTTTGAGATTGAGTGTAACAAAGACTGTGAAACTGAGGCACTTATGGAATAGTATATATGTTGTGTTGAAGAAATGGTAGCAGTATGAATGTTACAACAATACTAATAAGGTTTCAGTATCAAAGAAACACATATATCCTCTAAAAAAAAAAAGAATATTTGTAGATATGCACATATTGGAGTTCTTTTAACAACGACTCCTAAGGAAATAGCAAGAATGTAACTAGAGACTGGAAGTAATAATATCCTTTTGATATGTGATGGTAGAAATCTTCCTTGTATTCAGGGATTTTTACTCCCAAACACATATACATGATGTGATCGTATTTGGTAACATAACTCTGCAGATGCAACCGGATATAAAAATGAAGTCAGAGTAGGAAATGGAATATTTTTAATACATCATAACTCTTGCTTTGTACAATGGTTGGCTGCATGATGAGGAAAGTCAGAATTCTTGATTCTAGCCTGAATTCTTTGAATGCTTTATAATTTAATCATAATTGTTTTCCAAAAGAGTCACATTTACCTCTGTAGATTGCTTCTGCTCTTAGTATTCAGCATGTCCTAAAGCTTTCTGTTATTCTTTTTAGTTGAAAGACCTCAAAATTTATGAGAATCTCGAGTTAATACCCTGAAGACAGGGATCAATAAATAGGCAGTGCTCTTACCCCGGACTCAAGAGGAGGTTATTTCTGTAGGGTACAAGATCTCTACCGGTCTCCACCATGAACCACCTTTAAAAAAAAATCAAGTAGACATTTCCTTCTTCTGACCAAATCCCTTTTATTATTTATGTTCCATGACCTGGGAGGGAAGAAAAGTACTAGAGTATGATGAAAGTTGACTCGAAATTCTCATCACAAGATTTCCCCTAAATCTTTCTTTCATAATCATTTCTAGGCCAGTTATTTATAAATGGAGATGGTTAATGGACATGTATTTTCAAATAGATGTGTAGTCCGTGTTAAAGATTATAAGCAGAGAATTGTTCAGAAATTTTTCATCCAAAAGTTTATCTACTTGGTTTTCTAAGATTATGTAAAATGTCCCATTGCCTACTTAAAATAGCATGCCATATCTATCTAACCTATATACAGAAATAAATAAAGTTGTATGTATGTATATTCAAAAATATTACTTTAGATATATTAATGATTTCTTCCAATTGGAGGAGGGAATACACATCCTTATATAGACAGATGGAGAAAAAGTACAATAGGAAGCTAAGCAACTGAGAACATAGTGATTCTAAGTAAATGCTTAAGATTATATAATACCTGATTATTAGAAGTACATGTTTTCTTTATAAAATTCATTTATAAAGTTTTATATTATAAAAGGTTGAATGAAACATGAAAATATGGTTATATATATTCAGAAGTTTTCTAAGGAAAAACATCAGACTGTGATATATTTGTGGCTTTTGCAATTTCATCCACATGAAAAGATATGCAAGTAACACTGAGTTTCAGGATACAGCAATGTCAGTGATGGTGGCCAACTGTGTGAGAAATGACAGATAATGACAGAGAAAGTGATGGCAATTTACAGGACACCAGTTAAGGCATATTGGCTCTCTCCTGCTGAATGGGAGCGAGATTCTGTGACATTCATACAAAAGAGCCAAAGCGTATTAAGAACTCACCATGGTATAAGCTAGCAGAAGCCTGAGCTGAGTGTTCCATGCATCTCTTAGGGATATAGATACAGTAGCACTAAGGAATACATGAATTCATACACAAAATAAGTGAATAATTTCTGTAAACATTTAACAAAGTAGTTTATTTAAAATATATATTAAGGAGCAGGAATTGCTTTCTCGGTTTTAACATAAAGGGAAATACAAGAAGAGAAATAAACTTGCATTGCTGATAATATTTACAAGATTCCAGAAAGAATCATCAAGCTGGGCGATGGTGGCGCACGCCTTTAATCCCAGCACTCGGGAGGCAGAGGCAGGCGGATCTCTGTGAGTTCGAGACCAGCCTGGTCTACAGAGCGAGTTCCAGGACAGGCTCCAAAGCCACAGAGAAACCCTGTTTCGAAAAACAAAAAACAAAAAACAAAAAAAAAAGAATCATCAAAATAGAATCATCAAAATAGAAATCAAATTCTAAAGTTCATGAAGTTTTATATCAATATTTATAATATTTTTTCCTGTAGTTTCAGTAGAGATGGTGGAAAATGAAACAAAGAAATTGATATCTAATGTTGATGATCATAATCATACCTAGAGGATTATACCTCAAAATATAGCTGAAGTAAAAGAAAGAATGTTTATTCATAATAGATCAGAAATTTGCTGAAGGAAAACAAAATAAAAGCCAAAATATATTGCATTATTCATAAGATACTTTAGAAAATTAAAATGGAGTCTTATCCAGGCTTAGCAGTCATTTTATGTAGAAAGAAGATTTCTGTTTACAGACACTCTGACAGCCTGGGCACGAGTGACTCTACAATGCAGTAGAGACTAACTGGAAGTAAAAGTGTTTCTGCAATATATTTGCACAAGCTATCATTGCTAAAATACAGTCATGGTGTCTAGTGTATAGTTTAATAAGTTAGCATAGTTTATGCAAGGGCTTAAGATCAATCCCAACTTCAGAACAATGGTAAAGGTTGTGCAATCTCATATAGTTTCTTGATAAACATGGTAAGCTTGTTTCCTAACCTGCGGTGACAAAACACCAGGTTGCTGGAGATTTAAGTTTGCTACCAGACAGTAAAGCTTAGACAAAACTAAATATTACATCTGGGAGACATCAGGTAAATATAAAGAGTTTCTTGAGGACAAAAAAAAAATGAAAGAAAAAATAAAATTATATTTTCAGATGGAAATGTGACCTAAATTTTAACTAGGAGACAGAGAATAAAGTAACTACTTTGAAATCTGAAAACCTAAACTACAGCATTATACTCATATGGTCTTGAGCAGCCAGCATGTGCTGTCATCTTTAGTCCTTTTTATTTCACTAAAAGTTCATCTTTTGCACTCTGATCAATTACTTCACAGTTCTGTGAAAATTGGGATAGGTATGCTGTGAGACAATAGTTTGTACCTTGTAAAATGTATTTTAATAAAATGCCAATTGGCCAGTAGCCAGGCAGGAAGTATAGGTAGGGCAATGAGAACTCTAGGAAGAGGAAAGTCCTCATCTGCAGTCCTGACCCAGCCACAGAAGAAGCAAAATGTGACTGCCCTGCCAAATAAGGTACCGAGCCACATGGCTAATAGACAAGAATAATGGGCTAATATAAGTTATAAGAGTTAATAAGAAGACTGAGCTACTAGGTCAATTAGTTTATAACTAATGTAGACCTCTGTGTGATTTCTTTGGGACTTAAAAATTGCAGGAACTAGGCAGGACAGAAAATTCTGTCAACAGACAAAACCTTAGTCAACAAATGCCTCCCACATGGACAATTGTCCACATAAAGTCTGAGAGAGCTTGGGAAGTCATTCTAGACAGAAAAGTATAGGGTTAAGCATGGCTTATTGATAGCATCATTTTCTCATATGGGCTCTGCTTGCTAGAGGCAAGAGATCTCATTTAAAAGATGTTTTCTGACTCAGCATTAGCTGCAAAACACTGCAGCTCTTTTAAGGGGCCAGCCTGGTCTACATAGTGAGTCCTAACATAGCAAGAGTAACATGGCAATTCTAGTCTAATAATAATAATAATAATAATAATAATAATAATAATAATAATAATAATGATAATAATATATAAATAATGTTACCTTTGACTACACTACCTCATAGTGATAAAGCATGGCTATTTTAGTATATTTTATAAAATAAAAAATGTTTGATGATTTATGTGAATTAAGAGTTAATTAAGTTCACATTTTAGCATTTTGTGTATAGTTATATTGAATCTGGAGGAAATCAAATATTTCACAATGTCTGATTCATCATTTAATAACTTAAGAGCTTATGTAACTTGCTCATGTCCACTATTATAAACACAATCTAGAATATGCAAGAATATTCTCACTCAAAGATTTCTACACCACTTGCATTGTTTCTTATTTTTGGAGACATGGTGGTGTCAGGAATGACATTATCAAAATATTATTTCACTAGATAGAAGCACAAGCATATTGCAAATGCAACCCATATACAAAAGAAGTGACACTGAATAAGAAATCAATCTGCTACCTTAAAACAAGCAAATAGAATAATGTGGCGTCAGGTAATTAATAACAATCCACTATAAGATACATTAGATATCTAAGAGAACTTCACGTATTTAGTGGGTTTTAGCATATCCTGACACCCAGTTTAATTTTTACATTATTTCTTCTCATACAAATTATTCATATTTCCTTTTGAATGCATGTAAAGTTTATTACAATAATCTATAATTTTCATTTTTGTAAAATATTTATTTCAATCAATGAAAGTATATTGATATAAAACATGCAATGAAATACTTAGGTATTCTGTAGAGCATATAAAAATTTACCTATAATAATTAATGATCTCTGCTCTTGAGTTGTTTCAAATGTCAAACCAGTTAAGTTCACAAATGTGTGCTTTGTAACCTTATACATCTGAATTTAACTAGAATGAAAATGCATTTAAAAATAAGCTTGACTCTTCAAAATATTTTATAATATGACTAATAAAAACACAGAGACAGAAGTGATGTTCAACCCAAAAGCAAGAAAAGCAAAGCAGCCAAGCCACTAGAGAAATCTTATCTTTTCCAAGGTTGGTCAACTGCAGACTAAGCCTACCTCTCTTCACATTATAGTGCTGGAATTAATTGCATATGACTTCTTTGTACTAGAATTAAAGGTGGAGGCCACCACCACCTGGATTTAATTCTGCATTGATCTTGTATAACCCAAGGGGCCTTGAACTCACTGATATCCATCTGACTTTTTCTCCCAAATCCTGGGATAACAGGTGTGTGTCACCATTTCCTGAACTCTGGTGGCTTTAGATTTGTCTCTGGTCTCCAGGCAAGATTTCTTATCAAAATACAAATGACATATCATTACAATATTTTAAGTAATTATCCTTTTTCTGCATGAGTTCTTTTTTAATCTTAACTTTATGGTAACAGACAGCTTTTCTTACTCTGATATTTTTATTGCAAATAAAGAACACAACTCAGGGATGGAAAACTGAAAGAAACTCACATGCTAAGGTGTAGGGAAAGTGCAAATAGTTCTTGTTCTTCTCTTACATATCACCCTCCTGTCAACTTGATGTAGTCGCCAACAAGGAAATTTTCAGTGGTTCATCATCTAGAGAATTTTAGATAGGAATTTTTACATCAGCCATTAGACCTAAACTCAATTTCTAGAACCCTTTCCCATTTTTGAAGGTGCCTGGTAGGAGATGGAAAAATTCAAACAATTTAGATTTGACCAGTTTTCTGTTTACCAAGTCTTGAGATTATAATTACAAAATTTCACTTTTCCCTTTTTTCCCTCCAAACCGTCCCTTATATCTATTCCAGTTCTGTCTAAAACCCATGGCCTCTTACCATTGTTGTGCAAAACATAAATGTATATGCATATGTAGATAATTTCCTAAATATATCTTTGTCATCCTGTATAGTGGCTTGCATGTAAGTTTTCAAGAATAACCATTTGATATTAGCTATCTACTTGGTCAACTTTTCCCCAGGGTTACTGTTTCTCCTTCTCTTAACATTCCTTAGTTACCTATAACCCCTAGTATGGGGTTGAGAACACATGGGACTTTTTCTTGTGCATTAGGTCATGTTTATTGGTTCCTTCCTCCGTCAGCTTATGTTTTGGCAGTCATGTTGGTGATAAATTATGGGTGTAACTTCTGATATTAGTAGGAGATTCAATTCTGTAATATTTTGCCTCTATACTCTTTCTGCTTCCTCTTCTGCACTTGGTGCTTGATCATTAGGTATGGTAGTGTTAGACTCCATAATTCTGCATTTGGATCAACTTTCATTTTCTGTATTGGTCAAACTAAAGATGACTAAGTTTACTTTGGACATATAATTTGAGCACTTGGGGCTGAGGCAAAAGAATTGCCAGAGGTTCAAGGTTAATATTTTTATAAGGTCAGTATGGCTTGATACTTTAACTTTGAAATCAAAACAAATGAACAAACAAAAATGAAACAACCATAATGTCTTTGTCTTTGTTTAATCTTATACAAATTTTTTCTACAAGTCCTTCCTCAATACTTTCTGTCATATTTAAGAATTGACTTACTTCTAATTGACCATTTTTTATCATGCTATTAAAAGGAGTATCATTTCTTCAACTCTTTTATAACAATCCCCACATTTGAGCATAGAATAATCTGTATTTTTATCTAGACATCCATTCTATTTTTATTGATTTTTATTGAACTTTAAATTTTTCTCTGCTCACCTCCCTGCTTCTCCCCTCCCCTTCAACACTCTCCCAAGGTCCCCATGCTCGCAATTCACCCAGGATATTTTGTCTTTTTCTACTACCCACATAGATTAAATCTATGTATATCTCTCTTAGGGTCCTCATTGTTTAGACTTCCATTCTTTTCCAGTGCCCAGTACAATGTAGATATTAATAAAATAATGGCTTTCCTCTGCCTTTTTATTCCTTTCATTGTCCCTTTCATAATATTATTTTTTAAATTTTACCTTTCAAAAAGGGATAAAACAATATCCTTTGGAATGGTAAGTGAAAGAAACCTGTTTTCTGCATTCAGTAGAAAACATAAGCTCTCATGTTTGCAGAGGTGGCTCAGCATTTAAAAACTTGTTTTCTTCTTTCTGAGAACCAAAGTTTGATTACCAGAACCCATGGTTAGATACTCAAAGACAATTATAACTCCATCCCTAGAAGGGAATGATATACCCTGCATCCTTCAGCATAATCACTTATGAGAAAACTCTTTTAATCAAACATCATAAATATATTTCTTACATTAAATAGTCCTTATTTATCTGGTTCATTCAGGTTACATATCTGCTATTGGAGGATCATAACTGGGGTTCTCCTTGTTGATTCCTGGTTGATTTTTTGTTGATTCCTTCTTGATTCTCCTGTAAAAGAGACTGCTCATTCATTTATTGCCCACCCAGATCTGATTAATAATACAGAGACTATATAGAGACTACCATGCTTGGCCTATTAGCTCAAGCTTCTTATTGGCTAGCTCTTACATCTTAAATTAATCCATTTCTATTAATCTATGTGTTGCCATAAGGCTGTAGCTGACCAGAAAGGTTCCAGGGCTTCTGTCTCCTTCAGTAGCTATATGGCATCTCCTTGATTCTGCCTACTCTCTCTTTATATCTCTCCCAGCCTAGCTATATTCTTTCGTGCCATAAGCTGAAGTAGCTTCTTTATTAACCATTGGTAATAAAACATATTCACAACATACAGAGGGGGATCCTACATCAAGATACCCTTGCACAAGGTCTATACCTAATCCTGAACTGTACCCCTGTTCCAGTAGTCTATCTCAGTACTCTCCAGCTCTGCTCCTCCAAAACCTGGTGATTCAGGTTCCCATCCTCTCCTACCCTTAGTCTGGGTCTTGTGGTAGATTGATTCCCAGCTTTCTAAGAAATACCCACACTGACATCCAAAATTGCTGCATGAGTTTGCACTCTCACCATCAATGGAGAACTGTTCTTCTTACTCCATATTCTCACCAGCGAGAGTTGTTGCTTTTGATCTTAGCCAGTCTAACAGTTATAATAGGGAATCTCAGAGTTGCTTAGATTTTAATTTTTCTAATGGCTAAGGATGTTCAGCATCTCCTTAATTGTTTCTTGGGCATTTGAGATTCTTCTGTTGAGAATTCTGTTTAGATCTCTACTCAATTTTTTAAACTGTAATATTTGACTTACTGATAGCAGTTTTTGAGTTCTTTTTGCCTAGCCTCAACACATGAAGAGTTGATTAGTCTTACTGCAACCTTGTAAACCATATTTTATTAATCCACTCAGGGGATATTACCCTTTTCAAACAAAAAGAGGAGAGAGTGGTTTACAGGGTGGTGAAAAGGGGTAGTGGGCTGGAGGGCCTGTAAGTAGAGGAGGATAGAGAACTGCAGTTTGGATGTAAAATAAATAAATAGTTTTATTAACATAATAGTCTTTTCTAATCTCTGTAACTTTTTATATTATTCTCCGAGTTAAGTTTTCGAGAGAGAATTACCATGTCAAGTACTCTTTTTTTCTTTTTTTTCTTTTCTTTCTTTTTTTCATTTATATGTTTCTGACACTTATCAGCAATAAGAAAATATCAAAAAATAAATGTTTTATTTAATCTAAATGTGGAAGACTTAAACCAGGGTATTT
Source organism: Microtus ochrogaster (assembly GCF_000317375.1). Taxonomy (NCBI): domain Eukaryota; kingdom Metazoa; phylum Chordata; class Mammalia; order Rodentia; family Cricetidae; genus Microtus; species Microtus ochrogaster. The sequence goes on along the minus strand of NW_004949100.1, from coordinate 13,473,874 downwards.
TGATAATGTCTCATCTTAATATTATTACTAAGATAGTATCTAATATAATTAGCAAGGTAATTATACATATCCTCTTTGGCAATTCTATATAAAACTTGGTGTCTTAGTGCTTTAAATTACATTTCAATAAATTATTTTGTAAGCATGTATTTCCAACCATCATCAAGTCATCAAGTATATAAACATGAGTTAGATTTTTTTCCAATGTTAAATTAGGCACAGATTGATGCATGTATGTGTGATAGCTAATAATATTGTATATAAAATAATTTATTTACTTATTATTTGCTTAGTTTGAAACTATTTTTCTTATATTATACAATATTGTGGTTTAACTATATTTTAAGCAGTCTGATTTTTGCATATATAAATGATAAATTTTGAAAACTTATAAATTCAACCATTTAACATTGTGATTATTAGCCAAAAAATGTTCAAAAAATGGGAAAATTGACTTGAATTTTCCCATTAACATTTACAGATATTAACTTAAACAGAAAAATTTCACAGTATTCTTTTGCCTTTTAAAATTATGACTCCAGTGACTACCATTTAAGTACAAAAGTCAATTGTCACTGCTGATCTTAGACTTTGTTAGGACTAATATGATTCACATGTCAAGAGACAAATATCTCCATGACAGAGTTACTGATGGAGTGTTTCACTCCAGTCTGACAGAGGTGAGAAATGTTTGCCATCATAATGAAATAGAGATGCAGGATTATCCCCTTTGTGAAGACCACAAGTAGCTTGTATAGCTCTGACATTTATGAGGAATAAAACCCGGAACTTCTGAGAGTTTTTAAATCATTCTTTACAAGCTTTCTTGCTGTTTGCAGATCCTTCAGAATTTGAAATGATCAGATCATGCTGGGAATTGATGCTGTAAATCGATGAAAGACAACAGAACTAGAAAACCCAGAAGACAAAAAATTCTTCTGCCTCATGTCAACCACACAATCCCGCATGTAAAAATGAACTCTTCACAGCATATTTGACCGTTAAGGATACTGTGATCTGACATAATCAAAGTAAGGTATTTACTCACAGACACCTCATTTGGAGAAAAGAAAGAAAATATAATAAAACTATATACTACATAGATCTATTTTCTTTGTATTCATTGCCTTTCTGAATTTATATTCTTCACAGTCTATTGCTGCCTTTTATTTTCTATGGCCTTGTATTACAAATGCAGCAAAGGAGAAGCAGGTACAAATGATTGTTCTTGCAGAGACGTCAATACAACGTGACAAAGAAATAAACTAAAAAGTCCCTTAGCATAGCTGCTAGTATATATGTATACATAACTGACTTAAAAATAACTGATAAAATTAAAAAAAAACATATTTCTAATACACTAAAGTGAAGTACTAGAAGTTATATTTTTCCTAACAAAAAAAAAATATTTCGTCCTTAAAACAGTACCAGTGCCTTAAAACATTTGATAAGATGATAATATTTTATCTGTAAGCTAATGGTAAGAATTATTTATTTTATGTTTTCAGATATATTGAAACCATAATACTGCTTCTATATGTATTAATCCTTTTATTGAAAGATTTTCTCATACAATACATCCAGATTTTGGTCTCTCCCCTTCTTATATTTATTGTTCCTTTTCAATTTTCCATCAATATGTATTTATTCTGCTCTGTCTTTAATTAGAAAATGGACTTCACAGAAAAAATATTAAAATGAAATAAAATATATTAGGATAAATTGCCAACTAAGACATCTGAATTTTACAAACCAAACAGAAAGGGAAAAAAAAACAATAGTCCAAA
>NW_004949100.1:13466263-13471927 GCF_000317375.1 Microtus ochrogaster | reverse complement strand
CTGGTTTTCCAGTCACAATCCATCTGGCCTTGGTGAGCTCCCAACAGATCGGCCCCACTGTCTCCGTGGGTGGTTGCACCCCTCTTGGCCCTGACTTCCTTGCTCATCTTCTCCCTCCTTCTGTTCCTCATTGGTACTTTGGGAGCTCAGTCCAGTGTTCCAGTGTGGGTCTCTGTCTCTATCTCCATCCATCGCCAGATGAAGGTTCTATGGTGATATGCAAGATATTCATCAGTGTGACTATAGGTTAAGGCCAGTACAGGCGCCCTCTCCTCTGCTGCCCATGGAACTAGTTGTGGAAATCCCCTTGGACACCTGGGAACCCCTCCAGAGCCAAGACTCTAGCCAACCCTAAAATGGCTCCCTTAGTTAGGATAACTTCTTCCCTGCTCCCATATCCACCCTTCCTAGATCTCAATTATACTGTTTATATTTACATTTATACAATATCTGGTAAAATGAAAGATGTAATCCTATGCAACTTTTATTAAAGTGAATCATATTTATTATGCTTATAAAATTTTCTAATTATTAAGGGGAACCATCTAAAACAACTGTATTTTTCTTCAGGGTAAACTGCAATATATTTTCACACTTCTTTTTAGCACAAAATATGTAATAACATATTTCACAGAAAATTTATATGTACCTTTTATTAATTTTACAATATCAAGTTTGTTCTGGGAAAAAGTAACAACAAAAATAATTACCAATTAATGCTGCTAATAGTTAATTAGAATTTTAAATGAGGCTATATTGGACACAGATGGATTTACTGTATTAGGGAACATTTATGAAACAAGCACGAAAGATATTTTTTGAGAACTGGCTTGTGTTTCTCACGGATTATTTTATGGTAACAATTCAAAGTGTCTCTGTTCCTTTAAGGGCACTGCCTCTTTCATAATATATTCACCAAATTCATTCTGAAACCAGTAAAAGAGAGATATTTTGACTTTCTAAAAGTGCTGAAAGGAAGAGTAATTTGGGAAAACAGTTTGAAAATATAAGAGAAATCCGTGAGCATTTGAGCTAAATCCAGAGATGGCAAACATATTTTGTAGCTTTCATTTTATGTCTGTTCACATGCTGAGTTGAAAATGAAGATGTGTATTGATCAAACTACTGAATAGAAGAGGATGCTCAAAAAGCCTTTAGGCTGATGCTATGGAGTAATGAATGCTCATGCCTGAAAACACATTATAATGTTTCTGGGCAACCCTTCTGTCACAGAATGTATTTTAGAGTGGCCGTGTCTTAGACTGTTCAGATTTCTCTAACAGCATAAGCTAGAGGGTTCATAAAAAATAGAACATTATTTGTCACAGTTGAGGAGTTTGGGAAATTCAAGTTGATGGTATTTGTGATAGATTCAGGCCCAAGAAAGTCCCTGATACATATTCCCTACACAGACCCTGAATGGCTTTTCTCCAAGCCTCAACCCAATAAAATAATAACACTCTGAAAACAGAAACAGAGCAGGGGAAGAGACACCTTGTACCTTAGCCTAGAGTCAGGAAAACATCCCCGAACCCTGAAACCAGGACCAAAAGAGCCCACTAAACCCTCACATTCAGAGGATACAAAAGATATTCACTCTGATCACAAAATTAGGGTAAAAATGTTAAAAGAACCACAAAAAGAAATACGGTTTGGCTCCCGAATTGGAGCAAACTCTACCACTGACACAAAAACATCATTCACGGGGAAAACTTTCCAGTCACTGATCCCCTATAGTCTTGGAATACCTCTCAGGCAGGTACTATTAGTCCGGAATTCCTTTCAGCCCTTGAAAGCCCCGTACATCATAGGAAATAGTCAATCTCAAGCCTGGCCTGGAAGTCTAGAATTATTCTCACCCCAGAAAGGAACAGCCAATCACAAGCCCAGAGACTTGGAATTCCCCAATCCTCTTCCCCTATATTAAGCCCCTCTGTTCACTGCTTGGAGTCTCTCCTGAGCTGTTCCTGTTGCTACTACTGATTCTTCGGACAGATGGAGGAACCTGAGTTAACTTGGGAATGAAGACTCTGTTTTTGCATTGGAGTGGGTCTCCTATTGGCCATTCGGGTTCTGAAATTCAGGCATAACATTTGTACACTTGATATCTGGAAAAGGCCTATTCCTCAAGGATGAGTTTCTCTCATGCCCTCATCTGATGTATTAGGAAGAATCTAAAGTAGAAAGAATGTGTATTTAAAGGAGGATTTATTAGAATGACTTACATGATAGGATCTAGGTAGCTCAACCATAGTTTCTTCCACAGAAACGGCTGAGAGAACCCTAATGTCTCATTCATGAGCTTGAGTAATTCAGAACTCCTAAACTGGTGATCCTTGAAAGACTTCTGAAAAGTCACTGGTCTTCAGTTCACAATAGAAGTTCAAAGAAACTAGGTTCAGATACTGTGAAAGGAGTTGCAAAAAAAAAAAAAAGGGGGGGGGAGCAGAAGTATAAACAATAGATAGATAAACTCAAAAACAAGGTAGATGATCTTGACAACTTGGAAATGGAAAATAAACTCCCCTGGAAGACGGGAAGGCAACGAGGCATGAAGTAATGTTCTCCATTTTCAGCTTATGAAACCACTACGTTTCACAACTCATAGCAATATTTTGAAAAGAAAGACACACTTCTGTGCTTGAGTTTTACCTTACAAAGTGTCCAGCCTTAGGTGTAAAGTATTCTTACAATAATGCGATTGACTATTACTTTGATGGCCATAAAATACACCTCTTGCTATCTTCCTTTAACGAAATTCCCTCCTATCTGACTATCATTCTTGGATAAACTACATCAGATGTAAGTATCAAATACTCTTAAGTTTTTATATATTATGAGATCTGTACCTGCAAATTTATATTATATAATTTATAAACAAAATTTGTCTTTAAGAAGAAAAATACAAAAGCAAACTAGAAAAAAATATTATGATATGAAGTATATAGAGTTAGTTTTACTGCTTTGTGGTATCCTGTAATTATAAGGTACATTAATATACTTTATATGGTTATTCTGAGGTGAGGAATGTTAGAAAATTCAAAAATTAAAGCCTTTACACAGTAGACAAGTTTCAATTTTCCTTATCCGTTTGACACAATTGTTTCTAGATCTCAGTTGTTCCGATATCTCTGTATTTCCTGCTGTACTGTTGAAACAAGCTTCCCCCATCACCTGCCTAATATACACACAAGCTTGCTTCCATGTGAGGAAGACTGTAGGTCTTTTCCCTCACCCTCTGCATTCTGCTTCTGATGCTCTCTTCATCTTCTGGGTGCCAACTGGATAGAATGGTGGATAATCAGTTTTAACTTGTTTTAGTAGATGCCTACATAAATCCCAACTATCTTTGTGTCTAACTGTCCATTCATCTTTTTATATATGGGTCTATTTACACATATTAAGATGAGTTAAAATTGAGAAAGAGAACTTAGTGTCATATAAAGATAGCGTGTGTGATATCTTAGTGCTGCATGCTATGTGTTCTATGTGTCCAAGCCCAATGTCCTCTTTTCCTCAATATCAAATTTTCTCTTGCAGGTTGAACATGCTGCTTCCTGTACTTGCTTAAGGATTTCATTGCTATTAGTTCTCAACTTGCTTTATTTTTCTTCCCATTATAAGCACAGAGTTGGAAAAATAAAGCATTATATCAAACAGTAACAACAATAACAAAGGGATTTAATTGCCTCTAGTTCCTACTTGGTTTCAACAAGGCCATTTTCTAATGCAATAAGGTTGTTTATCATTTTTAATGCTGATTTGAGGTTTGCAAATATAATAGAATTTATGCTCCTTCTGTAGTTGCAATAGAAAAATGAGGAATACACATTTACACAAAGAGGCAAGGGGGAGATATATAACATGAAAAGTTTGTGCATATGTTAAAAATCAGAAGTTAAGTATTCAAGTTTTTAAAAAGTCATTTTTGAAGAAGAGATAGCTGATTTACTTCACATCACAGTTTCCGTGGATCTGGGAAACACAAGGTTATATATGCTAAGACATGGATGCTACCTTCAATGTGTCAAGGAAATATTTTAACTTGCTTTTGTTACTATGAGCATAGCAATCTTTTTAATAATGACATTAGAAACTAAAATATTTGTAGATATCATAACTTAAGCCACTGTAGACCTTGAATGTACTAAAAATAGACATTGTATAAGGAATTAAACAAGTGAAAGAATAAGAAATTACCCATAAGATAACGAACTTTGAAATGTAGTTATGCATTAGCAACAGAAAAACATTTCATGGAGATAGCAAACAAAGAAAATAATTTTTATAAATACTTCTTCTGGGAACTTGAGAGTTTGTTTAGTGAGCAGCAGCTAAGGACCTGGGTTCAGAAATGCAATATTTACCACAAACCAGGTGCGATACAGGAGCAATAACATTATACCTAGAGCTCAGTAAGAGGAGCTAGATGGATCCAGAGGGATTTCTGACCAAGCAGGGTACTCAAAGGGGAATATACATATTTTGTGAGAAACTCTGTCCCTACCGCTGAGTTAGACCACAACAGAGAAAGACACCTAGCATTGGTCTGTGGACCTCTGACCACCATATATACATTCATGGCTTCCCCCACAAATGCATACCTGCACACATGCAGAATATTATCTATTTCAGGTTTTATTTATCTTATATTATTCTATTGAAATAATAGACAACAAAAAAATAACAAAAAGAACACTTTCTTTATATATTTAAATTTTAAATAATGATGTGGAAGTTGACCTGAAGTCCAAACACATGTTAGGGAAGCAGAACCCGTGCCTTGTGAAAGTAAAGGCAAAATCAATGACACCTGGCTCGATTAAGTACTACTTTTTAAATTTACTTTTAAATTATTTCTTAATTTTATTTTTATATTCCATTTGCAATTCTCCTACCACTCCTCCTTGTCTCACTTCCCGCATCCACTCTCCATTTACTACTCCCAATGGGTAATGGCTCTCATCGGAAGTCAGCAAAGATTGGCACATTAAGTTGGAGCAGGACCAAGTCTCTATCCCCTGCATTAAGGCTGAATATGGCATCTCACCATAGGGATAGGTCTCCAATATGTTAGATCATATACCAGGGCTAGATCCTGGTCCTACTGCCTCACAGATAGGCCAAGCTTCACCACATATGGAGGGCCTAGTTTGGTCTCATGGAAACTCCACAACTAAACTTACCACAAGGACACTTGCTGAACAATGTATATATCAGGATTCCTCATAATAGCCAGAATCTGGAAGGAACCTAGATGCCCCTCGACTGAAGAAAGGATGAAAAAAAATGTGGCCCATTCACACAAAGGGATGTTATTCAACTGAAAAAAAAATGACATCATGAAATTTGCATGCAAATGGATGGATGCTACTAGAAAAATCCATCCACAGAGGCAACACAGACTTAGAAAGACAAAAACAGTATGGACTCACTCATAAGTTAATATTAGATGTAAAACAAAGGACAACCAAACTAAAACAGACAGAGAAGTTAGGTAACAAGGAAGACTCTAAGAGGAACACATGGATTGCCAAGGGTAGAGAAATTACATGAAATCTCTTGAGTAAATTGAGCTCACCAAGGCCAGCTGGACTGTGACTGAAAAAGCATGGGATAAAACCGGACTCTCTGAACATGGCGAACAATGAGGGATGATGAGAA
>NW_004949100.1:13440659-13466048 GCF_000317375.1 Microtus ochrogaster | reverse complement strand
CCTTTTCTCAATAAAAAATAATTAAAAAAAATTGTGGTCAAGGCAGAGCAGTAAATGGGAAGAGATGGAGATGACAGTATGAGGGAAAAGGATGGTGGGTGGGGGAATGAATGGAGTGGGAGAGTAATGAAAGAGAGGTCTTCATAAAGAAAATCATAGTAAAGAGAAAACTGGTGCTAGGCAAATTCCTAAGAATCTCTAACAAGGACCCCAGCTAAGATTTCTAGAAATATTGAAGAGAGAGCCCAAACTGGTCTTCCACTGTAATCAGACTGATGCACACCCCAGCTATCATCATAGAGCCCTCATCCAGCAACAGATGGAACCAGTTGTGGAGCCAAGCACCACTCAGACCTCCAGGGAATCCAATAAAAGAGAGGGAGGAGGGAACCAAGAGCAAGGGAGGTCAAGATATAAGGAATGATTCTACAGAGACATCTGAACTAAGTTCATAGAAATTCAGGAATTAATAAATACCTATTAATAGACATTATCTCATTTTATGAAAGAATATTTGCTAAATAGTAGGTCCTAGCTTGTTTCTTTGTGACAAATACCATGATCACAAGCCACATTGGGAGGAAAAGATTTTTTCCATCTTAGTTCATAGTCAATTGAATAGGTCAGTGTGGACAGAAATACAAAGAAGAAACCTGACAGAAGTGAAGCTGAAGGATATATATACAGTGATAGAAAGACAGAAAGAAGAAAGAAGGAAAGAAAGAAAGAGAAAGAGAGAGAGAGAGAGAGAGAGAGAGAGAGAGAGAGAGAAAGAAAGAAAGAAAGAAAGAAAGAAAGAAAGAAAGAAAGAAAGACCTACCGAATGACTGCTAAAGCAAATTTTCTCAGGATATGAGTTCTAAAAGTCACACTTGACTAAATATGGTAATAAAATATGATTGCATTCATGTAATTACAAAGTTTCAACCTTTTGGCTTTCAGTAAATGTAAGTTAAGTGAACAGTTCTGAAATATATTTGATGTATTTGGGGTCAAAAGTAGTACAAGTTTTACTGATTTATTTCAGATAGGTGGATAGAAGTCAAGACTGATGGAAAAGGGAAATGCCATCAAACAACAGCAATACAAATAAAAAGCAGTTTGTGTACTCACATTTAAGATCTGAACGTACATTCAGTTCACAAAATTTGACTTTGAAACAAAAATTCTGTGGTTGTCTTCCATTCTTCTACATAATTAATTTTCTTCCTTGTCAGATTCCATAGTGAAGAGGGGAGTATAGAAGTCACACATTTTTAAATGGAATGATTTACACCTAAACCATGTTGACATAATTTATTAAATTCAAGCTCAAAATGCATAAAAATCAAGATGAGCTCTCCACACCAATGTCACAAACTTTATTTCTGCTCAAATGTTTAAAAAATAAGTTAAGAATGTTTGGAAAGCAATGGCTAGTGAATTTAGCAAACTTATCCTTTCCTAAATCCAGAGTTCATGAACGTCAGCTGGATTTACTGCTTTTTCTGTTCTTTACAATTTGGTTAAAAGTCATATGACTAGAACAATGCTTCTCTTCACTTTAGTCTGCTTACCAGTGCATCTCAAGGGAATGTGTACACAATGTTTTAACAAGACCACATCATTTATCATTTGTTTGCCCTATTTATGTCTCTTTTCCCTCTCTCTGCTCCAATGATAAATGGAAAATCCCCTTTCTGCTTTCATTTGCATTATTTAAATGATATGCAAGTATCATCTCTATCTTCGAGCCAAGCAGGATGGTAACTATCAATCTCCTGTTCAAATTTCATTTTTTAACCTATTTTACGTGCTTGTGCACCATACTGTGTTTGTGGATGCCAGAAAACAATTTGAAGAGAATGAGCTTTTTCCCTCCATGTGAGTGCTGGAGATCAGGTTTGCTGGAAAGTGCTTTTACCCACTGAGCCATATCATAGACTATTGATCTATTATTTAATAAATAATACATGAGATAATGATAGAAATTTTGAAAACATTCCTTAAAATATTTAATCATTTCTTTTCCTGTTGACTTTTTTCATTTGTTTTAATAGTGTGTACTGGATAGCATATTACAGCTATTCCTGAATATGAAATTAGAAACTGAGTGATTTATGATGTTGATATGAGATTTACCTAATTTTCCTTATTTATGAGCATATTTAACAACCTTTACCTTGTGTGCATATATATAAGCATTTTCTTACTTTAGAAGTTTTATGAATAGCTAATGTTTCTCTTTAGATCATTTTGTTTAGACATTAATGTATTTTCACAAACAGTAGAATTTGAGACATTTTTCAATTTAAATTAAAATAACTGAAAAACAAAAGACCTAAGTTGGTATATCATTATGAATATGAAAATACACTCCAGTTGCTCAGTAAGAAGTTTTATAGCAATATAAAGAATGCATAGAGGTTATCAGTGTGGATCAAAGGCCCATGTTATCCAGTCTATAAGAACTAAAACTTGTTTATGCTCTAGCGTAATAGCAAAGTATAAAACAAAATGTTGTTTTAAAAGGTTATTAACTGTTCCTCCTCATTAGAATTATACATAAATGTGAGGTTAAATTTGCTTTATGTATTTGAACAAAAATAGCATGTGCATCATATTTAATATGAAGAAAATAAATCTAATATTTTATCGGAATATAGAAGGTTTTTTTAAGTGTGTTTCCCCCCCTGGAAGATGATCCCATGTATATGTAAATAAGGGACTTTACAGAAAGAGTTAACTGAGGTGGCAAGACACGCTGTAGATGTGGGCAGCAATAGTCATGTGATATTTAACCAAAAAAAAGGAAAGAAGAATTGAGTTATGCATTTATCCCCTTGGCTTACTGACTGTGGATTTAATGTGACCTGACACCTAGACCTCCAAATGCCTTGACATCCACACCATGGCATCTGCACCACAGCTCAAACTCTGAGCTATATTAGCCTTCCTGTCTGGAAGAGTCTCTTATAAAGCTTTTTGTTAAAGAATAAAAATGAAACCAAAACAAATACTATAAAACAAAATACTTTTCACATTTAGTTCAGAAAATATGATTTTTATAAATATGAGAGAATTATTGATATTTATGATATTATTATTATTAGGAAGTCTTTAAATTTTTCACATCATGTTAACTGTTGAAAAATATGAGCCAAGGCTTACAAAATTTTCATAGGTATGAAGAAGATATACTGTGAACTAATACAGTACAAAATACTATACTGAAAGAGGAGAAATTTGATGATTTAATGATAAGTAAGTAGACATTAAGCCTGACATATGTTGAGAAAGATTATGAATATGCATTTATGTCTTTTATACCATTATCACAACTTGAATTAGAAAACTAAATTCTTATTTTGGGAGTATATTGGCCTATAAATTATTGACTGTTTATACTACACAAAACTATTCTAAGTCAGAAAAGTATATTCTAGAAGCTGCATAGATGGATTAGTTGGTGATTATAACTAGTTTAGAAATTTCCTTCTCAAATGCTGAGCTCTGATTTTGCCTTGTATGTGACAGGCTGTGCTCATCCTAGTGTTTTTAGATACAGAAGTGGATATTATTTTATATATTTGTTTATTAAATGACCGTGAGAGATACTGCTATACTACCAAATATTTGGCTCCTTGTCAAAACATTGTATATCAGAAAAAGAAGTAAAATAATTAAAAATGCTTAGAGCTAAAAGTTTACTAAAATTCCACATGGGAACTGACATAGGTAATACTATGTTTGAATGAAGACAATATGAAAACACTTTGCTCAAGTGCATAAAAGTATGGAGCTATTTTAGAATAACTGTTCCATTTGCCTTTAAATTTATTTATTTTTTATTTTTTCATGTGCTGTACTTAGATTACTGTTTCTTCTCCTTCAGCTTCTCCAAGATTCTCCATAATTCTCCTATCAACCTTCACCTGTCTCTCTTTAGAAAAAAAAAAAACAGACATCAAAAGAATAACTTAAAAGAATAATAACGAAAACAAATCAGGATAGGAAAAAGTAAACAAATGCAGAGATACTGGCAGCATGCAAAGGACCTTCACAGGTCTGGAAAAGATGGGTTCCAAATGCTGAGAAGGGTAGAAGGGTAGAGACAAGCTCATGCACCTAACCCATAAGCGATCTCCAGTTGATAATCTCTCACATATGGAATGTGAGTTTTCCCCCAAAGAACTCTCCTGGAGATACAAACCAGTCTTAAGGGGAGGCCTCATGCTGAGCCAAGGGAAAAAGAACTCAAAGACTTCTATGGATGTTCTTTATCTTATAGAATTGAGTCAGGATAAATGATAAGACAACTTATTTATTTATTCTTTATTCACAACTTTTAGTTTATTCTTTCATTTTTTGCTTATTTCCTTCTTAGTTTAGCTTATATTTTATATAAGTCCTTTGGGTATATTTTATGCCTTCCAGGATTTTGCTTTATGGGATTTCTGTGTCTGCTATGTATATCTTGATGTCTATATGTGATAATTCTGTTGTGTATAAAGAACCTGTTTCCTTATTGTCTTCGGCTCCCTTTGGTTTTTATAATTTTTCTTTTTCTATTTTTTATTACTTTATAAATAATACCATTTAAAATTCCCACTTCCTCCCCTCCTCCCATTTCCCTCCCGCTTAGCCACTCACTCTCCCCCCTCCCCCTCCAGTCCTAAGAGAGGGCAGGGTACCCTGCCCTGTGGGAAGTCCAAGGCCCTTCTCCCTCCATCCAGGCTTAGGAAGGTGTGCATCCAAATAGAACAGGATCCGAAAGAGCCAGTAAATGCAGTAGAGACAAATCCCAGTGCCATTATCATTGGCTTCTCAGTCTGCCTCAATTGTCAGCCACATTCAGAGGGTCCAGTTTGATCCCATGCTCCTTCAGTCCCAGTCCAGCTGGATTTGCTGTGCTACCATTAGCTCAGACACACCGTCTCAATGGGTGGATGAACCCCTCATGTTCCTGAATTCCTTGCTCATCTTCTCCCTCCTCTGCTCTTCAACTGGACTTTGGGAGCTCAGTCCAGTGCTGTGTTGTGAGTCTCTGTCTCTATCTCCATCTGTTGCCGGACAAACGTCCTATGGTAATATTCAAGATAGTCATCACTCTGGCTACGGGACAAGGCCAGTTCAGGCACCCTCTCCTCATCCTTGTGGACATCTGGGAACCCCTTTAGAGTCAATCTTCTTGCCAACTCCAAAATGTCTTCCTTAATTAAGATATCTTTTTCCCTGCCTTGTGGAGACGGGTGGGGGGAGGGGGAGAGGAGTGGGAGAAGGGGGAGGGAAATGGGAGGCTGGGAGGAGGCGGAAATTTTTTTTCCTTCAATAAAAAAATAATAATAAATAAAAAAGATATCTTTTTCCCTGCTCCCATATCTGTCCTTCTTCCTTCTCAACCATTTCACTCCCCCAAGCTCTCCCCAACGCTCCCCTTCTCCCTTCTCTTCCCCCCACCCCACCCCCATCCCCATGCACACAACTTTTCCCCCCGGCGATCTTCTCTACTTCCAATATCCAGGAGTGTTTTCTTCACTTCAAAGAGCATTAACTAAATTAATCATCCCTACCCTCAGTAAAATGGGATAAGGATGTCTTTCAGTTAATAGATTCTGTATTCATCTATAAATTCTACTTCTCTACTCTGGTTCAAGAAGCAATTTACTTTTTGCCAATGTTTCTTTGAGAACTTATATTAACAGAAAATGTCCCAGAGTCTTGTCTTCAAACAAATCTGATGGAGCATATCAGATGCTTAAAAATATTAAAAACTGCTTTCATTTAAAGAGACATAAAAGAATTTATTGCCATGTAGACAATAAAAGATCTCAGCATATCAAACAGAAGCTTTCTGCTAATAGTCTCCTATGATCTCTTTTTCCGAGATTTTTAGAGTCTGGAGAAATTTAACTCTGGCTTAAATTTCATTTATTTTGAAAAATGAGATTTTCCTTATGTTTTTCCTTGGGACTTACCTTTTTTTTTTTTTTGACAATCTAAAAGCATCTGTACGCTATTTAGTTTGTTTCCCCTTTTTACATTAATATGAATATTAAATGAAAACTTCTAACATTTCTGCCAACTAATCTAGAAAAAGACTGTTTGGTGTTATCATTTCACTTAGGTAGGTTCTTTCAAAACTCCATTTTGCCATAATATATTGTAACTATACACAGTAACTTTTATCATAAAAAACAAATTTTTACTACCCAATTCACAGTTTCCTACCATTACAGGCTGAAGATTTAAAAAGACTTTTTAGCCATTTGTAGATTTGTTTTTATTATTTAAATTAGGTTTAAGAAAAATATCGTCTTTCTGCATTCCTGGCATCTCTGATTTTTTTTCAAATCGGAATAAGACATAATGTTGTTATTTTAGCATTTATTTTTCAAGTATTTTAAAATAAGTTTTGGAGGCCTTTCATTTAATTTTCATGAGTTCAATCTTTTCATTCCAGTTTTACTAGCAAGCTCTGTCTAACATTGAGTTCATTTTGCTCTGAACTACTGTGAAGGCACAGTTCTGCGGTCTGTGCTCAAGGTCACTGTTTAAATGAAATTTCTGCACTCTTGCTGGAGTAGCATTGAATGTTTCCCAACTGCATGTGGGTTCTAAGAATAACTAAAGCTCTTGCTCTCAAGCAGTTTTCCTTTGCAATGCCTATTCAATTTTATTATAGTCATGTTTAGCTTAGTATTCAGTCAAACATTTCAGTGCTTTCCTCTTATGTATTTTTGGAACTCTTTTTTGAGATTATTTTCTGCTTTCTTTTGATTCTTGTCTTCACATATTTCAATTATCTTGATCTTTCTTATTCTTATCTTTGTCTTCTATTCAGCAAAACAATTGTGTATTTCCTGAGATCCAAATCCTAAGCTGCACTATAGAGATTGCTTTCCAATTAAAATAATACTGCAGGCTTAGGCATTTCAAACTGTTCTCCCTATTTATTTAGTTCCCTTGAAAAATCAGAATCCTTTGTTGCCAGTCTCTATCAGAATGAGATTCTTCATATAGTTCATCAGTATTCTCATGCTGACATTTTGTTATACAGAGAAGGATACAACCCAGTTGAGAAAGGATTATAGGTAGAATTTTACCCAGTATTTTTTATGAAATGCTTAAATCAAATATTCTATTATTATATGATATTTTGGCCTGCTTTTTTTTGTGAAAGTAGAGCCTTAAATTATAGCACAAGCTTTCTATAAATTACTCTTTTCCTCAGCTCCAGAATGCAGTATTGCTGACTGGAGGTCCTATATCAGATTGCTGCCTTTTTGTAAAGAAAGCATTCATATAAATGGCTTCAATGCTATTGAATTACATGTGGTTTCATAATGGTCTCAATTTTAAGTTATATTATGGTGTATTTCAATCTGCTTTTGTTCTGGAGTTACAGTAGTGTGATGGCTATTATTGGTTGTCAACTTGACTACATCTGGCATTAACTATAAACCAAGTATGTCAAATTCAAGAATTTTTTGGTGATGTCAAACTTTTCTTAGACAACTTCTAATCTTTTTCTAATTATTAACATCTTGTAGTGAATTAAAGTATCAACAGGTCAATATTATAACCTAATTTAACAGGCCAATACCATAACACAAATTGTCAAATCACACATATTTGATAAGACAGATTTAGATTTTTATACAGCTGAAAACTGTTAAAAGCTACTCCAGATGAATCCAAAAGTGGCATCACCAAACATGGTGATCCTCCGCTCCTTTATTTAGGAGATTCTATAGCCATGGAAGTATGCATAGCACAAAGCATTGTCTGCTTGCTTGCCATTAGCAAATGGATGACCTCTCTTGACAGAAACTTGGCTCAGAGAAATAGAGCCTATAGGTACTTTCTCCCTTAACCCTTTGATTACAAAGGTTGGCAGTAAGATCCCTGTCTGATCTTTTCTCCCCAGGTGCCAAAACATGGGCATATATATTTGGAATTACCAAAGACAGGTAATTCTGGGACATGGGAAAATGGTCACCCAATCATCTGCTCTGTTGCAGAAATTTTTATTAAAATTAATAGAAATGGAGGAATTGTGGAGACCCAAAAATGTGAGCCTATTTCTACCTTGACCAAAGTCAGAGAGTTGAAACTTACCTCTTTTACTTCTTGGTTATTGTGTTTTTAACTCAAACAAAAGTCCCACATAGATTTAGGTTAGAGAGTTCTGCTCTCTCAAGGTTATTGTCAACAGGTGTGGCTAATATCCAGATCTTGTATTTCAGAATAGGGAAGAGGTGTGTTTTTACCTAAGAATCCAACTAGATTTCCAGTTCTTTTAAGGAGATAACATTGGATTCCTCCCTGGGAGTGGTTTCCCTACAGAATGTTTTGGTTTATGGTATGAGCTTTTTTAATTTTAGCAACAGAATATTTAACTATGAATGTAGCCTGTGACCTTCATTTGGTCTGTTCATGGCCTTGTTTCATGTTAATGGAGCTTTTATATCTTACACCTGCCTCTTGGGTTTGGGGTATTTTAAGAAATTGGAAATTAAATGTAGGCAATTTCAGTATTCACTGGAAATTTCCCCTGGCAGTTAAAAAAACAAAGACAAGAAACAATAAAAAAAAACAAGTAAGTGTATTAGTCAATTCAAAAAAATGTAGGGGAAATCCGTAATTTGGAATGCAGATGTATGTGAGGACCCCTTTGAGAACTTTGAACCCTCAGATTCTCAAGGGCTTATCTCACCAGGTGAAGTGGTCTCTCTACCTTCAGTAGAAGATGCACTCCCATGCCAAAACCTTGAAATATTGTATTTTTCATATTGAAATGGGGATATTCATTCTTTATTGTCTGCTAAACAAGCAGCGACATTCTCTGAAGGATATTCAGGCAAGAATACCACTCATGGTTTATCTAAGAGTTGTCTCTAGAAATACAGCCAGGCAAAACAAGTTCTTAGAGGAGAAATAGAAAGCATAGTCTATGAAGAAGTACACTATACTACTAAATAGCTTAATGATTTTGCTAGTTCATTCAGGCATAAGTCTGGGAAATATGTGTAGAAATGAATTGCAAAGTTGTGGGGTAATATTAAAAGGAACACAAAACTAGATCAAGTAGTGAAATTGATATGAGGCACCTGAGTGGAGATTCTAGAATATGTTAAACACAGTGTCAAATTTTGTTTTAATCATTGGGTGAAACAGTTGCTAAAGGATGGTATACTTAAAAGGAGTTGGAGTTGCCTTATATACCTTAGTTTAATGTTGGTGAAGGGATGGAAAGGCTAAGGGCGATTGCAATGTAAGAGTGCATTATGCTTTATAAAACCTAATCCTTCACAACTGGAAGGTCCAGGAGACAGGCTCTTCATGAATCTTCTATAACACAATATTCTTAGAGGATCATCAGCGCATTTGAAGAGCTTTGTTGTTTTCTTTTCCCTTGTGCCAGAACTTATAGGCTTGCAAACACTACTGCGCAGGTCAATTCAGTAAATGCATTTGATTGTTCCCCAGAGTACAAGAGGTCAAGAGAAAACACTGAATTGCCAAAAAGAAAGGTGGTTCTAGCTATTGTATAGACAGCATAAGCAAAGCAATATCCATAATGGCTTGACTGATAATAGGCAGGATATTCAAAGTGATTTTTATGGTGGTATGAAACTGATAGACCTTTGGTACTTTCTAATCTGTCATGGTGTTTCCAGACATGAACTATGTAAGAATTATACAATTTTTTTTTGATCTGTATAAGTAGAAACATTCTCAAACTAATGGGGGGAAAAAAGCTACATTGGCTCTTAACAAAGGTTGTGAACTCATTTCTAGTCTTGACCCAGTTTGCAAAGCGAAAATCTTGAAGGTATGGATGTTCAGGTTCTCCTAAAAAAGGACCTTCAGTTTTACCATTAGTCTTTCTCCTGTTCTTTATTCAGAGAGACCTACAGCATTTTACAGGGTAGTTGTCCACTAGGTAAAAGGAAACAATCAGAATTTGCAGGGCTTCTTCAATACTGCCTCTGAATTGACATTGATTACATTCAATCCCAAGAAACATTGTGGCCTTCAAGTTAAAGTTGGGACCTATTGATATCTGGTGAAAAATAGAGTTTTGGTTGAAGCCCTAGTCACATTTGGTCCAATGGGTCTCCAAATTCAACTTGTGGTTAATTCCCCAGTCCTGCAATGTGTAATTGGGATAGATATATCTAGAAGTTTCATTATTCACAAATTGATTCCCTATCAATTGGAATGAGGGCTATAATGGTTTGAAAAGCTAAATGGAAGCCAGATTCCCTCCGCTGAGAAAAATGGTGCATCAGTAACAGTATCACATCAGTGGATGAATTGCAAAAATGAGTGTGCATCACAGATTTGAAAGACGAATGGGGTGGTGGTTCCGGCAACTTCTCCATTTATCTATGCTAGCTGGCAAGTGCAAAAGACAGGTAAGTCATGGACAATGACAACTGAATACTGAAAATTCATCTAAGTACCAACTACAATTGTAGCTGTGGTGTCCTTTCTTGTGCAGATTAACACATTCTTTGGTAAATGTCATGTAGCTGTTGATCTAGATAATAACTATTAACTGGTACTTGCCTATAAAGACCATTAAAAGCAATTTCTTTTCATTTGCCATGGCTAGCAGTATACCTTTAAAGCGTCACATAAGGAGATATCATTGTGTGTTAAGATGAAAAGGCATGGCTTTTTTTCCATGGCTGTCAACTTGACTATCTCTTGAATTAACTATTGCCCAAGGATCTGAGCATATCTATGATGTACTTTTTAAGTCCTTTGTACAGGGAAGATTCCTCTCTAATCTGAATCTTTTTATCTAGATTTCTTAATGGGTAAAGATCTTTTATTTTGGGTCACACCTGGTGGCAGCCTAAATAGAGGATGGAAGAAGAAAGATGTTGGCTCTTTGCTTGTTTGCCCTTACTCATGTTGGCCAGTGCATTCTTTTACTAATATTAGAGCATAATTCTTTCGAATTCTGACACATATGAAGACCAGCTGAGACATCCAGCCTCCTTGACCTAACAATCACTGCGTCCTTGGACATTGTGGTGGTAGACAACCATTTTTGTACTATGTCAACCACACCCTGTAAGACACTTTCAAAAATTCTCTTTGCTTGTATATTCATCCTATAAATTCTGTAACTGGTAGTACAAATAGATTAATATCAGTGCAATTCCTCTAAGGCCTGCAGTAAATGTTGCACATCTGAGTAAAGTTTCTCAAGTTATACTGATAGGGATCCTACATATCTGCAGTTTCTCGGTGAACTCAGGTCATTTTATCTTCAAGTCTTATACAATGATTTTCAAGTATCCCCTGGTGGTTTTCATCCCTAATTCATGTACTCTTACTCAGTGAGTGGAAAGATATACTCAAACAGACATCAGACTCTTAGTTTTGACCATGTGTCCACTCTTTGTTCTAGTTATCTACATCCAACTTTCAATTGTCAAATACCAATTGTGTTTATTTCATATATTTGTCATTGTTCATTTTGTTTTATTTGAGATGAGTATATTAACTACTATCTATGAATGACTACATATTAAAAACCAATAAAAAACTTGAATATATATGATGCATTTATACTTAACCTGAAATAGTTTGTTCTGTGTTCCCTTCCTATATTAACTCTGGTCTAGGACTTCATTCTGTTTGTGTGTTGCGTTCTTTGGTTAATGAATACAGAAACTGTCTTGGCTTAGTTCATAGGGCAGAACTTAGGTAGGTGGCGAAAACAGAACTGAAATGCTGGAAGGAAGAAGGGCAGAGTCAGAAAAGCCATGGATCCTCCACCTCAGACAGACACTGGTTAGAATCTTGCTGGTAAGCCACAGCCGTGTGGCAATACATAGATTAATAGAAATAGGATAAATCAAGATGTAAGAGTTAGCCAATAAAAAGTTAGAGCTATTGGACCAGGCAGTGTTTAAATTAATACAGTTTCTGTGTGGTTATTTCGGGTGTAAGCTAGCCAGGCAGCTGGGATGAACAAGCGGGCTCTCTCCTTACAACAACTTTTTTTTTTGCAAAAGACCCAGGCATGAGCTGGAGCACATGATTTATTTATAAGAAGGGCATGCTAATTGATGAAACTGACTGGAAAAGTGCTGTCCATTTAATAACTGCGATTTTAGGCATTGAGACACATTTTTGCAATGAAAGTATTTCACTATGCCTATGATGTTTCTCTGAATTTCCTTAAATATATTCCATTTCTCTGGATATCTGTTTTGAGGTTGTACAAGTGTTATTCCATTTTTAACATTTTTAGTGTTTTGTACAAGAGATGATTTTTAATACTACTTAAATAAAAACAAAATCATATCAAATCTCTGCAATATTTAGGTAAATTGTGTTCAGGAGCATGGCATTGTTATTCTTCAGAGGTGGAACTCTAGAGAACAGTATGATGTTGCCATCTGGAGCAATAACAAGCACAGGAAGATGGCAGATGTCCAGAACAGCTTCTCCTAGTCAAAATGAATGTAACAAGTAGCTCAATTTTTCACTGGGGGACGATTTGTTTCGGGGGAACTTTTTTACTTTGTCTCTATCACTGATCTCTCATCTGTATTTCTCAAACTGCCCTAAGCACATGATTCATTTCCCTGAATGATCTTTTTCTCATCATAAGAAATATCACTGGGTTATTGAGGACAGATTGTTGTTAAGCTTATCTCCCTCCTGTCATAATCTCTTTAATTGTTGAAAATGATTCATGTGGGAAGTATACTTCAAGTAAGGTAATTATTACAGTTTATAAATGGATAAGAACTTCACATTTCTTCGTATATCACTATACTTGGGTGTTTTTAAACATGATGGACTGGTTGATTCATAATTGAGCTTTTTATATACATATATGCTTATAATCTTGCTGATAATTGACAAAATCTCCTAGACAAATATCATGGAACTGTTTAACGTCTTTCAAATAATACCCCTTAGAACATTTTTCAACTTGATTTGACCTTTTATAAAGTGGGATATAGTTCAGATTCTTATTTTATTAAGTCCATATAGTATTTTAATAGTCAATATGTAAATAATTCCATCTGAAACCAAATCTACTTGTTCATTAGCATAATCAGTCTGTGGTATTAAATAAATATCTAACATCTCACCAGCAACTGATATGCCATAAAGGATAAATAATTATATATTATATGATTGCTGTAAGTTCAGGAAAGTATATGTGATGTACATAATGACACCAATTCTGTTTAACTTACCTGTTGTAGGAGAGCAGGGCCCCTTGTTCTGTTAACCATTAACATATGTATCAAATTTCCTTATATAAAAATTTCTAAGAAATATATATTATCTTTCAATTAAATACTAACCATATAATTTGAATAAACAATAAATTTAATATAAGAAGTATAGATACATGGAGTAAAACAAATATAACATTTTCATACTCACTGACAATATGTTATTTCACCCTTTACATTTCATTCATCAATGCATAGTCACCTTTATGTAATATATTATGTGAAGAGGCTGGAGAGATGGCTCGGTGGTTAAGAGCATTGCCTGCTCTTCCAAAGGTCCTGAGTTCAATTCTCAGCAACCACATGGTGGCTCACAACCATCTGGAATGAGGTCTGGTACCCTCTTCTGGCCTGCAGACATACATACAGACAGAATATTGTATACATAATAAATAAATATTTTAAAAATATATATATTATGTGAATTAGTGATATCTGAATAGAGGTTCATAATGTGTTTTTAATACAGGTGAAAAATTTAAATATAATGCATTATGTCCTACTTTCTAAGACATGATTCAGTTTACATATCTTCTCAAAATAAACACACTTCATATGCTTGATTTCATTATAGTAATCTTTATAGATCTTTCAACAATGAGCAAAGGGTTGTGATTCAAACTTGAAAGAAGTGAGTGAAATTTTCCTTTAGTTGAACTAGAAAATATTATCTTAATTTGTAATGAAGGCCACTTAATCTTTGTGGCCGCTAAACAGTTCAGACCAGAAATAATCACACAGAAACTGTATTCATTAAATCACTGCTTGGCCTACAGGTTCTAGCTTATTATTGGCAAGCTCATACATATTATTTTAACCCACCTTCATTAATCTGTGCATCGCCGTGTGACTGGTATACCTGGTAAAGCTTTGCATCAGTCTCCCGTGGGCTACATGGCTTCTCTTTTACTCCGTCTTCTTCCTCCCAGCATTAAATTTAGTTTCCCCCACCTACCTAAGTTCTGCCTGTCAACAGGCCAAGGCAGTTTTTTAGTCACCAATGGTATTCACATCACACAGAGGGGAATCCCACATCATTAACTGAGTTTAATTTAGCACATAACATGTTTCAAAAATGATGATATTTTGAGACAATATATGCATTAAAATGGCTGAGATGATGAAATTAATATCTATGTTTTAGCTATTCAGAAGAGATAAATATAATACATGATTAATAAATAAAACAACATAGAGTGCAAAAGCTGAAGAAAAAGTAATCAAATAGTATAAATATTGGGCAGAAGTTAGAACACTCTGGGCCAATTTGTACTTGTAATTTATAAAATTTATAAAATTTTTGTTGTTGTTTTTCTGAGACAGGCTTTCTCTGTGTAACAGATTTTCTCTGTAAGTAGCTCTTATACCAGGCTGGGCTCAAACTCACAGAGATCTGCCTGCCTTTCCCTCCTGAGTGCTGGGATTAAAGGAGTGTGCTACTACCACCTGGCTTGAAAATTATATTTTTTGCAAACTAAGTTAAAATATTGGGGTACTCCAGCTTATAAAATTTACAAATATTGTGTCAATTTTCTCTAGTTTTGTCCATTTATAGGAATGACATGATTATGAAATTAACAATTTGGCAAAATTAGATTCTCAGTCATATACTCTTGAGATATGATATATCAACTGTGTCTAATATATTTTTGCATAAAACCATTCCTTTCAATATCCAGAAAACTGTTTATCCCTGTCGCTCACAGCAATATGAATCGCTTCTTGATTTCTGTATCAATACAAACAGACAAACCATATCCTGCAGAATGATACTGTCTTTTTAGAATTTTCTTGATGAGAATTTCCTTTCATATGGCCAGCATTTTTTCTAATGGATCATTCAAAGACTTTTGAAGAGAATATTACAGATTCTATGCAACGTTAAAATCATTTTAATTATCATGATACTTGTTCTATTTCAATAGTTTGCAGAAAATTAATATCATATTTAGAATCATTGCAGTGTTGAAATATTCTTTGTTAAAATGGGGTATTATTAAAATATATAAACTGAAAAATTATAAGTACTTCTGACTCACTAAATTCAATAAGCTGTCACCACTAAATATTATAACTTATTTGATGGAAAACCTATATTATTTTGCTCTATGTTGCATGACATAATAGTTTCCTCTGGCAAAACATCTAGAAATCAAAGTAGTATTCTATATGAACTAACTGACATGTAACCATTACTATAAATAAATCTTTGTATTTGTTAACTTGTGAGTCATTGCCGGATTGCAAATGCTATTTCATTCTTTTTCCCAAAGTAAACACAAGTAAATTTTGATGGGCTAATAATTGCCCTGTTAATATTAAAGCAATGTATTTATTAGATTGAATCACAACTTAAATATCCTTATAGATGATGCTATGAATCAAGGCAAATAAAATAATAATATAAAACAATATATTATACTATATATAATTACATTATAAATATATTATATATATTATCATCTAAATCAATTTAAATTGAGAGTAAGGGCAGGGTATTGTCTCCCAACCATTAATATAAAGGTAGCCCATTTAGATGATTAGTAGGCTGATGTAATTTAGCAAAAGATAAATGAAACAAAGAAAGAAAGAAAGAAAGAAAGAAAGAAAGAAAGAAAGAAAGAAAGAAAGAAAGAAAGGAAGGAGGAAGGGAGGGAGGGAGGGAGGAAAGAAGGAAGGAAGGAAGGAAGGAAGGAAGGAAGGAAGGAAGGAAGGAAGGAAGGAAAAAGGAATGGAAGAAAAGAGGAATGGAAGAAAGAAAAAGCAACAGAATAAAGAGATTTCAAGTGGTAAAAAGAGAGGGCCCTGGGGGTGGGAATAATAATGAGGCGGTAGCCAGGGAATCATTTGTGACTCAGGGAAAAGCAGTAGGACTGCAAAGCCAAATTTAGAGGCATGGAATGACTCCCACTGCAAATACTCACAGTCAGATGCCAGGCAGAATTAGCAATTCTCTAGAAATAAAATTTTATAAAATGCTGAACTGGATAATGAATGTTTAGAAACAGGAAATCTTAATTTTTCAATTCATTTCGTCTTGTATCATTTAAACATCTTACTCTCAACTAATTTGTTTGTTTTACTACGTAAATCTTTGCAAGATTCCCACGGTTTCTAATGTAAGTTTTTAAATCAGTATGTAAGGTTTAGGGATAGTTCCCAAAGTATTCTAAAATAAAAAATTTTAAACAGCTGTTTTAGAAACTATTTAAGTTTCCACTTCTGTCTCAGTGCTGTCAAATGAAATAACCTTGCCTAATTGTATACTTCTCTTCGTTATTATTTTATGTCTAGCAAAGATAATTTTCAGACATTGGGGATTATCCCTTAACATTTATGTCACCACTGATGCAGTGAGCACATCTTTCCAAGCAGGGTCCTCGGATGGTAGCCTGAATAGCACCTTCAGCATTATGAAAGTAGGCCAATAGAGAGTAATTTACTGCTTCGTTAGAGACATATTCCCTTATGTCCTGTGGCCCAAAAGAGTGACAACCTAAGCAATAGCATCAAAGATGGGGTAGAAGGTCCCCTGGACCCAAATCTTACTCAGTAGATGGAAATTGAAAAGTCTCTCTGGCAGGGAAAATCCTTCTCTTTAGATATGTGGCAGTTGATAGCTTTTTCCCATTCCAGTGGATTTCCCTATACTCATGCATCTAATAATCAAAAAACCATATTTATCAGGAAATGATTATTAATATAATTTAACCTTTTTCTCCATGGATTGTAGCATGAATTTTAATTGATCTTAATAATAAAAATTTGGAGTCAGATGTTAAGGGGTGAAAGCTGAGAGATCAGAGAAGCAGTGCAGCCAATCATTAGAAAGACCTTTTACTTCTACTGAATCCTCAGTCTGAAGGGATTATCCTGTTTCTATGCATCCTCAGGCTGCATACTAAGACTGTATCCTCAGATTGTACCTGAGCTCCTCTCTGCTCCTGCCTTATATTCCTCTCTCAGCCCAGCCATATCCCTTCCAGTCTCCACATCCCTAGTATTTGGATTAAAGGCATGTGACTGTTTCTCTTTTAGACAGATTCAATCTCATGTAGCCCAGGGTAGACTTGAACTCACAGAGATCCATCTACCTCTGTCTCCAAAGTGCTAGAATTAAAGAATTAAAGGTGTTTGTCACCACTGCCTGGACTCTATGGCTAATTAGTGGCTTAGTTATGTGCTCTGATCTTCAGGTAAATGTTCTTTGTTAGATTATAAAGAAAATATTTCTACAATCAAGAAGGTTCAAAATAGATTTGTTTATTTCCTAGAACAACCAATGAAGTTCTTATAAAAAAGAATGAAATATTAGATCATTAGTGTATATAAGTTTGAAACAGCATGAAATCAGATCTCAGGCATGAGTCATTTGAATTGCACAGATGAATTATACAGAATTATGACCATCACATTAGGCTCATCAGATGACTGAGTTGTTCGTGATTAATACAAGGTCTGCATGTTTGCCCTGTCAGAGATGTGGTGCTTTGCTTTTTTATTTAAAAACACTGCAAAACATGACTCAGTTGATGACAATTAATGTTATCACTTGAAAGCAGTGAATATCTCCCAGACTTCCCCAATATAAAGTTACCTTTTGTCTCCATTTCTAATTACTTACTTTGTAGAGAGTAATCACATTTATTAATACCATGTACTTTCCATTTCTAGGTATTAATTATTCATTTAACCTGACTCATGATTTCTTATTCATAAAATTAGCCATGGTTCATATAATGATTTTCTTTAATGTTTGAAATATACGATTGCTAGCTTCTCAGTTTCTATATTTACTAATTATTTGAATCAGTTTTTGGTACTTAATGAAAATATTGATCAACCATTTATATTTTTTATATAAATTCCAGAATTTACTCCAATAAAGTCATAACTTATTTTTCAATGATCTTAACAGTGTTTATAAACACATTGGACAGGTAGTCATATGCTGATCCAAGTCTAGGCTGTAGGGCTCCCAACAATGCGTGTCTCTCTTCTTCCTGGGAGACAACACTTTAAATTGAAGGACATAGTTACATAGAATGACTCCAACCGACGTTTAAAGCTGGTGGACTCCATACTTGTAGAATAGAACGTTTTGATGTGGCAAGTATTGTTGACCTGGATAAAATGTGCCTGCTGTGTGTGTTCTGGTGAATGAATCAATGTGTGGGTAGATGCTTGAAAATATAAAACCATTCTCATATAGCAATACATTTATTAGCAAACAATGTAAAATGTATTGATGCTCACAGATAAAGAAAACCTGAACTTTATTTGTCGAAGTAAAGACCTGTCATAGAAATAAAACTAGCAAAATAAAATTTATTTTGTTCATATTTTCTGAAACTGTTCTATATTGATATATATATATTCATTATACATGATACAGAATTACACATTGACATTTTTAAACAAGTGTATAAAATATTTTGGCGATAAGAATGAATAGTACACTACAACAAAAAATATAAACATTATTTACATATATATAAGTCTATTTTATGAATGTTTTTTGAAATTAAGATCTATGTCAATGTACATGTGAATTTCTTTGTATGTGGTAGCCTCTTGTAATGTTTAAAGTTAAATCTGGAAATCGAATGTGAGCTCTTCAAATGAACACAAGTTTTAGGGCAGAAATTGGACTAAAATGAGGACAAATGTAGTCTATTGCAACAAAAAATACTGAGCACGTACATCTGTTTGTTTCTCTCTCTGAGGAAATTACTTCCATTATTTTTTTATTTTAAGATTCTGAATAATATTTTTCTATTCTAAGGAAGAGTTACAGAGATGGGTAAAAAGTAGATGCCTTTTTATGCCAGTTCTACTGTAAAAGTGGACAAAAACTAATTTACTCTCAATGCTGGAGGTTTGTAAATTTGAATCAACTCCCACATTTCACAAATAATGTACTTAGTTTTATTAATTTATATTAACAAGCAGGCAAGCAAAATAAAAAATATTTAATTCAAAAATGGTGGTAAATCTATACTATGTAATCTAAGGATCAATTTCTGTAAATGTTTAGATAAATTTTATGTATGATTGGACTTAGAATTTTCTCAAGCCCATGACCCACAAATATACATCTACTTACATACACATATACTCCATGGAAACACATACACACACACACGCACACACACACATACACACACACACACACATACGCACACACACACATACACACACACTCATATACATGTAATACACAATTTATTTAAGTACATCTTAATAATGGATCTTAGTATAATATTTAAAATTATTGATATTTCAATATAAAGAATATTATTCTATTTCTATGACATTAACTTATCATGGTGTTTGTCTTATATTCCTGAGTATTATTTTATTAAAATGGTTAACTGAGCACTCAGAAAAAGTAACTTTGTAACAAGTTGTTATTTTCCAAATGCTGCACAGAATTGGAAACTGTTGATTTATTCAAGAATTTGAAAAGCTGCTGCTTATTACCTTTTAGCTATTGTGATAAAAGATCTTAATGAATTTGTCTGGTTTACAATTCTAGTGGGATAAGAGTTCCTCATGGTAGGGAGGCTTGGGAACAGTCAGGTGTGATATCTGGAGTAGGAAAATAGGAGTTAATTTTTTTTTTAATTTCAAGTACAATACCAAGATATTTAACTGGTCAGGGAATCAAATAGTAATCAAACTACTGGGCATACTTTCATCCACAAGACTATAAGGCCTATATTTCTCAAAAAGTGTCAAAAATGAGCCTATAAAAGACATTCTCATTTAAAGCACCTTAGTTACTAAGAGAAACAATTAGAGAATTAGTTGATCAGAGAACAAAGGTATTGTAAAGTATTTTGCCTATAGAAAGATAAGTCATAGAGATAGAATTATTATTATACTTCCACATAATTAAAATGATTTGTTTTAAATATTGAATATGTTCATTTTGAGATTATATGGGGTCATGGATAAATCCAAACCATGAAAAAGATAGACATATTAAATATATTCTCTATTGTTTGTTTGCTGCTTTCATGACAAAATCAATTTACCACTTTCCGAAATCCTAATGTATTAATACCCAGATTGCTTCAAGACTCTAAAAAGCATTCAATTTTAAACTTCCTAAAGTTAAAAGACTATTTGACAGCCTGAGGTTTACAGTATAAAATTTTGTTGATTTTAACCAATAATATTTACAAGGTATCTCTTCATGCTCACATGTGTGTTTTGTCTCAGTTTTGGTAGGAACACAAAGTATACAAAGAGGTAAAAGGCCTCAATACACACTGAAGGACAGGAAATGCAATTGTCTTTAGTAATATTAGTAGCCATAGAATAAATTGAACATATTTGGGAAATATATAAAAAATCTTGTAGGTACTAAAAGATTGGATTTACTTGCACTTACTAATTTATAAAATTTAGTTCTTGCAGTTTTGTTCAAAGTAAAATGACTTTTAAATCCTCAAAGTGTTCCATTATTTAATAGCGAGACTGAGGAGAATTGGAGGTCAATACATGAATCCCTTTTGCTGTTCTATGTCACTGGTTTCTAAGTCACTTTACAGTTTGCCCATAGGGAAACAGAATCCATCACGTTACAATATAAATCTAATAATTCTTAGTGTATTGTTTTAGAAGTACAATGCTAGCTAATGAACTCAGTTCAAATAGAAGCTTCAGTCTTATGTGTACCTTGAATGCTTGTCCCTGTGTAGATGACATTACTGGAGAATTTAAAGAGACATATGGAGAACGAGCCTCATGGCACAGAGCCCATATGCCTCAGCAGATGCTAACCTACCTTCAAGATGAGAACTATATACATAAATTAAACCTGAATCATACATGTGGGAACACATTTAAAAGGGGGAAATTGAACAGCTGAACCTTGCATAAATAGATAGCTACAGATTTATGTTATAAATAAATGACTGTTTCATTAAAACTAAATTTTAATGTGTTTGCTTATGGTGAAATAGAAGACGTATATTTACAAAGTAAAACCTGGAATTAAGAAAAAGTGGATGGGTTGAAAATTTAATTTGTAGAACACCATAGTGTGCTATCATAAACCCAAAAGCAAGGTATTTTGAAATTACATGGTGTGGACAATATAAAAGAATCCTACAAAAAAATTCAGGTCAAATGACCACTAAAGCAGGACATTGTATTCATTCATGATACATGCTCTGATGATCTTGAGAAGTTCTATTTCAATGGGAGGCATGGGATAATGACATACTGAACTGAACTGAAAATGTTGACACTAAAATGTAAATAAGTTAGCCAAAATATCCAGCATATTTGTCTGTGGGAATATCATTGGGGGCATTAGGGAGAAGTGTATGTGTGTGTGTTCATAAAAAATTATTTTTTAATTATTTTGGACATGTTTACTATGTAATTTTGAACCCTTAAGACAGAGATCTTAAGATCTTAAGACCTTAAGATCTGTCCAGAGACAGAAGTTATTGTGGCCTGTTAAGTTCCAGTTGTGTGAGTGAAATGAAGTCTCACTGTAAGACTAATATGTAAGACTATTGTAAAAACTCACGAGGATGGATTTATTTCACTCATGTACAAACATGAAAGCACTTTCGATATGGTATATCACTTAGCCATGAAATGAAATATTTAAATTATAGAAATTAAATTATGTCATCACAAAAAAGCCGCAATAAGACAAACAGAAAATACTCATGTATGAATTTGTCACTAATTTACAGGATTAGAATACATAGAAAATACAATGACAGGTTTATGGTGTTAGTCATGAGGCTAACTCCAATCCTAGTAGAAGGAGGAGGGTGGCAGAGCTTTCATCTGGGAATCCGGTTGTCATTTACTCCTGCCTTTCAGCAATACTCATGAAGTTGCTAGATTACAAA
Source organism: Microtus ochrogaster (assembly GCF_000317375.1). Lineage (NCBI taxonomy): Eukaryota > Metazoa > Chordata > Mammalia > Rodentia > Cricetidae > Microtus > Microtus ochrogaster. Next base: position 13,443,904 of record NW_004949100.1, on the reverse strand, counting down.
GGAGTAGGAAATGTAAATGAAGGGGAGACATCAGCAATAATGTTTTTATTTGTTGTAACCATTACTGGTCTGGCTGGGGTGGGAGTCATGGAAAAGATTTTCCGTGAGTCAGGGGCTTGTTTTTTTTCAAGATTTCATACATAAACACACACACTTATACTTACACACACACATACACACACACACACATACACACACAAACACACACACACTGCCTTTTGACTGAGTCTAACCCAAACTCTTCCCCTCCAATCCTACACATAAGCTGTCACTTTTCCTTCCAAATATCTTACTATTATTTAAATTTAATTTGGAGAATTTTGTATATTGGTTCTATAGTTTTGTCATTTGCTCCCCTCCCTCTACACCATAATTCTTTCCATGCCCTCAAAATCTTTTAATCCATAACTTCCTCTTCTTTAACCTACTGTGTCCATTTAGTGCTACCAGTGTGTACTTAGTAACAGGGCCAGCTACTAGAGCACAGAACACTACGCTGCCACATGTCATAGAATGTTATTTTAAGATGTGTTACATTAGTTAATGCTCTAGAATATTTCTTTATTGATGCAAAGTTGTGGTCTTTAAGTTGCATTTGTTTAACTCTGTGAAGCTGTGTTACTTTGCTTAACTGATTGATCTAACAAAGAGCTGATGGTCAAGAGAAAATCAGGAGTAAGGATAGGCAGGGTTGTCAGGAAGAGAATAAATACAAAAGAAAAAAGTAAAGAAAAGGATCAAGTGTCAAGATAAGGGGCCAACCACACAGCCACTCAACCAAACACAGAATGAGAAGGAATATATATATTGAGAGAGAGAGAGAGAGAGAGAGAGAGAGAGAGAGAGAGAGAGAGAGATAAAAACCCAGGATAGTTTATGATCAAAGAACTGGGCCAGACATCTACTGGTATCACTTGCCAATAGCTCCCATTTTATTTCAGGATTTTCCCCCTAGGGGAGTGATTAATTAGGTAATCCCCTTCATCAGCCATGGTAAGATTTTCCACTGATTACATTTTGTGCAGATATTCTGGATATGGCTATCATCTTGGCGCATTCTCAAAGGGCCTGTCACCTCTCGAAAGCTGTTTGCTATTCTTTTTGAGTCACTGGGTCTGCTGTAAACAATCATTTATCCAGCATTAAGACTTAAAAAAACCTTTGATTTACAAGATGAATTTTGATCAAATGTGGTCCTTGGTATAAAGATAGTTAAAAGAAAATTATTTTAAATGAATTTTATAGAACATTTTGTAATAATATGGGATTCACTTATTGCATATTTATGTTTAGTAACTCAATGTTCTCAACATTTAACATGTTTATTCAGAATTTCTTCTTCTTCTGTTGTATTAAACTTTATTTTGGTTCTGAATTTGCATTCTTTTACCGGCCCAATATTCCTTGAATAAATTTGTCCACTATCAAAAATCTTTCCAATGTGCTTGTGGTAAAGAATAACATATTTTATGATGTCAGCATTTTCTAGCTTGTGACATGTTTATATATCTTGATTATGTTAAATATGATTATTATAATTTGATGTCCTAAAGCATTTCAAAGTTCACTAAATCCAATTAGTTCTTCTCAATTTCAATTGGGGTTGAGGGTATTCACTAGGACAGGGACATTCAAATGCATCCCAGTGAGGGGTGTAAGTTTCTAGCTATGATGACAATTTTAGAATTTTTATCAGGACTAAATTTGTAAGTGTGTTGCGATTGCAACCACAGCTGCTATGAGCTCATCTAGAAACAGCTACAGCATGTCCAGAGAAAAGCATTCCACAACCTTCTCCCCATTTACAGTCTCTTATATTCTTTTTGTCCCTTTTCTTCAGAGGGGTTTCCTGATCTTTGGTGGCATAAGCTTCCTCTCTCTCTCTCTCTCTCTCTCTCTCTCTCTCTCTCTCTGTGTGTGTGTGTGTGTGTGTGTGTGTGTGTGTGTGTGTGTGTTTGTGGTGTGTGATGTAGATATACCATCTATAGCTGAGCATTTCCAGTATTTGCATTATTCACTTTGAACTTTTGTGTCTCTGCATTAACCTTCGCCCACTGAGATAAGAACGTCCTTTGATTAAAGTTAGGAGTAGCATAGGTTTAGTGATATACACATTTAGAAGGCAGTTAGTCACAAGCCTATTAAGGAAAACAGTAAATGTATCTACATCCCTATGGTCAGGTTTACAGTGCCAGACATGAACCTTGCTTCTATGGATCAGGCTTCAAATCTAATCAGATAGAAGTTGACTACACGTGAAAGTCACAACATTGATACACTCCTGAGCACATCTTGTCCAGCAGGTCAGTATATTCACTACTATTACAGCTTGCAGAGTTTAGCTTGTATAGGACAATTGATAACTTTTCTCTCATAGCCACTCATATTACAGTTATGTTAGGTAGATCCACCTCAATTAAAAACTAAAGCTGTCCTTCGAGTTGGAACATTGTTCTCTACTTCCCTAAGTCCAAGCATATATGTTAAAAGAAAATCCAAAATCTCTGTCTCATATCAGAGCATCCACCTGGTATACAACAGAAGAGAACAAAAATCTAGGGCCTATGATGTTATCACTGACCTTATATGCCTTGCAATTATTTTGACTCTTTAAAACTTTTCAAAAATTTTTTCAAATGTCCTTGTGTCATGAGCGTCCATTTTTTGTTGTATATGTCTAAGAGTGGTATTGCTAGGTCTTGCGGTAGATTGGTCCCCAATTATCTTAGAAACAGTTTATTGGGGACCAATCTACCTCAAGACCTAGCAATACCACTCTTAGGAAGTAGACAAAATTGCCAGGGAGAAGGTTGGGATCTTGGGGGGTGGGGTGGGATAGGGGTAGGGGGAGATGAGGAGAGAAAAGTTAGAAGGGAAGGGGGGGGAACTTGGGGAAACAGGAGGAGTGGGATGGAGGAAGGTTGGACAGGGGAGCACGGAACCACAGTTCTTAGTTAGGGGAACCACTTTAGGATTGGCAGGAGACTTGACCCTGGAGTGGCTCCCAGGAGCCCATGGTGATGTCCCCAGTTGGTCCCTTGGGCATCTGAGGATAGGGAACCTGAGATGACCCTATCCTATAGCAATACTGACGAATATCTTACATACCACCATAGAACCTTCATGTGGTGATGGATGGAGATAGAGACAGAGAACCACACTGGAGCACTGGACTGAGCTCCCAAGGTCCCAATGAGGAGCAGAAGGAGGGAGAAGATGAGCATGGAAGTCAGGACCACAAGGGG
>NW_004949100.1:13427074-13435087 GCF_000317375.1 Microtus ochrogaster | reverse complement strand
TTCTTTTTCTACGTGCTTTTTATATTTAAAAAAATATAGTTATAGTGTTCTGAGTTGTGGTCACAGCTCCTTCCTTCTTAAACCTGCCAGCCTCTTTGATTTCCAAAGTGGCTGTACATGTTTGCACTCCCTCTGGCAATGGAGGAGTGTTCCCCTTACTCTGCACCCTCTTCAGCATAAGCTCTCTGTCATCAATGGGTTTTTTGTTGTTTTTATTGATTATGTTTTGTGCTCTACATTTTTCTGCACCCCTCCCATCCTCTCCCCACCCCTTAACCCTCTTTCAAGGTCCCCATGCTCCCAATTTACTCAGAAGACCTTGTATATTTCAACTTCCCATGTAGATTAGATCTATGTATGTCTCTCTTAGGGTCCTCATCGTTGTCTAGGTTCTCTGTGGTTGTGATTTGTGGGCTGGTTTTTATTCCTTTATATTTTAAATCACTTATGATTGAGTACATGTGATAACTGTCTTTCTGTGTCAGGGTTACCTCACACAAAATGATGTTTTCTAGTTCCATCCATTTGTCGGCAAAATTCAAGATGTTATTTTTTTTTCTTCTGCGCAGCATTCCATAGTGTAAATGTTGCACATTTTTCTTATCCATTCCTTGGTTGAAGGGCATTTAGGTTGTTTTCAGGTTCTGGTTGTGACAAACAATGCTGTTATGAACATAGTTGAGCACATGCCCTTATGGCATGATTGAACATCCTTTGGATATATACCAAAAAGAGGTATTACTGGGTCTTGGGGAAGGTTGTTTCCTAATTTTCTGAAAAATTGCCATACTGACATCCAAAGGGGCTGTTTTTTCTTAGTCGTTCTGACTGGTGGAATGGAGGGATGGCTCAGCCATTAATGGTTAGGCTCACAAACAAAAATATAGGATTTTGTTTTTTAATGGCTAATGTTAACAATTTGGGCAAAGAAACTGTCCTTGCCTTAATCATTGACAGTATGCTGTCCAAACTGGACTGACAGGGCACAAAAGAAAGTGATGCCAAGCTTTGTCAAGCAAAGTAAGATATTCCTTCAAAATTCCCTGCTTCTTAAAAATGTCTGTCAGATGTATTAGTCTTCCAGGCCAAAGCTGAATTCCCCAGTGTTACACAAGAACTTTGGCTGACCCTCCTGGCCTCCAGTAATTTATGCCATCTCTTAATTTTGGGAGATGCTTGTTCTGCCCTTCTCACTCACTCAGGTAACATTATGTCCTTTGTAGATGTTCGAAAAGGATGAAAATAGGTACAGTTGTAATTATCCCTAATCATGGTAGAAAGTACATTAAATACAAAACTCTTGACTACTTAGGAAAAAACAGTTGATGGAATATTTTCTTTATTTTGCCAAATGCAAATGTACTGGATATTGCAACTATAATTCCTATTTGATAATTGCTTTTGTTGTATGTTAAAGTTGATAGCTTCATTTTTAAATTACACAAATATCCTGAGAAAGTGAGCACAGTCACTTGAAATACAGAAGTAGAAAATACTGTGTTCAGATGAAAAATTCCAAACAGTTTTTTCAGACAAGATGTGCACATGTGACACATGTCATCTTGTTTGACAACAGAAGGGATTTAGAAGACTGCACTGTACAATATATTTTATGTCTACATTATTACTGCTTATGATAAAAATCATGCTACAGCTTTTAAGACTTTTAATATGCATTACCCATTTTAAATAAAAGTTTCTATATTTGTTACATAAAAATAATGTTAGCAATCAAACAAATTGAGCATTCAAAGTGGGCCATGGGTGGAAAAGCAATATTTCACTTTAACTTCACTCTGACAAAAAAAAAAATATGTCGGAAAATTTAAATTGAACATTTTATTCCCAAAGTAAATCAATCAAGAAATAATAGATTCAGAGTTGTTGAAATATTTTATATAATGCTGACTAAAACTTGATAACCTGTGCATATTTTTATCTAAAAAAAATGTCAAAGTAAGTGATGTGTGATTTCCATTTTGCCACACAATACACCTTTAGAATTTCTCCTGAGATAAATGACTAACAACCTCCTTTCATTTTGTGTGCTGCCTATTTATTAAAATAATGTTTCATCAGGTGTGACTCTTCTTCCCTTTGTGTCTCCTCTCATGCAGAGATCCCTGAGACCTGAAGGGAGTGGTTTGATGAAGACACCCCATTAAGACTGAGTGCTCCACCTCTCATTCTCTGCAGGAGAGAATGTAAGAGAATTTGGGGGAGGGGAAATGTCTGTTCAGAATATATTGTATAAAAATTATTCTTTTGAATAAGAAACTAATACAAATGCTTGGAAAGGGAAAATATGACTGTAAATTATGTCTGAGATAAAACAAATTATATGGGGGCGGGGAGAAAAGTTTTTTTTTGGCTTATACTTCAGCATTGCTGTTTATCCCTGAAGGAAGTCAGGACAGGAACTCTAACAGGACAGGGTCCTAGAAGCAGGAGCTGATGCAGAGGCCATGGAGAGAAGCTGCTTACGGCATTACTTCATATGATTTGTTCAGCTCTACTTCTTATAGAATCCAGGGCAAGCAGCCCAGGGATGGCACCACCCACCATGGGCTGTGTCTATACCATTGATCACTAATTGAGAAAATGCCTTACACCTGGATCCCATCGAGGCAGTTCCTCAGCTTAGACGCCTTCCTCGGAGGACTCTAGCCTATGTCAAGATAATACAAAAAAAAAAAAAAAAAAAAAAAACAGCCAATACACCCATGCACACAAACACACATAAATAAATTTAAAACCCGAACTGATGGATTTAAAACATAACAAATGCATTATAAATCATTATTTTTATCATTCATTTCTATTTTTTTATTTTTATGACATATATATATATATATTTCTCTGCACCCCTTATTCCTCTCCCCTCCCCTTCTACTCTCTCCCATGATCCCCAAACTCCCAATTTATTCAGATCTTTCCTTTTTCTACTTCCCATGTACAGTAGATCCATGTATGTTTCTTCTAGTGTCCTCTTTGTTGTCTAGGTATTCTGGGATTGTGAATTGTAGGCTGTTTTGTTTGTTTGTTTTGCTTTATGTCTAAAAGCCATTTTTGAGGGAGTAAATATATTTGTATTTCTAGGTCTGGGTTACCTCACTCAGTATGATGTTTTCTAGCTTTATCCATTTGCCTGCAAGTTTCAAGATGTCATTATTTTTCTCTGCCTTGTAGTATTTCGTTGTGTAAATATACAATATTTTCTTTATCCCTATTTTCGTTGAGGGGCATTTAGGTTGTTTCCAGGTTCTGGCTATGGTAAAAAAAAATCTTCTATGAACATAGTTGAGCACAAATTCTTGTGGTATGATTGAGCTTCCTTTGGGTATATACACAAAAGTGATATTGCTGGGTCTTGAGGAAAGTTGTTTCCTAATTTTCGGAGAAATTGTCATACTGTTTTCTAAAGTGGCTGTGCCAGTTTGCACTCCCACTAACAACAGATTTTTCAAGCCTCTTCCTACAAGGGAGCCAAATGCCTTTTTCTTTTCCTTGGCAGAGCAGAAAAAAAAATGTACAAAAGAAGTGTTTGACACATTAATCAAATATCATGTCACTAAAACCCAAATAAATCCTTTGAAAGTTACCTGAATGTTAGAAGACAGATAGGTATTTGACATAGGAATGGATCTAGTTAAGTGTTCCTACGATGAGAAAGTCTACAGTGAGCCCTTCAGTGGTGATCTACCTGTTCTACCATTAATACTCCATGCCAAGCAACACATTTATTCACATCTCAGTGAAAGCTTTTTTTTTTTTTGCCACGCTGTACTCTGTTACCTCAGCTGTAGTTTATCTTGAAGTTACCTTTTATTTTTACAATCAAGAAAACAGTTCTTTATTAATTAAAAACCATCCGTTTTCTCAGGTCAAATATGTGCTTTATTTATGGTGAATGTGTATCTGCTAGCTTTTCTTGTATATTTCTTTATTGTTCTGCATAACAATGCCTTACTGTTTCAAGACAGCCCTGTGGTGCAATCTCTTTACAGACTGTAAAATAAGACATGTTAAGATGCATTGTGCATTGTGCAATCAGTGCAAATAACCTAGCTGACTTAAATCTGATGAACCTGCTAGGTTCATTCCTTTATTCATAATGGCAGTGTTATCACAGCTCAGGTCTCTGGAGTTCTCTTTCAATACTGTGCATAATACAAACACAAATTTCATAAACAATGAAGTATAAAAAAGACATAAAGACATTTTAGAATTGTGAAATACAGTCCCTATAAAATGGACAAATCTTATCCCTTCCTAATTCATGTTTAGCCAGGTTTAGAATGAAGGTTGGTAGGCACTCAAGAGAGACACCACCTTTACAGGTCTACTGCAAAAAGGCCTGGAAAGACAATAATCTGTATCTCTTGTGTGTCACAGATAGTCCTTTGTCAAAGGCAAGGCCTGTAAATCTTCTTCCAAATTGTATCTGAGCTCTGTCCTTGCTCCATCTTTGATGTGCATCTCTCCAGTGCCTCTCTGCCATCAGCCACATTGCTTCCACGACTGCCTTTTTCTCTCTTGGATGGATGCTGGTTAAAATCTTGCCAGTAGGCCACAATCACATGGCAATACAGAGATTAATAGAAATGGGTTAAATTAAGATATAAGAATTAGCCATTAAGAAGTTAGAGCTAATTGCCCAGGGAGTGTTTAAATAAATATAGTTTCTGTGTGGTTATTTCAAGTGTAAGCTAGCTGGGAGGCTGGGACAAACAAAGAACCTCTGCTCTCCCCTTGTAACAGTGTAGTGTCAGACAGAGTGGCAGCAGTGAATATATATTTACATGCCAGATGTATCACATAAACATGCCCAAAATCCTCCCTTTGAATGAGTGTTAAATGCCTAACACAAAAGGGGATATTTCTCATTTATGCAGTCACATGGATCATATCATTTGAGGAAAATGATAATGAAGATTAGTTTTATTCTGTATCTCTGCTAATCTTTGAACATCCATTGAACAAACATAATTTTGTTTGTCAATTTATTTGTTCATTTACTTTGTATTCTGAGAAAGAACATTTCCATGTAATATACCCTGAATAAAGCTTGCTGCTTTCTTTATTCAGCTTCCCAAATTTGGTAAGAAACTGTTGCTAGCATTTGCTGCTGTGGACATAGGCACCATAGTGTTCAACATTACCAATGTTTCATATTTATGAGAAAACTTTGATACTGATTACCTAACAATGTTTCATTCTTTTACATTTTTCATTACCCTGGAATCAGTACATATTCACATAGAGAGACATATTTTCATTGAATATTAAGAATTTATATGAATGGCAAAATCTACATTGACTGATAATTTTGAAAATAGTAACTTTTAATATAAGATTTAAAAATAATTCCAAATTAAATTCCCCTTCTTTACAGACTATATAGCAGTACATAAGATGATATAAACAGTATATAATATTTCTTTATCGCTTCTACTTTCTATTTTCAGTTTTATATAAAGTAGAAGTGATAAAATTTTCATAAGCAAGCGTGTTTTATCATTAATATTAATCTTAATTCTTTATTAAGAAATTAATATTTTTATAATAAAGTTTATTTTATTCCTTCATCAATATAGGACTAAAGCACATGTATCTACATATTATTTTTAAAATAGTTATTATATTTTGTGTTTTAGTCATTTCAATTTTATTAAGAAAATCAATGATACTCTCTTTGGTCTGATAGTTGCCACTGTACAATACTTAAGTTTTATCAATTTTATAAAAAATGCCTTCCTAGGTCACTGAATATATAGAACTAAGAGTATTTATTCACTTGTTTCTGGTGGCTATGGAAAATTTATTTTCAGAAGTTATTGGCATTCTGTCATTTCAATATTTAAACCATAAGAAATGGATACTTAAATGTATAATATAAGCATTGAAAGAACAAATATTTCTTCTCTTTCAGAATAGAGCATATTTAATATGGGTAGTAGTTCTTTTTCTGTTGTATTGTAAGAAATGTTTGGTTTTTGTTTTTTATGCAACAGAAAGAAATGTATTATTAAGGTCATGTTTTAACTTTGATCATATCTTCAATTCAATACTATTTTTATTATAAAACTTTTTATTTAACCATCTATTTACTTTCCTTTTAAAATCTGATAATTAAAAATTGATTAAAATCTCATTAATTTAATTAAATTTGTTATATATAAATAAGTATATTAGGATTCCGCATTAGCACTCTACAAAGAACAAAGCATAGTGATCCGATTGCTTACCAGAGGTTTCTTAGGGTCATATTAGATGCAGGAAGAGACAATAGAGGAAGACTTAGCAGGATGAGAAAACCTCTACACATGTGCATGTCTTCTGTTTTCTTGAGTGATTGAATTAATGAGTGGGTATCTAATTTGAGGAACTTTAGAGAAATCACTTCCAGGCTTTTAGTGGAAGTTCATTATAATCAAGAACCTTTGCTAAGGAATACACTTTGGATATAAAGAATCCTTGAAAATTAAAAGCCCTAAAAATCAGTGGGCCAGATGGTTACATTTAAAAAAGGATACAATTTGATGTTGATTAGGTTTCTATCTGATATACTATCAACTTCCCTTGAAACATTTTTTTACACCCAATGATTAGTTACAAAGTGATTTTCCTCTTCCAAGGACAAATTGACTAAAGGAGGTTAACTGAGTTTCTCTCCTATATGCAAACGAGAATTCTAACTCCACAGTTCTTTTTAAGTGGCATGACTTTTTTTAAAAATATTTATTTATTATGTATACAATATTCTGTCTGTGTGTATGCCTGCAGGCCAGAAGAGGGCACCAGACCCCATTACAGATGGTTATGAGCCACCATGTGGTTGCTGGGAATTGAATTCAGGACCTTTGGAAGAGCAGGCAATGCTCTTAACCATTGAGCCATCTCTCCAGCCTGTGGCATGACTTTTGTACAGGAAGTTTCATTTAGTCATTCTAGGGGAGGACAGTTAGAGCAAAAGAGTAATACTATGTCATTGTTGGAAATAACAGTAATCTGATTTGCTTCTGAAACATTTCCTTTCCATACCCAGTAGTACAAATACCCACAGATATGAAAAATATAAGTTAAAGAGTATTTAATCACAGTTTGTAAAATTAATGTTGATCCATGTAATCATTTAAATAACAATAAAATCTAAAATAAATAATTACCAGGTTTAGGGTAAAATTGGACATACTAGAACGAAGAGGGGGAGAAGAGTAGGGGGAGGGGGAGAGAAGTGGGGGGAGGGGGAGGGAAATGGGAGGCTGGGAGGAGGTAGAAATTTTTTTCAATAAAAAAAAGACTGAAAAAACAAATCCTAAGACAAGATTGATAGTTAAAAGTGTATGCATAAGCTATCTTAAAGGAACCATGTTATATGACTCCATCTTGTGATGTAAGCAACATGTGACTTACCATTTTACAGTCTGTCCTCCACCCAGATTGAAACAACCATGTGACTGGCAGCTACTTTCGTTGGGTTGGAGAGTATGGATGTCATGTGAATTCAGTGCCATCATGATGAGAGGTGACCACATGATGAGTGCCAGTCAAGGAGGCAATGAAATGTCTCCAAGATACTTCTTGTTTGGATAGATTTCTGTATGATGATTCCTCTTTAGAAGCAATGTTTGTGAAAGGCAGGATTTAAAAACAATGCTTGTTTAATAAGGTAATAAAACAAAACCTCCAGGCATTTATATACAAGTATTTACTTTCCACTGACAGCCAAACATTCAAATATAAGTCACCCAAGTGGTATTGGTTTTAAAGACATGAAGGGGTCATGGAGAACAATTGAGCATTGCTAGTGTGTGCCAGGATTAGAGTTCCTCAGGAGAGACCAGTTACAATGGGTCCTCTAGCAGTTGTGGAGCCATTGGTGCCAGGTGATAATCATCAGAAAGACCAGGCACACCAAAACAGAGCAAGCTACGGTCTGAAAGGTAGGCTCTATATTTTGTTAAGATACACATTAGAGTACTACGCTGCGGTAAAAAACAATGACTTCTC
>NW_004949100.1:13411906-13425934 GCF_000317375.1 Microtus ochrogaster | reverse complement strand
AAGAAGAATGAGGCCAGAGAAGAAGGGTAACCAAACCCTTTAGGAAAGCTCAGAGAATTGTGGGTGAATCCCAGATATTGAGCTTTGAGTTGTTTGTTTCGCACTATGGGAATTTGGTTTTGCCTTGTCTGGATTATGCTGTATCTTGTTTTTTCCCCTCTTGAAATAAAAAGGAACTTTATTTTCTGATAATGCAGAGACACACAGTTGAGATATTTTAAACCTTTTTAAGAGGAAATATCATAGTTTTATAAAGAGTTTAAATTTAAAACTACTGGATAGTTTTTAAAGAATGAGTTTTTAAAATATTTAATTTTACAAAGCTTTGTGAAATTTTACATTTATAAAATGTTTTATATTGTTACCATATCATCTTAAAAAATAAATAAAAATCTAAAAAGTTAAGCCTGCAGCTATAAGCACCAAACACTAAAGTCAGAAATTGGGATATTCCTATCCTATAATTCAGCAAGACAATGACCTAAGGCAAAGCGTTTAGAGCAGTGGTTCTCAACCTATGCGTGGAAGCCTTCCAGGGGTCAAAAACCATCTTCATTACAATAGCCTAAGACTTGCTGCATGTGGAAGGTTTGCATTGTGCTTCATAACATTGGCAAAAGTACAGATGGGATATAGCAATAAGAATGACTCTATGTTTGGGGTCACTGCCATTGCCCATACCAGAGGAGCAGTGAGTTGCAATTGAAGTTCCGGGTGTCAGCCCACCAGAAGGAACTCCTCTGATGGGTCATTCTCATTTAGGCCAGGTGAGGATCTACAGACCTCAGAACATCTTTTACTTCTGTTGTGTCTTTATATGTTTGCTGTGACTCTTTCTCTGGTATCTATCATAGTATGAGTAGATGTGGGGAGATCTCTATTGCCAGTAATATAATGTGTTTATCTCTTGGAAATATCCCTTTCATCCAGATATTTTTACCTGTGGATTGTCAAGAAGATGATAAGCTAATTTGATAGTAATAATAATGATAATTTATAGAGAGTTTTGATGAGTAAACATAAATACAAGGATATGTTTCACAGCTCCTCCTTAGGAGCTGCAAGGATTGCAGCTCAAGTTCCTGACTAACAGAGGAATCCCAAGAGCCCATTTACTTAAATTCTTTTAACCTTAATGTTTAACCTTAAGGGCTTGGAGTGCATCACAGCTGAAACAAATTTTGAAAATAACAAAGTTAACTAAGATGTTTTGGTTAAATAACTTTGAGGTAAAAAACCCAAGAGGAAAATCTAAAGTTTTAGAAAAGCACATAATTGAATGCTGAACTCTTTAAAGTAAGGGAACAAGAAAAAAAAGCAGCCAATTATTACTGGCGGATGGACTCTCTTTGCTATGCTTGGTTGATGACCAAAGGTTATAATTAATTCCATATACCCATTTCTGTCCTCAGTCTTCTGATGTAAAAAAGCTATTAATGAATGGACATGTACCCTAAAAATTTGAAGTACAGCTGACTGATTTTTTTTCCACATATAAAATTTAGGTTTGTGATTTCTTTAAGATTCCTTATAAGATTACCTTTCAAGATAAGCAATAAAGTAATTGAGACTTTCTTTGTAACTGTAAAATGCAGCCTGCCAGGAAAAGACATGACAAAAACATTTTACTTTCCACATGGTTAATCTATAGCAAGTTGCTTGGTTATGAATGTATGGGCGCTTTGAGATAATTTGTTTTTCCACCTGTAATATATAAAATGTTTAATCATGTGAGTGAGATGAAAAACATATTTTTGCCTATAATAATTCACTTGAGAAATGGATTGCAACTGTTTTTGACTCTTGTACTGCCTGGAAAATTCTGTCGGGGTATAAAAGCTGTAAGACAACATGAGATAGAAAAGAGAATAAAGAGAAAAAAATAAAGAAGAAAAAGAATAATGAAGAAAACCATCAAGAGTGTTTGTGAGTGCCTTTTTCCCTAATCCCACCCAGATAAATAAGTTTAGTCTCGCCAATTTCATGGATTCCTATCAAAGCCCTGTGCTGCTGGAGGCTGCCCCCTTGCCCCCCAGTTAGCCGTAGGTCACCACAAAATGGGGAAATATGTTGTGAGGTCACAACATTAGGAAGGTTTAGAACCACTGATTTAGAGATTGTATCTCCTTACCTAAGGTCTATCCAGGGTTCAGAATGTATGTCTCATCTCCTAATCTTCATTAACAACTTTAGCCATTGTGACAAAGTGAGTCTTATAGGAAACTGGTATATCCTGTAATGGTGCACAATGAAAGGGTAAGGACTAGTGAAGCTGCCAGCCCCTCTACAGAACTTATTTATGATTAAAAGTTGCCTTTTAATACTAAAAGAAATTCAGTTCTGAAACTGTTAATTCTAAATCTAAACATAACAAGGATAAAGATATAAAATCCTAAGTTTAGAAAAACTATGGACATTGTAAACTGTTAAATATGATTAACACACGAAAAGTTAATGATTTATCATGACCTTATAAATAATAAAATTTGTTGGGGACTACAGACCACCGGACCCTGAATTTCTTGGAAACAACTTGTGTTCCTCTGCTCTGAGCAGCCTGCAGCTGCTCTGAGCAAGAGACCCTGATGGAGGGGGAGTGGGTTCTGGTAAGTCTGCAGCTGAACGATCCCAAGAGCTGGGGCATGGACAGAGCACTATATAACCTGTCCCTGAACACAATAAAGTGAACATTCTTGGCATTCTTGTCTCAAGGATATTCCCATGGCACTGTCTGTCTGTCTGACTCTGTCTAATGTGTGTATGTTTTAAAATTTTCAGCCTAGTTTTCATAGTGTGTAGCGAGTAAAGCACAGAATGGAACAGTTGTAGTTTTACAAAAATTCTTTAAGTTTCCAGAATTATGCTATAATATAGATAGTATACTAAACTAAATATGTGTTTATAACTTGTAGTTATACTAAGTACTAATGTAATTAATTTTAGGAAAAAGTTTTATTTTGTCTCCTATATATGATTTCAAGGTTACACCTAAAATAAGCAATCAAGCCAAGTTTGTTTAGCTCAGATATATTTAATAATTTTCCTCAAACTCAGCAGAGATCTGCTCAATATGAGATTTAAAAGCATTTAGTGGAAAATGTTTACTATAACAGAAAGACAGATCCTAGCAGTGACCCAAAAGTATCCAAAGAAGATGATGGGGCCTGACAGTTCCTCCTGGATTGTGGAGATGCAAACCACTAGAAAAAACTGCCCCAGTACCTTGCTTTCTGCCAGTACCCTGCCCAGACAAGTAAGACACTTTATAAATACAAAGAAAGATCATTATCATGCATTCCTCCTCTACAGGAGAATCTCAGAATATCTTTCAGACCTGGGTCTTGTGGGTGAAGACCGATGCTGTGCTGTGACCTCTGACCTGAAGGAAGTCATTGACACCTAGGGTGACTGCCTAGTTAATAGATAATCGCTGCCATTTTTATTGATATATAGACCTTTTGGATTATACTTCCTGCTATAATTTATCTTTTTCAGTTCTCTGAATACATTGATAGCTAGACCAACAGTGGCTTTATTAGCTTATCAGCAGCGTGCAACCTGCTCCTTCTTCTACATCTGTAGCCACTTGTCAGTTCATTTCATATATAAAAACCAGGCCTTGCCTCTTCTAAATCTACTAGGTCTCCTGTTGAGCAAAGGCAGACAGGTTTGCTAACAGTATTCATACTAACGGATAAACAGGTTTCAGATGTAATTTTTACACTTCCTTTATTTCAAGAACTGTGCATTGCAATGACTGCTTTCAGTTATCAACCAATTAGGTCTTATGGTAAATAATTGGGGGGGGAGTTTTACATTTATGTAAGATTGAGGATAGAAAAGAATTATTTCAGATATATGAAAAATTGCAAACATTTCAGGGTTCTTTGCTGCAGCCATGCTAGTGTTACACTAATATTTAAAACATTCTAAATTTTATAGACAACTGTTAGCTGCTTTTTCTACAATGTGGATTTTGTTACAGACTACAAGCAGTGATAATGCATATATATATATATATATACATCTTTCATCTTTTTGTAAATTATAAAGTTCATGTAAACTTCAGGTAATGGAGTGAGTAGTAAGACTTGAGTCAATCCCCCTCTCACAGATCAAAAAACTCCAGATAAGTACAGCCTAAAGTTTCCCTAACTGCCTATTCTTGAGGATGTGATCTTTCTCTTTTGCCCTCTCTGCTAGTCATAGAACTCCTCCCCTTTTACAAATACCACTACTATAAGCCTGAAAGTTCCTAATATAAAGCTTTCCTTCAAATTCTTAAACTTTAATTTTTGTTCTAAGTCTATATTTATCACAGAAGATTACTACTTGATTGACAGACACAACCCAGGCATCAGCCACAGACTGCAACCTGCTCCAAAAATCTGTGAGCTCTAGAGTTGCTGAAAGTTGATGTCAACCAGTATATCCAATGCTATTGCTCCCTGTCCCTTCACTGGGCCAGCAAACCTGATGCTTCTGATGAATATCCCATTGTGTGGATCCTCTCCCAGCCTTTGACTAACATTCTAGCCTTACTTGGCCTTGACAGTGCCCTTCTGGTTTCAGCAGGAAATACTCACAGAAAAGAGTACATCATCCCTTGTCTTCAGCAGGCTAGAACGTTAGGTCAAAACAAGACCGTCTGGCATAAAGAGCAAAATGGTCAACTATAGTGTCTATTGGCAGATCAGGAAAAGAATCTGTTAATACCAAATAGATACCAGTCTATGAACAGGCAGATACAATGTCTGAAACAGCATGATAATATGATAACCTTTATGTCAGACATCACTGGGCCTTTGACCTTTCTCTGTCTGCTAATTGCTGTTGGCACTTGAATCATTAGTATCTTAATTTGATACATAAATTCCAATCTGGTGCCACTAAATTGATGTTATATTGATTGCATATTAGGTCTCAATGTGCAAACAGATAATCACCACAGATTCAAGGATTTGACACAGGATACAACTCAAAGGTAGTAAACATGAGAGCTAAACTTCTGTTTTAAGTTTTAGTTACTATACCTAAGAGATCCATGAAACAAGAATACCTCCAAATTGTAAGCAACTTACATGAGGACAGATACTATCTGACATGTTGGAAGCTATTGTTTATGTGAGATGACAAACCATTCGTTTTTACTCCCCTAAACAAGTTTGTTTGACTCAGCTAAACCAGGGGTACATGATCACATGAACACAGGAGGAACATAGGTAGGAAAGATATTAGAAGGTGTTCTTTCACCTGATTTATTTAGGTGGGAAGTATGCAGGCAGAAAGTATATCAAGATATACCTGTTCCTGATTGGTCCTGTGGTAATTAGGTAACCTTATGGGTTTGCATTTATAAAGATGAGCAAAATGGGACTTATCATTACTTTCTGTGTACCGCAGAATGGACCTCGCCAGAGCCCATCATACTGCTCAATATTTAATTAATTTTCCTTCAAATTTGACTCAAAATTGTGGTAGTGGTCATATTTTTGCCTCGTGAGATTAACATGTGTATTCTGTTTCAAAATATATAATACAAAAGATGCAGACACCTATAAGGAAAATATACTCACTTTACTGGAGATTAGGATGAGGCAAGAAACAGTGGAACCACAAAATCATAAATGACATCACTTTAGTATTTTGACAGCAACTTCAAACACAAGAGCAGGGAGTTACAAATATAACAAAGAAGCAAAACAAGTATCGTAAAGTAAGAAAGAAAAAATAATTGAATTAGACTATTGAGAGTTTAATGCAACTGCAGCGGTGTAATCAAGTTTCAAATACAGAAATTAGATATTAGAAGAATTAAAAGAGCTACTTCATGCCCCTATAAGCCATTATCATCCTTTATGCACAGATGAAGCCACTTCAATGAATCAGAACTATTAATTAATTTTTTCCAACCTTGAACTTCTTATGGAGATTTATACTTCTGGATTCATGATTAGTTTAATTTTAATTAATGTTGCTCAGTGATAATTCTTAAAATATTATGTGAGATTTCTCACTTTGTTATTATTTTCAAGATACTTTGTCTATTTCTAGCCTAAAGAATTGTCATATAATTTCAACAGCATCATTTTTAATCCATCTCCACGTGGTAGTATTTGTCATTGAAATTAAAATTAATGTACAGGTAAACAAAAGGCAACAATATCATTCAATATTTCATCTTCTAGGCTTTGATAAACTCTACATACAGCATTGAATTCCCTTGATTTCTCTTGATTACACATTGCATTTTTTTAAATTTTGCTGAATTGATAAAATAATTTCAACTATAAGATAGCTTATCTGATGATTTGAATATAAAATGTCACACAATGACTGATGTGTTTAGCTAGCTGGGCCCAAGCTTTGGAGACTACAGGGTTTCAGGAAGCATTGGGGAGCAGAGCCTGGCTAAGGATTCTGGTTCTCTAAGGTCAACCTTTAGGGTTACAGTTTGCTTTGTTTTTGATCCTGCACCGACTTCATGGACCTTGTAAATGAGCCATTGCAAGTTCCCACATGTACAAAAGTACGAATCCATCGCCTATGCCTTGTTGCCCATGTCAGACAGTGACCTTTGGAACTGTGATTCAACTTGTACATCTCCTCCAGGAAGTTCCCTATGTCAAGTGCCACATCATGACAAAGTAAAAATAATTAATATATATTGTACACAAATATATGGTGTCTTCAAAGTCCATATTCTGATTTTTACCTAGGCTGGCATTATTTTGTGTTAATGCATGCATATATTTTGTCAATAAGAATGGTTTGTATTTTATATTTATTTCGGTGATTTCTTTTTTAACTTTTTCATATATGTATATGCTGAAGATTAATGATAGTACCACATACTGTCTATTTTCTCTTCTCTTACCTCTCCTCATATGTCCCTTAAGCAATTTTATTTCTCCTTGCATGTAATATAAACTGTCCTACTTAAGTATCTACTTCTGTAAAGAGACTCCATTACCATAGCAACTCATAAATAAAAGTATTTACTTGGGTCTTCCTTAAAGGTTCAGAGGTTTAATTTGTTATTATAAAGGCAGAGGCATGGAGGCAAGAGGCAGACATTGTCCTGGAGAAGGAGCCGAGAATTTTACATCTGAATTGACAGGCAGGTGGTAGAGAGGGTGACACTGGGAATGGGGTAGGTAAGACAGTGAGGAAGAGAAAGGAAAGATATATTTTGATCAAGGAAACCATTAAAGAGCTTCTAAGAAACATGACACTAAGGAAATTCCTAGGAATCCACAAGATGACCCCAGCTAAGACTCTAAATAACAATTGAGAGGATGCCTAAACTAGTCTTTCCCTGTAATCAGATTGATTAAGTGTAATCAGATTGACCTTAGTGTCATAATAGAACCTTCGTTCAGCAACTAATGGGAGCAGGCAGCCTCTCTGTTTACTAAAACAAGGGAAAAGAAATAAAAGTTGTGGCATTGAATTGGCAGGACAGTGGGGGAGGATCTGGAAGATATGCGGAGGTGGAACCATCAGAATATATTGAATGAGAAAAATCATTTTCATTTAAAAAGGGAAACCTCCCACTCCCATACCTTCCAGAAAATGGTTTGCTGTAAAGAAGCATTGTTCCTCGTTATTAATTACAATAGGTCAGATAAACAAAAACAAGTATCATTCATTCATCACTATATAGCACCAACAGATATCTCATAAATCAAAATAAATAGCTTTGTGGTTTGCTTATCACTAACTACTAAATACCACTCCAGTTTTCATGTAGTAAGTAACAACCACTTTTGTTAATCAATTACAGAACCAGGCTGGTTTTCTCATTGTATTACATAGGTTGACACAAAATTTTGTATACTGTTGGATTTTAGAAACATGATTTTATGTATTGCTTAATTTAAAGATAAACATTCTTGCTTAACAGACTGTGTATTAAATGCCAGAAAATTTTCTTTCTTCTTAATGTTCACAATATTATCCACTAAATAAATTGATTATATAATAACCAGCAATGGATAAATGTATTAACATAATATGAAATAAAGGTATTAACATTTTCTAAATATGTAGCTGATTATAGACAGAGGAAAAGGATTAGAATATTTTTAGATGCTGAAGCCACCTCGGTTTATTTTTGGCACCATCTGACAAAAAAATGAAAGCTGCAGTGAGTCCGAAAGGAACAATGTGGTTCTATATTATAAACGCATCAGTTTTATTTTTTGGTTTAAGCTTAATATCACTAAATTGTTATTAAATGTGTTGGCTCAATTTTCAATCTAATAAAACTGAATTCTCTTCTGCCATCATTGATTTTATGTTTTGTAAAATATGACTCAACTTCCAGGCCTTCTTCCGTTTAAATATAGAAACAAAATAAACAATAGTCTAACTTTGGAAATGCTTGGACCATAGTTGCAAGTTTGAAACTGTGCTTTCCCAAATGCAATCTATGTAGTTTTCTTTCTTTTTTTCTTTGCGTGTATGTATGTTCAGCTGGGTTGATTTTTCTTTCATTTGGCATGTCCATGACCGGCTCCACTCAGAACTGGCAGAGGTTTCTTCACTGTGAATGGTGCATCTATTTCTGCGCTTAGAAAAATTACTGTGAATATCCTTAGCATGCCAGCATGATACATTGGAGAAGATTATGGCAAGGCAAATAAGGGGAGAATTTTGGTATTGTCTATGTAAAATAGAGTCTAGAGTATCATGCTTGTCAAACTTGTACATTTTTCTCAATATAGCAAAGTGAGGTATAGCTAAATAAGAATCTTACACATGACTGATAAAGCATATATTATGATGAGGAATTCAAGTAAATTGATATTTAGAATAGAAACTGTACTTTGAATTGAACTTTTTGCATTAATAAATAAACATAATACAATTAAATATTCAGTTCAAGAACCTAAAACTATAACTCAAAATTTAGAATTACTATATAGTTGTTCTGACCAGAACCACTAAGATGCGACACGTTGGTGGAGGAAAGATTGCTCTGGATTTAAAAGCACTAGCTACTCTTCCAAGGATCAATTCATAGCCTTACATGGCTAATAGTAACTTACAGTCACTTCAGTTCCAGGGTATCTGACTCCTGTTTCTGGCCTTGAAAGGCCTGCACCAGGTATGCCTACAGATTGCGCACAGATGTACATGGAGATGAAACATTCATACTCATGAAATGAGGAAAGAAGGTGTTAAAAAGCATACAAGGGACAGAGGACAACTTGTTAGGGTTCTCTTTTTCCATAACATAGCTTTTCAGGATAATATAATTTGTTATGTATTGTGTGACATTTTGTTTGTGTTCTGACAAATAAAGCTTGTCTGGAGATCAGAGAGCTGAACTAAGCTATTGATTAACCTTAGACGCCTGGCAGTGGTGGCACCTGATTTTAAGCCCAACACTCAGGAGGTCTAGATAGGAAGTGATAAGTTAGGATGTAGGCAGGATCTTGAACTTTTTGGATGTAGGAACAAGAGAGGAAGGAAGAAACTGGTGGTTTCTCCTGGTTCTCTGATCTTCCAGGTTTTTTTCCCTAATATCTGACTCCTGGGATTTTAATAATAAGATTTGTTTGATATTCTACAGTCATGCTGGATGGCTGGCATCTATAACTGTTGGACCATCAGACTGATCTAAATACTACAATATAAAGTATAGATATCATAAATATAATTGACTAATATATTTTAACTACAGGTGGATTAAAAAATAAAGGACAAATGGGAAAGTTAAAAAAATAGGAAAACCAGCACCATTTTATTTGTCAATTACAATTATTTCATTATATATTTTTTGCTATCATCTCATCTCTTGAATGTGCTCTTAAAAACTGTGAAAGTAGATTTGTAGCTGTGTGGGAATTGTGAGCACTTGAAGTGCTTCTGGCAATAATTCTAAGATAATTCAAACTTATTCCAAAGCATGTATATTGGGGTATTTTGTTTCTAATATAACATAATTTTCTGAAGATTATTGCTGCTAGTTTTATAATGTGTTTTAATTTTGCATAAATATACCCTGAAGATCATACTGAAATTTTATATGTGTTTGGTACTTGAGTTCATGTTTCTAATGAAATAAATGGTAAAAAAATAAAATCCTTTTAGCAAAAACAAGAACTCAAACTATTATTTTTCATCAAAGTTCATTGGACTTGATGCTTCTGTCCAATTCAGGGCACTTTTGGAACTGAAAGAGCACAGTTATCAGACATACTGAGACAACTGAAATTGAATATTTGTAGGTAAAGACAAAAGACATCTTCTAAAGGACCTAACGGACATTAAATTATAAATTTGACTCAATAATATTAAATAAGTTTAATCTGATGTGTTTCTGAAAGGTTATAAAATGAAAACAAGTGACCTCCATTGTGTAAATATACCACATTTTCCTTATCCATTCTTCAGATGAAGGGCAACTAGGTTATTTCAGGTTCTGTTTATTATAAATAAAGCTTCCTTGAACATTTTGAGCAACTATCCTTGTTGTAAGATTGAGCATCCTTTGGGTGTATGGCCAAGAGTGGTGTTGCTGGGTCTTGAGGTAGATTAATTCTCAATTTCTAAGGAATTTCGTATTGATTTCCAAAGTGCCTATACAAGTTTGTACTCCCACCAGCAGTGGAGGGGTGTTATCCTCAATCTATGCCCTCTCCAATATAAGGTTATCATTTGTGTTATTGATCTTAGTTAATTTGACATGTATATGATAAAATCTCACAGTCTTTCTGAGTTGTACTTCTTTGATGATTAAAAATGTTGAACATTTCTTTAAATGTCTCTCTGCCAATTGAGATTCTACTGTGGGCAATTCTCTATTTATGTCCGAACTCCCCTTTAAAAATTGGATTATTAAGGATTTTGATGTCTAGTTTCTTGAGTTCTTTATAGATTTTAGAGAGAATCGTTCAGTCAGATGGGGACTTAGCAAAGATCTTTTTGCATTCTTCAGGCTGCCATTTAGTCCTTTTGACAGTGTCCTTTGTTGTTGGTTTAATGAAGTCTCACTAATTAATTGTTGATCTTAGTGACTATTTTTTTGGTGTTCTACTTGGGAAGTTTTCTCCTGTGCCAGTGCATCCAAGGATATTCCTCACTTCCTCGTCTATCAGGTCCAGTGTAACTGTATTTATGTTGAGGTCTTTGTTCTACTTGGATTTGAGTTTTGTCCAGGGTCATAGACATCAGCTGCTAAAAACAATGACATCAGGAAATTTTAAGAAAAATGGATAGAAGTAGAAAAAAATTGTTCTGAATGAAGTAATGTAGGCCTAGATAGGCAAACATATGTTTTCACTCATAAGTGGATATTTACTGTAAAGTAAAAGATAACCATGCTACAATCCTTAGACTCAGAGAGGCTAGGTAACAAGGAGTGCCCAGGGAGCATTCATGGATCTCCCTGAAAAGGGGCAATAAAAATCTCTTTGGTGGACTGGGACATGAGTGGGGATAGAATCAGTTTGGAGGTTTGGTAGAGGGGATAGTACTGAAAAAGATGACTGTAAATGGGGGGGGGGCTTCTCACATTCAGGTGGATATCTGATGCAAGGGAAACTCCCACAAATCTACAGGGATGACCTCAGCTAAGACTCCTAGCAATAGCAGATGTATATCCTGAACCGGACAACTTCTGTGATAATATTGCTGACTATCCCAATTGTCATGAGAAGTCTTCATTCAGTAACTGATAAAAAGAAATATAGAGACCCATAGTCAAACAGTAGACTGACCTTGGGGAGTCTGACTGAAGGAAGGGAGGCTAGATTGCAGGAGCCAGCAGGGTCAACAACGCAAGTAATTCCACATATAAAACTAACCTGGCTCATAGGAGCTCACAGAGTCTTCATGAGCAACCAGAGAGTCTGCATGGGACTGACCTAAGTCCTCAACATGTATGTGACAGTTGGTCTATTTGTGGGACTCCTAACAATGGAAACAGAGGTTGTTCCTAAATCTTCAGTTAATTCTTGGGAACCAGTTACTTATATTGAATTGCCTTACCCAGCCTAAATACCAGGGGAAGTGCTGAGTGTTCGAGCAACTTATATCCATGGGAAGCTTGCCCCTTTCTGAACAGAAATAAAAGAAGAGTGTATTGGCAGGGTGTGGAACTGAGAAGAGGGAATGGGAGGAAAATAGGGAGGGGAAACTGTGTCAGAGTGTAAAATAAATAAATAAATAATAAACAAACAAACAAACAAATAAATAAATATTAAAAATTTAAAATCTGGACGCTAGAGAGATGGTTCTCTTGGCTAGGCACTTGAAACATACGACGGAGGACTTCTCTTTAGGTCATTTTAACAACATAAAGCCCAGAAAAGTCTGTAATAAAATGTCATAAAAATGTTAAGCCAGGCAAAGGCAGGGGAATCAAGTTCAATGCGAGACAGCTGTGGAATATGCAACTCTGAACAACAAAGACCCTGTCTCAAGTAATTTGGAAATCACAGATCACAGGTGGAGACAGTCTCTGATTACTAAACACTGACAATGGCATGGGTGTGCCCATACATTCACACATTCAAACTGGCAAAGACACACTCCATATACTTACAAATGACTAAGAATACAGATGAATTAAATCTGTGAGTTTGGCACAAATGTTGCATGGTGTCTTTATACTTATTAAAAAATACCATCACTGTTACTTTGACTATAAAAAATATAAAATATCAAGACAAAAGTTTGAATACTTATAATTTACAATCATATGAAATATAAGATTAAAACAATAAGTATATTTTGATTATATATTTTCAAGCTCATATTATACAACACAGAAACAACTTACCTAATAGTAACAAATAAAAGCATAGAGAATTGTGGTTGTGCTCCTATGAGAATTCAACTCTTTCATAAGTCTCTTGCAATTTTGTACTACTACTTCAAATAATAAGTTGAATTTAATTATGGTTGAAAATTATGAGGTTAATAAATATTAAATACCATTTCATATTAATATCCTCCTTCATAAAAATATCTTGTTTCAGTTACTGCCTTGATGGTCTGTTGCAATGGAATATGAAATAGAAGGGGAAGAAAACAAACATTTTCATCCAAAACTTGCCTTGAATCATAGTGTTCTAGTATAGCAATTAAAATCTTAACACATGCCATAAAGCTATATCCCAAGTCAAGTAAAAATGGTGTGTGTGTGGGGGGTGCATTCTCAGAATTGAGTCAGATGATGTGATGGATAGTGTTGAATTATATGAGATTAAGAATCACTTAAGAACCAAACCTATCATTGTGTCACTGAGATTATTTCCAAGGAGATTTGAGCAAGATGAGTAGGCTCTCTGTGCATAAACCAGATATGAGAAAGGTTTGCATAGAAATAGATAATTTCATTTGTGATAATTCTCCATCAGTTTGTCCTCTAGATAAGCCTGTGGGACATTTTATTAGTTAATGATTGGAAGGGCATACACAACTTCATCTGATACCACCTCTGGACATGTAATCTGTCCTTGCTTGTACAAAAAGTTAGCTGAACAAGACTTGGAAAGCATACCTGTAAGTATTGTGCCTCCAAGGCCTCTGCTTCAGTACTCTGAAGTGTCTAGTCACTTGCCTTGAGTATTGACATGATTTCTTCCTTTATCTGCAAATAAAGAAATGTAAACCAAATATACTCCCATACAAATTGACTTTAAGCGGTAATTTTTAGGCATTGGTACTGGGATCATGGGTATTGATGAAATAGACCTGGGTCAGGAGGTTTTGTGGAGGATTATAGAAAGAGTTTCGATCTTTAGGTGCTATAAATCACTGAACAGTTAAGATTATCTCTTTGTTTGGGGAGACTTGGAAGACATTGAGGACAGTAGTGCTTATCATGGAGGTGTGGGATTTAAAACGTCAATGTGAAGTTTGAGAGTCCCTTAAAATCTCTGTCAGAGCCATTCCTGTGATGTTTTAAATTAAAAATATTGTTCTAGTGAACTGTGAGTGAAGAATCAGTTATTAAGAAGAGACAAGCAGCCAGGCAGTGGTGGCCCACGCCTTTAATCCCAGCACTCGGGA
>NW_004949100.1:13395584-13410956 GCF_000317375.1 Microtus ochrogaster | reverse complement strand
AAAAAAAAAAAAGAATAGAGACCAATATCAATGACGTTATGTCTTCTCAGTGTAGTTCCTCTGCCAACATTGGGAAGTTGTGGTACAGAGCCAAGGCCTTAGCTCATGATTTCACAACCAAACCTAAATTCTCTTTCCTAAAATCCTTACATTTCTGAGAAAGAACCAAGTGGCCAAAGACCTAGAAACTTCCTAGTATGGAAATCAGCCTACCTTACTTCACCATGGTGACTTAGATCTCTTATATGTGTAGGCAGCTTTTTTCCCCGTGTAATGCCAAATAGCAAAGAGTTTGCTAGTGTATAATTGTAGTGAACAGGGTCCTTTGGTAAGTGAAAGGCAGAACTGTCTCAAATTAGAGATGAAAGAACAAGAGTGTTAGGAGGAAATGTACAATACAGTGTGCTATTCAGAAAAATATCAATACCTGTCAACTTCACAGCTGGTTTTCCTAGGTCATTTATTCCAACTTGCTGAACAGTAGACTATTCTTTTAAAATCCAGATAAATTTTCACTTCTTCAATAAGTATATAGTGCCTTCTGCACTATATTTTTAGAACTGAATGGGAAAATACTTCTTAGTTAAGGTGTAATGTATTCCTGCATGTTTGGTATATCTGCTTAAAGCTAGGGAGATTTCAAATTTCAGTATGAATTAAAAGACTGTATTTAAAATATTTATATTTTAAAATTATTATATTTGAAGATATATATGTTTTTATAGATATATAAAGATATACACTTTATATATAAATCTATTTTTTAAAAGCTCTTTCCTTGTGAAGAACTATAAGTAATAAGACAAAATATTTAAGTTTTATATCAATAAATAATAAAACTATAGGTCAAAAAATAAAGTATATGATATCCATAATCCTGAAATGCTATAGAAAATATAGAAAATGTTTCCCTAGATTTTTGGCGAACATAACACTGATGGAGGACTATAATAAAATAAGATATGCAATTGTTATAACATCTAATTAATTCATAAAATTTATCAAATTTTTCTGAATAGCACACTGTAGTTGTACGTTTCTTAGTAACACTCTTGTTTTTTCATCCCTAATTTGAGACAGTTCTGTCTAAAACAGTAGGTAAATGCCAAATCAAGTTAATAATAATGCAATCTAAATGTATTTTCGGCTTGGTGGTGGTGGCTCATAACTTTGGGAGGAACACTTGGGAGGAAGAGGCAGGAAGTTCTCTATGAGTTTGAGGTCAGCCTAGTCTACAGAGAGCATTTCAGGATAGCCAGAGCTATACTGAGAAATCTTGTTTTAGAAATAAAACACAATAAAATATGCCCCCCCAAACCCAACAAAAATAATAAATGTGGTATTTTCTTTTTTCATTGTGAACTAGAAAATAAAAATACAGTGGTGGAATTAAAGTTCTCGATACTGGTAAGACAAAATGATGGTAATAAAACTATTCATTGAGAGTAATACCTGGTTTTAATGCCTGTTCCAGAAGATCCACCATCCTAAACTTGAACTAAGTGTAACACACACACACACACACACACACACACACAAACACACATAAACACACACAATGTTAAAAATAAACTTGTTTAAAAAAATAAATATAAAGATTATACACAGAACAAATGTAATCAAGAAAAGTTTAACTGAATGTTTATTAAATATAACTGATGATTTCAGAGGAAACTTAAAGAATATGAAAATTTAACACTCCAGAAAAGCTTGCATTATTAATACAAAGATAATGAATTTCAAAATTAATTTTCCTCATGTATATTAATGAAAGATAATTGAGTGTTAGTATTCATATATAAATTGGGGAATTATTAAATGATGGTAATTAAAAAATAATGATTCATGTTTTAGAGTTATAAATAATATTGTTTGTACAACCATTAAAAATTGAAGTTCAATGAGCATTTTCATTACATAAAAATATGAAAAGCTTGATTTCAATAAATATAAAAATTTCTGAATCAACTATCTAAATATAATAAAATTTTACATATACACAGACCCTGCAAAAAGAAAAATGTAGACACTTTATTAACATTTCAAAAGATAAAGTGTCAGCCATATTTACATGAAATCCAAACATTTAAAAAGCTTTTTTTTGTCTAAGTGGTAAAATATTAAGAATATTCTTAATACTGTCTTTCTGAAAGTTTAAATTAGATTGTTATGTACACGGCTCGGGGGGAGGCAAATTGACAGGCAAATATTTATAGCCTTTAAATGAGAATTACACTAATTAAAAAGAGAGAAAAAGATACAATACTATATTATAGAGATGAAAGACATGAGATTTGACCATAGTTCATGTTGCCTTTGCCAATTGCAAACAAGCATTTCAAAATATTTATAGAAAAATATAATGTATAATGCTTAAAGTATTTTAAATCACTATTAAGTATGACCAAAACATAGTAGAAGAAAACAAGAATTATTATAATATAATTAAACCGTGCTATTTATCTCAGTGGTACATCCTACAGGTCCTAGGTTAAATCCTCATCCACTTCCAAATAAATAAATTATGTTCACTTTAACTGTAAGGAACATTTGAACAAACTTTAAGGATGGGAGCAGTTTGACTCCTTTAACTAAACAAAGATTTTTTTTTAATATTCAATTTAATACACATGAATTTTGTGATTTAATTTTACATCCATATGGTTATTGTTATATGATAAGATACTTGTTTCATTTTAATGGATATCATAATTCAGCACACTCATACTCATCAAATTTATTATATAAATTGGTATATCCATGAACAAATGATTACTAAAAATGGTAACAGCTGAAGCTTGGGAGTTAACTAGATGGTAACAATACATGTGAAAATTTGAGGACTTGAGTTTAAATCTCCAGCGCTCATGTAAAGTCCGCAGTGAAACCCAACCTGCTGTTTTCCTGCTCCTAAACGTGAGAAGTGGAACCAGGAAAATATTTGGAAGTTCATGGGACAATCTCGCTGACAGATTAAACAATAAAAATTTACTGAAACAATAATGTGTGATGTGAGGAACAGCATATCAAATTTCCTCTGACTTCTTCATAAATGCTGTGGGTCAATATACATATATGCATGCACAAAAGACAAATGTAAAATTCTACATTGGAATGATTATGGCAACTTTATAAAGTAATTTTGCTGCTCATTTTACATAATTTTCATTTTTATTATATGTCTGAAATATTTTTATTAGTTTTGTTATGCATAACAATATTCACGATCATTGCAAATCTATATTATACTTTCAAAAGATATTTTTATTTAACTTTATTTTATAATAATAAATGTATTTATCTTTTAAATGTTAAAAATATTTAAGACACACATACATGTTTGTATAATTATATATCTACATATATATCACCTGTAGTGATATATAATTTATATGAAAAACATGCCATAAATATTATTGTTTATATATTCTACATATTTGCCTTCTGAAAACAAAATGGCTACACAAAAAATCATTAAGAACCTGGATGTCTAAACATAGCCTTTTCATTAACATTCCTGAGCCCACCTATGCTCTGACCTTCATACTGTCTCCTTGACATGAATTGTAACAGCTGTCCAGGGAATATTACCATGCTCCTCATGTTTGACCCTTGACTCATCCTTTCTGTACTGGAATTAGGTTTCCAAACTATATCAGGAGAGGTCATAACTGGGCATGAAAGAACAAATTGGGAACAACTCCTTTCTAATGAAACTATAACGCCAAACAAGTGTGAAAACAGAGCTTTTCTTGTAAGAAAAGAATTTCTCAATAGACTCACCAGTAAGAAAAATACAACTGTTAATCAACCACTCTAATCTTCACTGGGTTTCAGTGACCACGCACATGGCCATTTATCTTCCGACATGTAATAAGATGTTTGCGTATTTGCTAAGTTGTATCATAAGTAATATTTCTCTAGTATATATTCTGACTGTTTCTAGGATAACCTACATTTTCTATCATGTACAAATATTACTTAAAGTGATTTTAATTATCATTGTATTTATATATCTCTTCTAAATTGTACTGAAGCTTGTAAAATTGTACACACAAGCACATGAATGGAAGCACACAAAAGTATTCCCATTAGATTTTCATATAGTAAATAATAGTCATTTTGAGAAGGTTTTAGAGGTACTAAATGCTATCATATTTCTAAAGGAGAAATTTTAATCATTGAAAACAGCTCAGGATTTGAGATCTTGCTTATAACATGCAAGTTCTTTAATTTAATAATAGAAATAATTAAATAAAAATTTAGTCATTCAATAGACATCATTAAAATATATATTTTAAAGATAATTACATAATATTAATAAATGGCAACTTTATATTTTATAATTGCTACCTACTTTTAATTAATTAATATTTGTACCAAACTCAGAGACTAGGCTAACAAGGAAAACTTGTTATTGAACTCTATTACCTGATCTCAATTATTTTGAAAATTAGCCATTACAAGCAATCTTGACTGGGATTTTACCTCAGATCTTTCTTCCTCTCCATCAAAAGTATGTATTATGAATATAAGCATGTGCTACCACATCTGGATGGAATTTCAAACTTTCATACAATATTTTGAAAAGTGGAAGATAAACATAACATGTCAGAGAATCCAGTCACAGTATATATAAACTGTGGAATCACAATGGTGCTACAAAAAGCTCCTGATAAAGCTGGATTGCTTAACGCTAAGAGCAGATAAATTCCAAATACCCCAACTTTATTAAAAAAAATAAATAAAAGCTTAACAAATTTTTCAAACAGAACTTTTTGTATTCATGAAGATTAAGAGAATTTCCACAAACCACAAAAGTGGCATACTGACATACCACGTTGATAGTGGAGATGACAGAACTTGGGAAAGTGACTGTGATTTGTCATTTTAGTGTAGCCCTATTCCATCTTTCTAATGCTCATATTCTTTAACCTTGAAAATTAGTGATGTAACAGATCCCCAGACTTTAGCACAATTTAAGTAACATTTAGGCCTTAAAGTCAGCATGAAAGCAGCAACATCTAACAAAAAAACAACACACACACACAAAGAACGGAAACAGAGATCCAACTGATCAAAGTCCACAGTTTTGGAAAATCTCTAAGTATACTAACCTTGCATTTTGGCTTCTGTAGTTCAGCTTATGGTGAACCACTCTTGTTAAATGAGGTATGTCAACTAAGAATGTACATATTTGTGTTTAAAAGCCTATCCTGAGAAATGTTGTGGACTACATTCTGGTCCTGAACTGTGATGGTAGTCGTGAGCTGGATAAGAAATATATTCTATTGTTTTTAACATCAACTAGACATATTATGCAACCAAATAATGTCGCATGTGCCAGGAATAGAATACATCTTGTTGAACGATGGGCCATTGGGACCCCCCCCACACACATCAAATATCATAGACTATTGACAAGGGTATTGACTTCTTCCCACAAGATGACAGTAAAGCTCTATTGCTGAAGAAAAAAAATATTACTGCATCAGACACAGCGGAATCATCTCAGCTACTAATTGGACACGTCAGCACAACTGAAGTGCATAGTCTTGGTTAGGAGGAGGGCGATTGTTCATCCTAGCCAAAATAACCAAAGAACTATATTAATTACAAACTGCTTGGCCCATTAGCTCTACCTTCTTGTTGGCTAACACTTACATAGTAATTTAACCCATTTCTATTAATCTGTATATCACCAAATGGCACTGGCTTACTGGCAAAGATTAGGCATGTGTGGGTCTCATAGCTCCACAGCAGCTCCCCGATTCCACCCTTCTTTCTCCCAGCATTCAGTCCAAACCTCCTTGCCTACCTAAGTTCTACCCCATCAATAGGCCAAGGCAGTTTCTTTATTCATTAATGGTAATCACAGCACACAGAGGGTGCTCCCACATCAATCTTGGAAGGTACTCTGTGCCCTATTGTAGGAGAAAGATAGTAATTTATATCACCCATGGTTTTGCATTTGAGTTACCATATGTTTTCAAAATTCAAGGATTATAATACTTTCTACTTGCTCTGTTTTCTATTCAAGGCCCAGAGGTCAATGACGTAGACATAAAGGCAACACTGAAAGCCAGATCAGGCATTTTGTGATGATAATAGTTTTCTTAGGACAAATATGACTCAAAAAAAAAAAAAGAAGCTTTCCCCTTTTCATTATCCGAGTAGCTCTCATTTATCAAATTATGTCCTTGTCAACATTTTGGATTTTAAACTTTAAATACTAAATGTTGTCAATGAAATCTAGTTTGAAACCCAAACATCCCCCAGAAACCCAATGTTCTTTTAAAAAATCATATACAGAAGTTTCAATAGTGAAAGACACAGTTTTAAAAATTAACACATTAAAATTTGTTTTAAAATTACTATGCAGTATTTTTAATTTACTTTTATCAAAGAAGAAACTCTTAGTTAAGGTATTAACTTCTCCATATGTGTGCAATTAACATATGACAGAACAAATACTCATTTGGTGATAAGTAAACTTATTTTAAAAATTGAAACACAGACATTAACATGATTCCCGATGCTACAATAAACATTTTTCTCCTCAATTACAATAATATTATGGTCCTTTTTCATTTTTCTAAGGAGTGTTTTGAAATTAATTATTCTCTGAGAAGAGTAATGTATTAAACTTATCAATATTTTGAAAATAAATTTTGAAAACAAAGACTTTATTAATATATATTTAAATCTAATTACCAAGAATAGTATTCCACTTTACTGTTATGCATTTTCTTGACAGAATATTGATGAAAAATGGCAAGTTTTCCATAGATGATAGATTCTCTGGGCTAATGAGCTGGGTGCTATCAGAAAGCAATCTGAGAATTCCATGTGAAACAAACCAGTAATCAGCATTCCATCCTGGCCTCTGCATTGATTTCTTTTCTAGTTTCATGCATTGAACTAACTTCATTAGATGACAGCTATAGTTGATGAAGCAAACTCTTTCCTCTCCACATTCTTTTTGGCCATGGTGTTTTATAACAGTAGTAGTAAATTAACTAGCCAGGAGTCAGGCACTGAGCATTTTACACTGTTGATCTTTAGATTTGCTTTCATGTAATAATAGCTATATCCTGGCTTATCCCTCTTGGAATAGAAACTATGTAATTTATTTTAGTTTTGATTTTATAAGATCCCACAGCTGAGAGATACTTAACTTTGAAAGTGACTTGGTGTCTTAGAGAGACTGAAATTTTAGAGAGAGCTTGGGTACTTTGGAGAAACTTTGAAGTTTGAAAGAAAGATTGAATATTATTTAAAAAAAGCCATAAATTCTTAAATGTTTATATATTTAACACAGTGTTACTTCAAACATACACATGCATGCATGTGACAACAATTAAGGAAAGCAAAAGGCCACAAATGTGAAAGAGTTCAAGGTGTGGTACAGGGAGCCCCGGAGAGAAAAAGGAATCGAGAAATAATGTCATTATGTTATGCTCAAAAAAAAAAAAAAACAAAAAAACAAACAAAAAACAGGCAAAAGGATAACAGTTACCAAAATGAATGCTCAAGTCAAAAAACTGTGATGGTCTGTATTGCATTGATAATATTAATATGACACTTTATTAGTAACAAAAAGATACATTTTAGCTTAACAGGTATGCATTTGTTTCGGTGAAAAGTGGTCAATTGCTCTGATCGGTTTCATGTCAGCTTGTCAAAAGCGAGAATCCATGGGGAAAAGGCTTCTCAATTAGAAACATGAGTTTTTAGATCAACTGTAGGCAAGCCTGCGGTACATTTTCTTGGCTGATGAAGGAAGAGGTAGAGCCCAGTACATTGTGTGCTGCCATCTTTGGTGGTCAGGAGTATGTAGAAAAGCAAGCTACAAACCATGAGGAGCAAGGCAGTATATAGCAAATTACATGAAACCATACATTAGAGGATCCATGAGCTTAATTACTGCCAAAAGCAGAGAGGAATAAGAGAAAAGAAATGTCATAAAATCAAGTAAATAGAAAATTAAATAAAATGTAAACCAACAACTTATCATTTCTATTACTCAAAATAAAAACAGTGCCTTGAGCTTTGATAATATGGAATTAATTCATTGGGTATAAATTCTTAAATATTTTTCAGAATATAATGTAATTACATCATTGCCCCTTTACTTTCCTCCCTACTCACCCTCCCATACACTCCCTTTCTTTTCTTGCAGTTTCATGGCCCATAAGACAGCTAAGAAATGCTAAAAGGATAAACTGCCTTCTCCAGGAAAGAGCACAAAAATTTGTTATCTACTCTCAAATGAGGTTTTATGCAAATGCATTCATGCATTCTCAGTGGAAATTATACAAGAGTATTTTAAAGAGTAGTATGCTAAAGCTAATCCATGTAATGGTGACTTGAGCTCCACAGTAATATACTACAGCAAGACTTAGAAAATTATTCTAATAAGTAGTACAAAATAGTAATATGATTGTTGAAGTTTTTATGGAATAATTAAATAGGGATTTTTTTATTACCAAGCTCTTCAGGTTTAAAAGTCTTGTTTTCAAGACTATGCACTTTAGAACTGAAATAACTTCTCTTTTCATGCCTTTTTATTGGTTATTTGTAAATTTCACACCATGAAGCTCAAGCACACTCACTTCCCAGGCCTTCCAGGTCTTCCTCTCCTTAACTATAAGGACCCTACTTCCCTCTGAGAGAGAGAGAGAGAGACAGAGAGAGAGAGACAGAGAGAGAGACAGAGAGAGAGACAGAGAGAGAGACAGAGAGAGAGACAGAGAGAGAGAGAGAGATCCAATTTGTGCTGCCAATATACTTGCTCCCAGTGATTAGCCCCTGAAAGAAAACAGTGTACAGTGTTCCCCACCCATACCAACAGAAGAAGTCATTTATTGTGGAGAGCTACACTTAGAATTTTTTTTTTCAGGATGGAGTTTTAGTGACTACTTAAATCCTTTTGTGTTTAATTTTTTTTATTAAAAATTTCTGCCTCCTCCCCGCCTCCCTTTTCCCTCCCCACTCCCCTCCCCCACCCTCTCCAGTCCCAGTCCGAAGAGCAGTCAGGGTTCCCTGCCCTGTGGGCCATCCAAAGACAGTACACTTAGAATTTTTATCACAATTTTTAGCAGTTCTATTTAGCGGCTTTCTGTCTAGGTTGTATTTTGTGGGGCAGGGAGTGAAGACAGGAATTGTCACAAAAACTTTCTATGTCTCTCTTTCTCAACTATGAGTCTACAGTCATCAAACCGTGGCAAAATTCACTTACTTCTCCTTTACAGACATCAGGAACATGGATCATATAAAAATGGTTTCCAATGCCAGCAAGGATCATGGAAATCAACATGATTTCAGACTGCAAACCAGGCCAAGGATATTAGTATGGCTTAGTAGGTAACATGGACCAGAGACATCAACACAGATTCAGGCTGTAGTAGGAGAAAAGACCTAGAAATGGACCTCTTTCGAAGTATAAACTCCAGTATGGCCTTTGGTGGTAAGTTAGGACAGAGACATCAACACGACTCCCAGCTGCTGGAGAATCATGTTTATCCACGTGAATCTATGGTTTCAACACATCCTTATGACGTGTGGACCACAGCTTCCAGTGTGGCCCTGGGCTGCATGAATCATAGAGGTCTTTCAAGGAGGGCCAGTTCAGAAAATGAATCATTCTTCATCTTGGACACCCTGTTGTTTCTCAGAACCAGGGTAATAGTGCAGCTGGCTTCCCGTTCAGCAGCTGCGTCAGATTGCAACCTCCAGGCTGCTGTACACCACCTTGTAGGCGACACTTGCCAATGACAGTTCCCCTTTCCGTCACAGTTTCTTTCATACCTACCACCTTTATCAAGTCTCTAGTTGTGCCTCTCTTCACCCCTCACTCACGCTTCTGTTCCTCTACTTTTCCCACCTCTCCATTGAATAGAATATAATTTCATTTTAGTGACATTGGGAACTGTGTTGTGCCTCTCCCTATGTTATCCCTTTTATTTACAATAAACTTTCTCCCCCAACAAACTGAGGAACAGTAATGTCCTTTCTTTCCTTTTTTTTCCATTCAGTATGTTGAAAACTAATAAATATAATTAGTAGGGATTATAGATTTTTCTATTGAGTAATAAGAAAAATGATTACATTATAATGAAATATACAAACTTAAAAAGCATAATAATATTACATCATCTGTGAAAACCTATAAATTATGGAACAATCTAAAATGCTTTGAATTGTTTTGCTTGCATAGTAACCAAATATTCCTTTAGGGTGAAGTTAGATTTTTTTACAGCCCCCAGGGTATGAGCATGACATAGGGAATCTAAACTGTTTTCAGCTGGGGAGATAGATCACTCAGAAGTGTTTGGGTGGCCACTGTGTGTAATGGGTTTAGAACCCCAGCCACAGTATTGTAAGGCAAAGACATTATAGCATGCAGCTGTGATCTATAGCTGAGGAGTGGAGACACAATGGTCCTAAGAGCTTTATGCCAGCCAGGTGAGCTCGGTCAATGAATCCAAGTACGTTGAGACGGTCTGCCTTAAAATAAATAAATAAATAAATAAATAAATGAACTGTAGCATAGTCACAAGGAAATAACAGCCTCATATGGCATCCATAGAAATTTGTACTCTTAAGCAAATATACATTATTCAAATTTAAAACATATCTTTGATAAAGTGAATGGCATATGTGTGTGTAGCCGATTTGCCTAAGTTTCAAGGGTATGTGCTATCTTATGTACCCATACCAAACCAAGTGTTACTGAGAACTCTGTTTATACGTGTTTTCAAAAAACAAAACAGTTACAGTCATCTAAAAGATGAACAGAACACACTTTCTTGAAAATGTTTTGTGACTTGCCATGAAATACTGAGTGTGCTTTGGCACCATCAAATCAACCCAGATCATTATCTTGGGTGATTTTCTTCACTTAGATTACCACATGGTAAAGCTAGTGAAACAGTTTGCCTTGTGTGTTCAATTTGTAACCAGAGGAAATGAAAGACTGACCTAGAGCACTTTTCAACTTGCTGTGATCTCTCCTATTCAGTCCTTATCTCCTTCTCACCTTGTTCTCTACTTATTGTTCTGTAACTGTGTGGCTCTTTCATTCTTTTCCAAAGGGAAGAAGATGACCGAGAGCATCTGTAATGCAGGAGAATCGTAATCAGAAGTAGGAGAGCTAAAACATAGACATTTATTTTCTTGATATCTATGTTCACAGGTAGCCATTTTTATTTCTTTCATATATATTTAAAATAAACCTAAAACAATCTTGACTGTGCACCAGGGATTGAAAGTTCTTGACCACACACTGCTTTTTCTTTATGACTTATTTCATTTAAAAAATATGTAGACTCCCTAAAGTTAAATTGTACTGAATCTAAAATTGAATGATATCTGTAATA
Organism: Microtus ochrogaster; assembly: GCF_000317375.1. Taxonomy (NCBI): domain Eukaryota; kingdom Metazoa; phylum Chordata; class Mammalia; order Rodentia; family Cricetidae; genus Microtus; species Microtus ochrogaster. Next base: position 13,399,575 of record NW_004949100.1, on the reverse strand, counting down.
TTCTAAAAGCAAAATTAAAGTGTTATAGTCTATCTTCTTTCAAAAATGTGTAATTTACTATTTATTTTGTAATGATAGCTACCTAAAGTCATGTGGATATTGATTTGTACCTAATGTTGATATAAATATTATAAATATTTTTATTCTTTAATATATATTAGTTATGTTGAAAATTTAATTCATGGTACAAAGTAGAACATAAATATTTGCTGTGTAACAGTTCTGCTGTAAATAAATACATATTTTCACAGTCATAGATAAGAATGAATCTTCCTAATTCTAAACATAAAACTAATTATCTTGTTGTTAAGGTATCAACAATATGTGTGAAGGTGACAAACATTTTACTGAGTCCAAACATTTGAAATTTTATAATGGGGATTTTAACTAATTTTCAAACATCTCTCAAAAATAAATGTTGAAGAACTATAGAAGTGGCTCAGCAGTAAATAGGACTAGCTGATCTTCCAACAATTCCAGGTTCTCGGTTCAGCACCCACATAGCAGCTTACAATCATCTATAACTTGAATTCTAACAGATCTTACTCCGTTTTCTGCCCTCCCAGGGGTATCTGATATACATGAAGCGCACATGCAGACAAGTGCATATTAATATTGAATCTAGATTCTTTTCAATGCCTACTTAATGTTTTGATAATAATACTAATAAAGATATGGGAATGAAAATTTCTTAGAGTAAAATTTTAGCTTGCTACTTTTCCATATACGCTCTATGCCATGATGATTGGTTCCTGTTCTAACTAATTTCCATGGTTCTACATAGCCTTAGTTATACAGTTATCAAAAATACATATATGTTGATATAAAATATCAAAACTTAAAAATATTGTTTTATGAATCATTTTTTAGAGTAGTCTTAATTTTCTAGTTCTTATAACTACCAAAATCTAAGAATTAAATACCTAAATAGGAAAAAATGAATTGGGCCACATGCTGAAAAGAGTGTTCAATGCTTCTTGAAATTAAAGTACCCAATAAAGAAGGAATTGGAGCTTCATACTCATTTAATTAAGAAAAGAACATTTTATTTTTATCTCCTATACCACAACTTACAAAATAGGGTCTTTAATAGCCCTCCTCAATTATGTCAACAATTAAGACAATGCTAACCATTGCACTATAACTTGTCTTGTTGCATTTGATTAATTTCCCTGGCTATTCCTTTAATGTTAGATGTTTTGAAACATTAGCAAATGAAATAAATGGAATCCCACTAATTTTATTAGGTATGGCTTTATTTCCTTAACAGTAAAATGACAGTATGATCAAATATGAACTAAGGGAGTTAAATTTTAAAAAAAGATTGAAAAGAGATTTCTATTGAAAGTAATATATAATTTATACAGGTTATATTAGTTTTAATCATATTACATATAATTTTAATGATTCAAAAGTATTATACTGAATTGGGTCCTTATTCTCAAACAGGTACTATTTAAAGTCTGGATCTGTCACTAATTAGTGAAATGTTCTGGGACATTTTATTCATGTGTTAAAACCATGATGTCATCATTATTAAAAGAGGGATTGATCATATAGTAAAATCTATCTTTTAAAGTCTGTCCTAATTTAATAAGATTAAACGCATTAATTAGATAAAACTCATAAAATGCTTATGGTGACAACTTAATTACTTAATAAATTTAAGTATAATCATGTTAAGGGTATTTTTTTTGCCATGATTTAGTAGTCCCTTTGCATCCAAGAAAAATTCACACTAATCCTAATGTGAACTGCTTAGGTTAACTTGTTTCTCATTTCCTGCCCTTCCCTTTCGAAACTGTATCTTCAGATTTCTATATTTCTTTGTTCATAATAATCTTATATATTATAATACATATTAATACTTCAAACAATTTTAATATTTCCAAATAATTATACTTGTATATTTACATATCTATATGTATATTTCACATAATAATGTAAACAGTCCTACATAATGCCACATTGCTTTATAATAAACAAATAAAATATTTTGTTAAACTCTAGACTAATTCTGGAGTCCCCTTTATCACTTCTCTTTCATAACTGGTTTATAAAGAAGTTTCTTGGTATGATCCTACCATTAGTCAAGGACTGTGATCATGTCTGTTGTCCACATCACAAAAAAAAAAAAAAAAAAAACCATGAGGATACCTGTGGTCTTATCTCCCATCTGATGCCATGTTGATGGCCCTAAGGCCTTGCTGAGATAATTCTGTCCCTCATTGTCCTGGGGAGAACAGCACCTTGCAAGGGCAAGGGCAGTGTTCCTGTGGAGGCCTAGGCTTTCCAACCCAGCTACCATGCACGCTTACTTCCAGGGCTTTGAGTTGGCCAATCCCAGCATGTACCCAATCTATATATGACCTGCTGAAGTATGTGAACATCATAGCCTTCATCTGCAGCCTACTCCTTTAGCCCACAACAAAAAATGAAAATTTTATATCTTATTTTCTTCTTCTGTCTTCATGATGAAAGACTCTGAAAAAGCAACAAAGGAAAAAAAATATTTATTTTGATTTACAGTTTCAAGATGAAATTCATCCGTAGGGGAAAATCACAGAAGCAAGATATTGTTGCAGTCTGTAACATTTCCTCAGGAGTAAAAACCATTACAGTCAATGGATGTTTGCATGCAAGTACCCTCATATAGTCCATAGTTCTCTACATAGAGAATGGTGCCACTCTTAGTGGACAGGGCTTAGTACCTAATTAAAGCAGTCCAGATACTTCTCAACACACATTCTCAGTGGTTTATCCCTAGCTTAGTCTACATTTTTTTCTTAAGCTGACAATTAACCACCAAAACAACTGAAAAAATGCTGTCACTTGGATTATGAAAAAAAAATCAAAGGAAAATTTTAGAACTAACACCACATACATGTTTTTCTTAGAATAGTAATCTTGTATCTTAAATAGTAATCATGTATCTTTTTCTCCTTGGAAGACAGAGACAAAATGTATATGTATACAAGAACAACTTGAGGAACAAAGTGAGAAAAAGTCCTAAAAATACACACACAGAGAGAGAGAGAGAGAGAGAGAGAGAGAGAGTTCATCACACAAACTTTAGATAGAGTAAAACTAAGTTCAAAGAAAGCTAATATGCATTTATTTTTCTATTGAAATAAGGTCATTTTAAGTGAGAAAATATTCAGTCTTATTATTAAAGGGTATAGTGTAATTTTTTATAAATATGTACCATATATAAGATTTTACTTAAGAGATATATGATCTTTAAAATTACTTTTATTTCTATTTCCTGTGTATGTTTTGTCTACATGTTTGTCTGTGCACCTTTCCCAGAGAGAGAAGAGGTTTTGGGATCGCCTAGTACTATAGTTACAGAGAATGGTGAGCTGCCATCTGAGTGATGGGTTTGAAACCCAGGAGCTCCAAAGAGCAACAAGTGCTCTTAAACACTGAGTAATCTTTCTATGCCCTGTAAGATATTTTAAGGAATCAAATGTAGTATATGGGACCTGAACCAAATTCTCTATTTTATATATCATGACAAGTCATTAAAATAAGTTCCTTTAAGATTTTAATTGGAATTGGAATAGGACACACAAACTGAAGGAAAAGAGCCCAAAAGAAGGCACAAAAAAAATAATAATCACTTGCTCATATACTCAGGGATTCAATTTTTAAAAAAACACTTAATTAGAAGATACATTATATACTCAAAGGACCTGGTACAGTACTGTGCAGGCTGTGTTCATTATGCCTTAGTTTTTAAAAGTTCATATGGGCATTAATCACGTTGATTTGAAGGGCCTAGTTTTTTTGGTATCCTCCATACCCTTTGCTCTTATACTCTTTCTGCTCTAGAGAATTACGATAGTCTCTGAGGAGGAATTTGATAGAGACACTCCATTTAGGACTGTTTTAATATCTGTCACTCTACACAATGTCTCGCTGTGGGTTTCTGTATTTCTTTCTGTCTGATTCAGGAAGAAGTTTCTCTGAAGATGATGGCTAAGCAAGG
>NW_004949100.1:13380026-13395476 GCF_000317375.1 Microtus ochrogaster | reverse complement strand
TTCTTCTTCTTCTTCTTCTTCTTCTTCTTCTTCTTCTTCTTCTTCTTCTTCTTCTTCTTCTTCTTCTTCTTCTTCTTCTTCTTCTTCTAGAGGTACTGTACTTGGCTTTACCTTAGGCTCCTGGATTACCTAGTTTTAGGTTCTTAAGTTATTAGTCACCTAAAAAGTGGCAGGTATGGTTCCCATCACATAGAATAGGCCTTAAGACAAATTTGGTGTTGGTTGGTTACTCCTACAGGCTTTGTGCTACCATAGCACTAGCATGCATAGTAAACAGGGTACCATTCTAGATCTTGGTTGTGACTTCTTAGTGTTTATTTTCCTTTTTGGTAGCTTTTTAGAGTAATTTCCTATGTCAAATATGCTAGAACATAGGGGTAAAGTCTTTATGTAGGCATCATCTTTACTTCTGAATATTTAGTGGGTTGTTGAGAGGCTGTCTTCAGCAATGAGACTTTATGTTGGATGATGGCAAGTATGCTATCATCTTTGGAACAGCCTGAGCTGTTTGTGGAATCAATTCCACAACATCCTACCTCAGTCAGTGTTCTATTGCTGTGAAGAGACAATGTGACGATGGTAACTCTTAGAATGCCTTTAACTGGCATTTGGTTACAGTTTCAGAGGTTTGGTACATTATCATCATGGGATGCAGCATGGTCACATGCAGACAGACATAATGCTTGAGAAGTTGTAAAACGTTCTACCTTGGGATCGACAGGCAGAAGGAAGAGAGGTACTTGGTCTGGCTTGGGCTTTTGAAACCCTAAAGTCCACCCACAGTGATACACATCCTCAAACAAGGTGACACTTCCTATTTTTTCAGATCATGTTGCTCTCTAAGCATTTAAATATGTGAACCATAATCAAGTTTTATCTTCTCACAAAATAGAATCAGGATATCAGAATTGTTTTCTTGGAAAAAAGTGATTGCAATATGATTTTAAAGCTTATTAACATATATAGCATAATAAAATTTCAAACTATTATATATATATGGAACAATATATGGCCTCTTATTTATTGATTAAATTCTTATAAATGTTACTATATTTATCATATAAGTACTATATTGAAATAAACATGTTTTATTATACTGTTTCATAAGCATAGCTTTCTGCAAATGATAGCAAATTATGGCCCTGACTTTACTAAGTTTCCATACCTCCCAAATGGCTTCTTTATTTCCTAATTCTTTCTCCAAACAATTACCTACACAGAATCAACATTGCTTTAGAATTTATGCTGGATTACTTTGTTCTACCAATAATTAAAATATGTCCACTACACCAGTAAAATCTATTTCTCCTTCCTAAGGAGATCATTGTTTCCAAGCCTCTTTTGATCTGTGAGAAATAATTCTGTGTTGGAGCATCTTAGAATGCTTTGAACTTGATCATCTGTTTCCAGAGAGAATGCCTAGTCTATTCCTGTTAAGGATTATTCACCATACAATTGTATTTATGTGACAAATAAATATATTTGCTTAGGTTTGTGTTAATATTTTATTACACTTAAATATTGCACTGTGCAATACACAATATTATGCTGTGTAAACTGAAAGGCTATTTCAAGAACTCCCCCTAAAATGCTGTGCTAAGTAAATTTCATTTTGAATAATATTATTTTTTCATGTCAAAAGTTTAACTCCAAAAATTGATTTTTCTTAGTCATATAATAACTATTTGACATGTGTAAAAGTGATTTTTAATACAATTTGGGGTCACTGGCATAATAACAGCCCAAAGGCTGTTAATATGAATCTGTGCCTTGAAAACATGAAGTTATACTGGATCAAAATATGAGGATAGCACATTAATTATATCCATCTCAATTATTCAACTTGCTTTAGTTGTTCACTCTGATGAGAAAATTTTGCTCAAAATAACATTGCTTTTAACTATATTGGATTTTTGGTTCATGCTAGAGCTGCATTTTTCTTGTTATCTATCATGATGATATTATCTAATAATGTTTTTAATTGCTTAAAAACAAAGAGAAACTAATTTTCTCTTAATCTAACATTCTACTTCACTATAAGAGGAAATGACTTTCATTAAATTCAGCATGAATCAGCATATATGTAAGGAGTATTTCTCCAAAGAGAGGAAAATATTGTCAAAGAGAAATTATCGCACCAACCAGGACATGATTTTCATATTGTGTTTATGGGAAAATTGGATTTATGTTTAGGTTCAATGTCAGATTTGTTTCTAATTTGCTACTACCTCAATTTGCAGTAGATATGTTAAGAATACTTGAACTACCAGTGCTGTAGTGTGAGTACTGAGAACGAAACTTTAGTCTCTTTGAAGCTAGAATTTTAAAAATTTTGGTAGAAAGAAGATGGACATAACAAAACTGGCTTTGGAGGAAGCAAATCTGGGAAATCAACTTAACAAGTAGTAATGCAGGAGGAATTATTTATACCCATTTGTAATCAAAAAATCAATTTAGATTTTTATAAACATGTACTCTATTCACCTCAGTACAAAAGAAGTTTCTAGGTTCTGAATTCTGCTAACCAACTTGTACCCATATGTTGCTTCATTCTGTTCTATGAATGGACTATAGAATTTAATTTTACTGGGAAAATAAAACAAACAAGCAACAACTCATGAACAGAACACCAATCTTCAGCTGTGGTAACATGTACTAAGTTTAAGAAGTTGATAAGAAAAAGAAATTCAAAAATCCAGGAACTACTGAAAAAATTAAACACTAATAATGAATCCACCTTTAAGGAAAATCACAGAACTATTTGATATCCTTCTTACCTTGATGAATTCTAAGTGTTAAAATTTCTAAATACTGAAAAGGGAGGAATTGTAAACTCACCATGATCCTGTCAACAACACCATAGAAGACTTTAAATCGACTATGTACAAAGTCTTAAATTTGCTCACTAGCACTTAATAAAGTAGAGAAGGGGTTGGGGGAAGAAAATTATTTTATAACCACTATGATTAGTTATAATTCACCAAATGTTTTGAGGATAATTTTTAACATGTGTAAAGTAATAAATGTATTTCAAGCTAACATAATAAATGGCAATGCCCAAATGTTTGTTTTGATAGATATAGAAAAATTATTTGTCAAAATAAAGTATCTTTTTGGATTCTATTTTTGGACAAATTATATATCGTAAAAGCATGGACCAAGAAATTAGTAACATACTTAGGAATTAATTAATGGCATGGAATAACTGATAGTTTTTCCTCTAATATCTAGGTAAATTGGGTCCCCAACTTCCAATATTTATGATGAACATAGGACTTTTTTAGTGCTATACATATGAAAAACAAATGAAATTCAAACTTATTAGAAAGCAATAAGCCAAATTATCCACATTTGATTATTGACTGTGGATAAGTAACACTAGATTCTATCTTGACTACTACAAGATTGTGGGACAGATTCAGTAAAGAATCAGCATAGAAAGCAAAATATAAGGTTAACTTGGTTTATATCTATTAGTAGTTCTCTGAGTGAAAAGCTTCAGAAAAATGTCTGCACACAATTGCTACAAAAACAAAATACTGATGTGGTATTTCCCTCTATATGCTGTGAATACCATTGGTGAATAAAGACACTGCGTTTGCCTAGAGCAGAACTTAGGCACATGAGAAAAACTAAACTGAATTCTGGGAGAAAGAAGGCAGAGTCAGAGAGAAGCTATGTTGCCACGCTGGAGACAGACATACTGAAACTTTGCCTGTAAGCCACTGCCTCGTGGTAATACACAGATTAATAGAAATGGGTTAAGTTAAAATGTAAGAGCTAGCCAATAAGTAGCTAGAGTTAATGGGTCAAGCTGTGTTTCTGTGTGATATTTTGCTAAATTAATAGATCAATGCCTTTTTCAGTAGTCATCAGGGAGACTTCCTAAAACAGCAGATAGAAGCAGTTGCAGAGACCCACAGTCAGACATTATGCAGAGAAGTATAAATTGGAGGGCTCCATTGGGTCCCTCCCCTCAGTGATCCGGGAACCCTGTGGAAGAGAGGGGGGAAATATTGTAGGGTGAAAGAGATGGAGGATACCAGGAGAACATGACCCACAGGATCAACTAAACAGGGTTCTTAGAGATGAAAAGGACAAGCACCAGGCCCTGTGTGGGTCTTCACCACGTCCTCTATGTATATGTTGTGATTGTAAGACTAATGTTTTGGTAGGACTTCTAATAATGCCAGTGGATGTGACTCTGATTCTCTTACCTGCTCTTGGGTTTTCCTTTCTCCTTCTGGTTTCCTTGCCTAGAAACGATATGTGTACTTTTTTCCTGTCCTGTGTGATTGTCTTGAAAGCCAGCTGTTTCCTAAAGTAAAAATAGGAAGGAGTGGGTCTGGAGTAGACGTGATGTGATGGGATAGTTAGCAGGAGTGCAAGGATGGCAAACTGGGTTTGCCATATATTGAATGAGATACTAATGTATTTGCAGGATGGCAAGCTGTGTTTGCCATGTGTTGAATGAGATACTAATGCATTTGCAAATAAAAATATTTACATGTTAAAACTATCAAATATTAAAAAGCACACACAAAAGTAAAAATAAAAGCATTTTCAAAAAAGGAATTTAAGTACTCATTGACTATTTTCCACTATATATTAACTGTGTTAATTTACCCAAAGTACTTCTAATCATCTTATCTTTTGTCAGATTTAATTTAGCCTAACAAAAATGAAAGGGCTGACCTGAGGACCTATAAGAAAATGATTAATGGATAAATGTTCCATTACAATGTCATTGCTCTGAATTTGCAAAAACCATTTCAGTACAGGTGACTTTACCTACTTCAAACATAATATAAAATGTCCTGAGTATTTTTAGTACATGTATTCAAATTATTTTATGAATATCAATATGTGTTTGCATTGACTTTTTGTTGTTGTTTATGTTTTTGAGACAGGGTTTCTCTGTGTTGCTTTGAAGCCTGTCCTAGAACTAGCTCTTATAGAAATTGTTGGCCTCAAACTCACAGAGATCCACCTGCCTCTGCATCCCAAGTGCTGGGATTAAAGGCATCCAGCACCACTGCCGTGGTGGGGCTGTCTTCTCATTTAGATTTGGTTCTGTATTGATATTTAACTACAGTTGAAGTTTCAATTCTCCAGTCTTTTTATTTTTTTGATTTCTTTTGTTTGTCTGGTTGGTTTGGTTTTATATTGTTGGTTTTTTGTTTGTTTGTTTGTTTTTTCTCTGTGAAACAATCTTGGCTGTCCTGGAATTTGCTTTGGAGACAAGGATGGCGTCTAACTCTCGTTTTAAACGTATAAGAATAATAACGAGAATGTAAAAATATTTGTTTTGTTTATATGTTTGGTATTTGTGTGCATGTGCATGTAGAGGGGTGGCTGCAACTACCCCCAGCTATCAGAGGAAGTTGTCAGTCATCTTGCTCATTATTCTCTCCTCTAATTTCTTAAGAATACCCTTTATCACTGAAACTGAACCTTTCTACTGGACAAGCAAGAGCCCGGGATCTGCCTGTCTCAGCCCACCCATGTTGCAATCCCTAAAACTGGTGTTCCAGGCAGGCATATGTGGTCATGTATGACTTTTCCATGGTTGCTGGAGATTCAGACTCAAGTTCTCATACATTTAGATAGAATTATCTTTGACACTGAGCTTCTTCCCAGCACTAAATCAATACCTTAAGAATAATAATGATTACCATAAAGTATAAATCCAGTATTATAGATAATTGACCCTGAGGGAATTATTTTAAAACCAAGAAACCCTGATAATATTGTGGTTTACATCAATAGTGCCAACTAAACCGAGATCTGACCTATACGCTATCTCAAGAAAATAATTAAGCAGGAAAAAAATACATATAAAATGCTTAAAAGGTATGCGATATGTAAGAAAGAATAAAAACAACTAGCAAGTAAAGACTAAGAGACAACACATTTGAATAAAGCAACAGAAATGCAACCATTCAGCTTTAAACAGCAACGTTTTCCTTCTTAATCAGGGGGATACAGCCAATGTAATTAGACAAATGTTGAACTTTCTAAGAATATTTGGGAACTACTCCAGAGCACAAAGAAGATGAATACAATTAAATTAATTTTGGGATGCTGTTTTTACAGGGTTTTGACTGTTGTTTATTTTGATGATAAAATAATTACTCTAAAATCCAAGGTGAAAGAACCGCTTTTGCATATTATTTTGCTGGTTTAGATCACTATAGTACTTACTTTGAAGTGCTAAAATGGTTCTACAATGGAGCTAATCGAGATCACATTTGGAAAACAATAAAGTAAATCATTTAAAAATGTTCACTTATCAATTCAATACACATGAGAATATATGTAATATACATACATTTATGTACATATGCAGTATACATATATGATCTCTCTGTCAAGGGAGATAATGAATAATCACATTTACAGATTAAAAAGTTTTCTAAGAAAGATTGTTTTTTAATCCCAGAGAAGTCTCTTTCTCATCACTAAAAATAAATAACAAATTTCATGAGAAGTAAGGGATATGTTAAATAGAGAAATTAGAAAACTATGTTAACAAACTCTGGGGAATAGAACTAGAGTTAGAAAAAGAACGTGAAACCTTTCATAGCAGTATTCACAGGAACCCCACTCTTTACAGCCAAATGGTAGAAACTGCATAAATACCTAATAAGCTTTAGTAAGTAATGCTTCCATACAGTATATAGATATTCTAAAACTGTGGAAATTTGAATAGCTGTGCATGGCACTACAAAGATAAGTACTTAAGTCGTTTTGTTAAAAAAAAAAAGTAATCACAAAGGCCACAACTGTTTCCTTTTATTTATATAAATAGGCCAATTGATGCGTATCTGTAGCTATCAAATTGATGATTGCCTACATCTATTAATTGAGCAACAACTAAGAGAAAATTATTGATAGGGGAAGGAATTTCTTTTAAGCATGATAAAAATATACTAAAATTAATTGAGGCAATGATTGTGAAACTCAGAAGACATCAAAAAATTTAATTGGTCTTTAAAGCTAAGAATTTTATTGTATGTGAATGGTACTTCAGTGAAGGGGATACAGTATAAATGAAATAATATAGTTTTTTTAAAAAAGTTATTTTGTTTTAAATCAAAATATCATTTCATAATTTTTTACTTCACTTTCCACCCTTCATTCCCTCTCATGCCCTATAGCAGCTCCCCTTCAATCTCTTGGCATGATATCTTTTAATTATCAGAAATTTGTATGTGTGTACTAATCTTACTTAGTCTACTTAATCTTAAAAACATTTATCTACATATATGCTCAGATGTCCTCTTAATTCTTTCAATGCTATATACAGATACTAAATTTTTACCAATTTTTTGGTTTATTAAATTGAAATATTTTCTGTTCTCTATGGGTAGACAAATTGTGGCATTCTTTTCTTGAGATTATAATATAAATGTATTATCACCCCTTTTCTTTTCCTCTTTTAACAATCTCCTATATGTTCTTCCACATTATCCTTAAATTATTGACTTCTTTTTCATTAATTGTTATTACACACACACACACACACACACACACACACACACACACACACACACACATATATATATATATATATATTGCTACATAACTCTCCCTTCTCTTGTTGAAATTTATGGCCTCGCTTTTTCTAATGTTATGGCATTCAAGTATGTATACATATATATTCCTCAATATAACCAGTAAAATGTTAAGTGAATGTATGGCTTCAGGCCAACCATTTGGTGCTGAACAACAGATTCATGTTCGTGTCTTTGAAGACCACCTTTCCAACTCTAAGCTTAAAAAGCATTTCTTCTGTTTGATAATAATGATTATGAAAATAATGTCAAAATTAACATATCATTATGTCCTTCAGTTGGTATGACAATTTCATCCCATTATACATTTTTGCACGTTCCTATGTATTTCTCATCATGTCACTACATGGGAAACAGAAATAATTTGAAGTATGATTAAATTTCTGTAGTTAATAAAATGTATATTCACCTATAAAAAGATGCAATGGTTCCAAATTAATATACAGTAAATTCATGCTGGAAATTTTATTAATAAAATTATATCTCATGCCTCTCCTGTATATGGCTTGTTTTTTATTTTTAAGAAATAACTTTCAGTTTTAAGTTATCTGAAAATTGTCAAATAATAGACAACTATTTATTTCTTTTTCGTCTTCTCTCATATATTACATCCTGATCACAGTTTCCTCATGCTTCCCTTCCCACAGTTTCAGTCTCTCTCCACTTCTTTTCTCCTCCAAACCTTATTCCCTTTGCCTCCCATAAAAAAAAATACCAGGCCTCCCATGGACATCAACTAGTCACATGCAATCATATCAAGACTTGATGAGGCAATCCAGGAGGGGGAAAAGTCTCCACAAGAACACTGAGCTACTCAGTCCAGAGAAACTAGGTCCAATCTCTATGGGCTCCCTAATCGCTGCCAGTCCCCATGAGTCCCAGTTACTTGATTCTATGGAATGTGTTTGTGTGATTCCTCTGGTCCTTCTCCAACTCCTCTGCAGTATTTCCTGACTTTCAACTAATATTTAGCTGGAGGACTCCATATTTGTTCCCATCAGTTGCTGGATGAAGTCTTCCTGGACTCTGATGAAGATTCTGCTAGGCACCAGTCCTGGAACACTGTAGGCAGAACAATCTGTAGGTACAAGATATTGTTTCTGGGATGGTGTTTCAACCCCTCCATTTGAAGCCTTGACTGACTATATAAGATGTACCATTCAAGCTCCGTGTCCCTCATTGCTAGGAGTCTTCGCACTAGATTTCCATCTTGTCCTCAAAATGCTCCCCAAATTCCAATTATTCCTGCAAGAATTTCTCCCTTACTTTCTTCACACTTGATCCCTCTTACTGCCAACCCAACAACTCTGAGTCCACCAATCAAATCTTTTGTATTCCCCTTCCCATGGAGATATTTGTGTCCCCCTCTTCAGCTCTCCTTATTACTTAGCTTCTTGTAAATAAATTTCCATTTAAAAAAATCTGTTATTGATTTCCAAAGTGGCTGTGAATTTGGTTGTTTAACATTTCTTTCTTTCCTGGCTATTTGAGATTCATGTGTTGAGAATTCTCTGTATAGATCTGTACCCAATTTTTAATTGGATTATTTAAATTTTGGGTGTCTAGTGTCATCAAAAATAAAATGTCAAATTAATATTTGGTTAGATATTTACATCATTGATATTTATGTATTTTGAGAAAGACATGACTTTTGTGCTGTTTCTAAGGTTATTATTTGGAAGATGTATATATAAACATATGTATGCCATAATAATTAATATACAAAGAGGCCATAAATTTGAAAGAGAGCTGAGGAGGATTTTGATGGTTTAGAGGGAGAAAAATAAAGTGTTACATTTATATTAAAATCTCAAAGAAGTAAAGTACATTACTTTTAAAATTAAAAACTGGTGTATGTTAAAAAAAAAACTCTAAGGAAAAATTGTGTTATAGTAGGAATTTCCTTTCCAGATTGTTAATACATGAATACACAAGATCTTTTCAAGTTGTGTATTAGGATTCACGGAGCATAAGATTTTTATTTAAAGATGAAGCATATGGTGCATGCAGAAGGAAAAACAGAATGCAGGCAAGTATGGGGCTCTGAAAAGCTTCTTCTGTGCCAGGTCCCCAGGGCTTCTATTTGTACATGGCTGTGCTCTATCACCGGATTTAACTACTGTACTCAGTTGGACTATAAGAAATCCTGGCTGCTTATGAACTCAAAGCCAAATTGTACAGAATGATTTTGCATTCCTCTAGACTGTGTATTTCAAAATAGATGAAGAAGTTAAGCCAACTGAAAACCATTAACCTAAAATTAATAATAAAAAATAAAGCCTGAAATCTATGTTGACCTTTTCCTGGTCAAATTAGCACAAGGATAATAAATCTACTGGGGACTTGTAACTTGTGTTTACATTTCAATTGCTCCTCATTAATTATTGTACTTGATGCATAATTTACTTTATGAAAGCTTAAATTAACTTTAACAACTTGATTTTCAGCATCAGTACTGTCAATTTTTCTTTCAAATCATTCAAATTAAACTTAAAAAATATGTACGATTTCTCCAATTTGAAGTTATACTTTTGTTGAAATAGACATTTATTCACCAAAACTATCCCTCTTTCCTATCAATAGCCAAGATAATTTGTTCAATAACACCGTTCTTAGATTACCTTTTGCATATTTAATTTATGGTAGTCTTAAACCAACATTTCAAGACTGCGATAAATACCTGGGAGGAACTGCTGGAAGGACGAAGGGTGAAATTGGGTGGCATTTTAAAGGTTTCAGTCTTTCATGGTAGATATAGTATAGAAATGTAAAGTTGCTCAGCTTCTAATGGACAAAACTAAAAACATAGCACATAGAGAAGTCTGAGACATTACAGAGCTTCAGTGAATATTACCAATGATAGCATGCAACTCTCCTGATCTCATCACCTCATAACAAGGTCTCATAATATCCACCAGCTTGTGAGTTAATGCACAATTCATCCTAGAATACAAGATGCATGTTGTTCCGTGACATTTTCTTAGGACACGTGAACAATACGTATTCATGAGAGGTGTGACTTCAGTGACAGAAAAGATACAGTACCTCCCATGCCAATCTTGAAAATGAAATTAGTTTATGGTGGTCTCCACTATTGAACAGCCACTCTATCATTGACAACAATTCATTAAGTTTCACTATTGCAGCTACCACTCATATGGGAGGAAATGTCTCTAGGGAGTCTCTGGCCATTAAACAACTGTTCACAGTTTCTACTTAAAACCCTAGAAGAAGACTGTCTGTTTTTAAGCTCATTCTAACTCATTATTTCTCAGAAATCACCTTTTTTCATCCAGCATGGAATATTTCAGTTCAAAAGTAATAATAGTGTTATATTTTGCTCATATTCAAGATTTCTCATAGTTTTAATATGTCTATCTTTGCTCAGATGTTTAAGTTCATGCCAGGTAGTGGTGCTACACACCTTTAATCCAGTGCTTGGGAAGCAGAGGCAGGAAGACCTCTGTGAGTCTGAAGCCAGCCTATTATAAAGAGTTATTTTTGGGACAGCCAGGGCTATTACAGAGAAACCCTAACTTGAAAAAAATTAAAATTATCAAATGAGACTCAAAACAAATGAATAGTTTTGAGCTCATATACAGTATTTTATGAATTATACTCACAAATAAAATGATAGAGTAAATATTTATTCCAAAAGGAAGAAAAAGTGTTATTAAGGAGAAAAGATCGTAGAGAACCAAGAACAAAATTCATCACAGCAATCATTAGAACTTATAACTCCATTTCTTCTTTCTAGACAGTTGGATGTGATGGGAAAGCTTATAAGAGTAGGCATTCAAGAGCTTTTAGGGACTCCCTCAATCCCCCTCCAGCATAGTCAATTTGTTAATCTAAGTGTAACTTCCCACAAATTATTAGTGCCTGAACAAACTATACTCTTATTTACCACAATTTAATACACATATTATCTAATCCACATTTGAATTATTCCTCATTCATTTCTGAAATTTCATGACCTTGACCTTCAATGTCTTCATTTTAATTGATATTCCAGTACCCTGAACTCCTAACATGTCACCTGTTAAGCTCTGTTGCTTGGAGGTCCTAGGTTTTCTTGAACTTGTTTCTTCACAATTGCCAAGTTCCTCCCACAAACAAGTTCCAAAGGCTTCTGAACCTGATGCACAGGTGAACATAGAAGTGCGCACAGTAACTTAACCAATTTCTTGTCACTGAACTCTTTCAAATTGAGATAAAATACCTCACGAAAAAACAAAACAAAACGGAAAATCATAGCTTTTGATCCATGTTTTTCTCTGAGAAAGACTGACCCTATTTTCTAAACCTGAGGTCATGGTGATGGAACCAATACAAAAGGGTCATTTAATTAATGGCAAACAAGAAGGTAAATGACAAAGAAAAAGAGCCTGAGACAACATACAACATTCAAAGACACATTTCCATTGTTGCTTCTTCTATATAAGTTCCAGATCTAGAAACATCTGTTGGGGAAATATTTCCCCATGAAGAAACACACACATATTTACATAAAGTTAATGTAGAATGAATTTTAAAAAGGAAAACCTCCAATTTGCATGCAATGTAGATTTAATATTCTGGATTTTTCTATGAGAGTGTGGGTTATTCCAATGACTCCTCCCATGTACAACCCAAAGAACTAACAGAATCTAAATGTAGATAATTTTGGAGAAGGCAGCATTAAGATAAAGGATGCATAGTAATCATATCATTGACAACTTATGGATGAAAACAAAAAGGAAATGTGACTACCTTAGAAAGGAGTCAAATTACTTTGTTGCCTTTTGGAAAGTACATCATGTGTTCTGCATACTGATACATTACCTTTTTATGACATCTGCCTTTATAGATATATGCATATTAATTTTTTTTTATTTTTGAAAAGCATTTTCCCCACAATAAAATAAAAGCATGGTGGGTCATACTTTGAAAGGAGCTGAATCCTGGCAATAGGGTGGATAATTTTGACATTCTCTGCTTGTTCCTGAAAGCAGCACTGGTTTTCAAAATTTGTAGTAATGCTTTTAGCATATTTATTTACATGGCTAAGTGCTCCTGAAGTTGATTTGCATTTATAAGGTGTCAGAAATCCTTGCAAAAATAGTAAGGGATAAATTAGAAAAGTGCATTAAACACTCTTACATTCATTATCTTATCAATACTAAGTAATAAGCCATATTTTTAACTACATAATTAGTAATAAAAGGCAAAAATTGTTCTAAAAGTCAAAATGAGTTTTAAAACAGGGGCATAAGGGAAATATATCAGAGGAATAAAGCAAACACAAAGATGCACATAAAATAACAATATGAAAAAAATTGTATGGTTTTGTAAACAAGTCAGTAAATGCATATTCATTGTTTAGAATAATTGATACATTAATTCACATTTCTGTCACCATTATTAAATTTGTAGAAATCAAAAATATATTAAACGGCCTTTTTAAACAAGTTTTCAGCTTTAAAAATGTTTTCAGCATATTTCTTTTTTAATTGACTTATATATTTTTCTCCACTCCCCTCTCTTCCTTTTCCTTCCCCTTCTACCCTCTCCCATTGCTCCCATGCCCCCAATTTACTCAAGAGATCTTTTCTTTTTTCTACTTCCCATTTAGATCAGATTAATTTATGTCTCTCTTTAGGTTGTCTTTGTTGTCTAGGTTCTCTGGAATTGTGAATTGTAGGCTGATTTTTCTTTGCTTTATGTCCAAAAGCCATGTAGGAGTGAGTACATATTATATTTGTCTTTCTGGGCCTGGGTTACCTCACTCAGTATGATGTTTTAAATAAAATATTTTATTACCAAATGATAATTTATCTTGTGAATTTGGTTGTTGTGTTTTTGTTTATTTTTTAGTGGTAGAGATGAATACTATCTTTTTCTACTGAGAAAGTCTAGACCCTTTTTAATGTTGGATTGCTTTTGCACCAGTAGAAAACATCTCATAGATCTTAATAGTTCATTTTATGTGTCAACTGGAGAAACACACAATAGACAGATAATTGGTTAAGCACTGTCCTACATGTTCTTTGAAGTAACTTTTAGAATTTCAAAAATAAAATTATATTGAATTGCTGTTTATTTTGTTTGACAGTATAAAAGTAACTTAAAATGTCACATATAAATGTGCTTTCCTTTGCTCATCATATTGAACTAATAAACCATAGTGATCACTGAGTGCAAGATGATCCACTTTACAAAGTAGCTATTCGACTCAAATATGTTCTATTGTGATGTGCTCAATATAATATAGAAAGGATTGATTTGTTGTATTTGCTTTTTTACCACCGTAGGAAATATCTAGCATAGTAAAATCTAAGACAAGATTTATTTTGATTCATGGTTTTAGAGATCATCAAGTGTTGTAGCATTGTCCCTATCCATTTAGCCATCACACTTTTTCTCATTTTTACTATTGAGAAACATTTATGTCTTTTTAATTGAGCTATATTGGATATATAACTATGACTAAAATATTTAGAAAAACTCAAGTAAGACATTATAGTTCATTATTAAGGACTGTAATTGATCATATAACTCCAAAGTTCATAAACTTCAGGGAAGATGACATTATAAAAGTAAACTAAACTTTCACAAACTTTCCTAAAGTTCTGTCTCAATAACAGAATACGAGAGCATGAGAACTTCTTCATAGATGAGGACAGATTTAACCAATGGCTTGAAAATGAATAGTTGGGAAATACATATGATGATAAACAGTGTGAAATCTAAGAGATGAATATGGGTATGCCCTGTACGTTCAACAAGGCAATTTCAGTAAGTGTGGAGGCTAGAGGAAACAGACATCCATGGAGTGGAGACTGAAGGTATTTGTTCTTTGTCACATAAAAATTTTAGGTTAAGTTTTAGCATTATCAAATTCTTATGACTGCCTGATCACATAGGTTCTCCACACTTGAAGCACATAAAAATAAGTAGATTTTTTTGGTTGAATTTAGCTTTGTCTTACAATATACATTCATTTCAGAAAAAAAAATTAAGGAAAGTATTGAATAGTTGAATTCTTTTAAGCATCTATACAGATGTTTGAAAACTAAATTGGTGAGGATAACTTGATATTGATTTTACATGAATAGCTCAGTTCATTCTCACTCTCAGAAAGATTGTATGATAAAATTGGCACCAATTAATTGAAACATTTTTCCTTTGTCAGGCCTTTTGTACAAGTCATGTTTGAGAGATCTGAAAAGCAAATGTTCATGCAAAGAAATTTTTCAATAGTGAAAATATGAATGTAAACTTTATATATGTATCTATTCATTTATTAAATAACAACTAAGAATTTTTCAAGTTTAAAATAAAACCTCTAAGAAACATGAAAGATGAAAACAGTTTATATAAAAATATTTGTTACAGGGAATCACTTGTTTTTCACGGCCACCCAGAATCGAAATAATCACACAGAAACTGTATTAATTAAATCACTGCTTGGCCCATTAGCTCCAGCTTTTTATTGGCTAAATCTTACATTAATTTAACCCTTTTCTATTAATCTGCATATCAAAGGAGCTTAAGATTCAGTCTGAGGTTTTGAAGAGATGGCATTTAGCTTGAGACTAGATATCCCATTCGATCTGAGGATTCCATAAGGTTAAGAATTAGCGGCTGATTGCTCTGCTTCTCTGATCTTTCAGTTTACATGCCCTATTATCTGACTCTGGGTTTTTATTTTCAAGACCAATTAGAATTTGCACTACATTGCCTCTCATTCTTTTAGTTGGGATGTTCGTTTTGATTAGTGAATTCGGGTGATTTTCTTTTTCTTTACTCATTACATGGAATGCTCATGAAAATTTCAGACGAGAATGAAATAACAGCCAGAGAACCAGGACCTTATTGCCAGAGAGCATCT
>NW_004949100.1:13332110-13379648 GCF_000317375.1 Microtus ochrogaster | reverse complement strand
CATGTGTGGAGGAGGGAAGTTGTGTGTGTATGAGCATCTATCAATACCTAATATATATTATACTAACATAATTAGCCTTAAATATCTAAAAGAGTACTCTTTAAGGTTATAAATTAGGAAACTTAACCTTATCAATTATAGTTAATAAGATTCATTATAGGTAATTTTCCACTTATCTCATTTCTACTACTTTCAGTATTCTGATTTTCTGAAAGAAAATTTCCTTCTTTTTTTATTTAATTTTCCTTGAAAAAATGTAGGGAATTTTTCTCTTAGTATTAAATATTATTTAACAAACTATTTGAAATAAATTCTTATTATTTAATGGCTTTGTCATTGGCCTGGCAATAAGATGTCAACGTTAGGAAATTCACTCAGACACTCTCATGAAAAAATTGATTAGATATTAAAAAAAGAGAAAGCCCTAAAGAACTAACAAATGTCAAATTAAACTGTTTTTGTTATTGTAAATAACAAAATGGATCACAAACCCTTCTCTCTCTCTCTCTCTCTCTCTCTCTCTCTCTCTCTCTCTCTCTCTCTCTCTCTCTCTCTCTCTCTCCCTGTAATATATATTAATAAAACCTCCTCAGTCTTTATAATGTTAGTTGTTTGTATGTTTTCAGCACTGGACCTTTGGTGTGAAACAACCCATTGATGTGTTCTTTTCTGAAAAACACTATTTCTCAGCTGGGTGGTGGTGGTGCATGCTTTTAATTCCAGCACTCCAGAGGCAGAGGCAGGCAGATCTCTGTGAGTTCAGGGCCAGCCTGATCTACAAGAGCTAGTTCCAGGATAGGCTCCAAAGCTACAGAGAAACCCTGTCTCGGGAAAAAATAAATAAATAGATAGATAGATAGACAGACAGACAGACAGACAGGCAGACAGATAGATGGATGGATAGATAGATATTGTTTTTCCAGCTCTTAGCATTCCTTGAGTGTCGTAGTTCTTTGTGTAGAGCTGAGACCACCTAACCTTTCCCCATCCACATTAGAATTTCTATGGTTTTCGTCCTGATTCAGCTCATATTTAGGCAGTAATTATGTTAAGACTTCATGTGTGTAGTTTCTGATAAAACTAGTATAAAAATCCCATCACAAAGTCCCTGATTCTCTGGCTATTACAATCTTTCTGTCCTAACTTTTGCAAAGCTCACTAAGCCGTAGTGGTGTAGATGTATCCATTAATTATATGTGATATTTATGGGTTCAACCGTATTGGAAAATGATGTAGATAGAGTTTTACAATGATATTTAAAGCTTATGAATCTACTTATAAACATAAGAAAATATTTCCCCAAATCAATTACACATGCATACACATAGTAGAAAACTGTCCTATGACAAATATATTTTCTCCTCTTTAATGTTTCATTCTAGTAACTTCCAAAAGTATTAAACATGTAGCTTGCAATTTCATTCAAGTAATGAATAACTGGAAAAGTCATATGATAAAATATTTGCAAAGAATTTAATGAAGCAAAAAGCTCCTTTTAACATAAGAAAATATTAGACCCTCTGAGTCAAAGAAGTTTTATCTAGTTTGTAAAATATATTTCATATTTGGATAATAATTGTTTTTTATAATGTAAACAATTATTAATTCAGTTCAGCTGTCATTATGGAATTCCATGTACAAACAGTGAGACAACTGTAGCTATTCAATTTCATATCCACATAATGAAACACATTGTTGATCAAGCAACCTAAAGCACTACCAAGATAAATTTATGGTAGACTTTGTTGGCTACATTTAGTACATCACTCTTTTATTAACTCTATTAAAATGAGATAGTTTCAGGAACTTTAAATACTAGGCTACTGCTGAGGCTCATTATCAAAAACTCTTCCTAAACAGGAACCTCAGTTTCATTAATTTCCTCAAAGACATTGTTCTTTATATTTATTTTATCTACACTGTGTATATTTATGTACTCACACATCAAAATCTTATAGGCTAACATAATGCAAAATTTAAAGCTCATATGAAATGCTATTTTGTTATATGTCAGGAACCCCAAAAGCCTCATACCACCTTTACAGGCACTGGGTTGGGACACCTAGATTTTAACTTCCTCGTATATTCGTTTTACACATTTAAGCACAAAAGAAAAGCTTTGGGAAAAGGTTATCACAACCTTTGTAATGATAATTATCACAATGCAATTATCACAACAATGGTTTAGGTATAGCTACATAGAAACTCCTTAGCGTAGCAGCAAAACACCTGTCACCTTTGCAATAAGAATGAGTTTCCTTGGCTGATAAACAATGTTCCAAGAAGTCCCAAAGTTAGAAGGATATTAACAAGTGTATGGGTAGACTGCTCTGGAGGAGGTTACAAAGTACATGAGATTTGTTCCATAAGAAAGTGTTCTATTCAGGAATCCTGGCTCCATATAATAGCAAAAAATCACCATGTTGTCAAACAACATTCACCCCAGCCATCTGGGTGACCACAAATAAGCCATTTTCCTTCCATTGAGTAAAATAGACCCGCATCTTAAAAAGCCTGGTTCCTTCAATGCTTCCTTTATGCTTTGTCCCCTACAACTGTTATTAAGATTCATTTGTTATTTCACTTTTTACAAGGTGTTGTTTCTGAGTGCTATAAGCATTTCGAGTGATGCTGGCTGTCTCTGTGTACTATATCATAATCGTATTTTATGCACTGTGGAATCTTAAAAAATAATGACGACAAAAGAAGAAAGATATCACTGTGTGAAAAGCAATTTGTATTCATATATTTCAAGCCTGATATATCCAGAGCCATATCAGTATGTCAAGAGTGTTAAAGCAATGGCTCTGTGAACCCATTTATGTGGCTTCTAAGGCTAGATTAGGCAAAGCAGCATGGAGTGATGAAATTTTATGTCCACAGTCAATAAAGCTGTTAATATATTAACAAGATTCCATTACCACTAAAAGCTGTGTAGGTTCTTTTTGAATGTTTATTATCAAAAATTGCTTTGTCTAAATGCTGTATCAGCAATAGGAATATTAACAAACAACTCTAGAAATGTTACCCTGGGGTGAAAATACAGTATTGGATATTTACCAAGCAAAAAACTACCTGGATAATTGAATCCATT
The DNA here is from genome assembly GCF_000317375.1 of Microtus ochrogaster. NCBI lineage: Eukaryota > Metazoa > Chordata > Mammalia > Rodentia > Cricetidae > Microtus > Microtus ochrogaster. The sequence goes on along the minus strand of NW_004949100.1, from coordinate 13,376,554 downwards.
TAGCTCTAGTCTTTTTTTTTTCTACTGAATAACAATAACATTTTAATAAGATCTTTATTTCCAACTGTTGGATAGCAAGAACATAGCAAAAAAGATGCTTGCTGATAAAACGTCTCTTTAGCATTAAAATAAAGCAAAAAGTCTTGGGGTTGGTTCTTCCTATCTGTAGGTGAAATCAAGGTCTCTTTACTGTTCCTTCTAAAAACTTTTCTGGTGACAAAGATAATAAAGGCAGCAACACAGCCAATTTCATGACTGGAGACTTAATTAAAATGGTATATAAAATATGTTTAAGGAGGTTTCTTTCCTTTAATTTGTTCCATTGTTCTCCTCCCCTTTTTAAAAACTAATGTTAAATTATAAAAGGAAATTGATGACATAAAATTACATGGAGGAAAACAGAACAACAATCACGAAAACAAACGAACAAAAAATCCAGTAAACCTCATAGCCAGCCATCTTTATAATAAGTATTAGAGATATGCTGGGTATTTGCCTGCCTAAAGAGAAAAAGATTACTATTCAGAAAGGATCACTGAACAAAGAGAAATATGATTTATAAGGTCATCTGAATGGTAATATTGTATATGTATAATCTCTGTATATTCCACATACACACACATACATTATAAATCTAAAATGCCCAGTAGAAATATAAGCTCACTTATGAATCAATGCTTGGACAATGGATATCCTCCTGTTAATCCAAGCATGTTTTTCAAAGAAAAATTTAGAGTTTCTATCTCATGTCAGGAGCCATCTGATATGAGACAGAAAGAAGAAAGTAAGTTCTTATAAAAAAGTTTTACTTTTCTTCATACCTATTTTGTCTATATCATATCTTTAGTTGGATATATGTCTATATGAATAATGTTTAAGCTTTCCACAATGAATAGTTGATTTTCCTGCAGTAATCTTTAGAGTTGCCAGGAAGAAGATGGGGCCCCACAACAAAACTCCATCTGGTTAATATGACGTTGTGATGCTGATAGTGCTACAATAAGACCAGTTTTGGGTACCAGCTGGTCAAAATGGTTCCAAATTTGTTAGCTGAAATGTTGCACCTTCTCACAACATTCTGGCCAGAACTCCAAATAAAAAACAGAATAACCCTATCGACTACTCAGAGACCATTTGAAATTATACCGGACAGTAACCTTGAAACTTAACAATCATTTTAGATTTACAGGATCCCATAAAAAGAACATCACTGCCATGACAGATGGAAGAAATTTTAGAAGACAATGGCCCTTCTCCCAACAAATTCTGCTCTTAAGGTTAGGGACATCATTTAGGAAATGTTTATTACTGGTATAGGCTTGGGGGTTAGGGTAAAAATTAGGTAGGCTCGGAGATCTCTTTTGAAGAAAGGGAAATTGAATGGGATAATAGATAAGTATGAGCTTACTCAAACTAAAAATAATAACAGGAACAAAGTGTTATTATATAAATGAGCTATATAAAATTATATTTGTTATATTGAATATGCTCCTAATACTGTCTATAATATTTGTACACCTATGCAAAGTTATTTTGTCAGATTGTGTGTGCATGTTTCTATTTAAATATTTTGTATACTGATACAATTTTAGTATATACTTATCATATTGTATTATACATTTCTACCTCTGATCAAGATGCTTATACATTGTTTACATTTTGAGGTCATTGTACTCATTTTCTGTAAAGTTGTCTAAGGGTTTCTCAGGAAACTGAGCTGTAATAACATAATACCTTAATCAAGAGCAGAAATATACATATAACAAAACTGACCTTATCAATACAACAAGATCCATACCAATGCAAAGTATTCACCTCTATATGAATTCACCTCCCTTTAAATGTAAACAAACATTTATAAACAATCATTTAGGAAATTTAGATATAGTTCTTTTCAAACTGCATCCAACAACCATAATCTTAGTAATGACGCTTAGCCACTTACTATTTTAAGATGTGCTCTTCCACAGAGAAGAATTTCAGATACACAGTAGGACAGATTCAGACAAAAAAAAAAGATCACTAAAGGAGACATGTAAAATTATTTATATTTTCAAGAAAACTCAAGTTGATTACTTATCTGCTATTTTCAGACCAAAAAAAAAAGATGTTTTAGAATATGGTCCATTACTTGTTCCTGTTTTTTATCACAGTACTATGCTTGATCATATAGCTTACTGTTAACATCCATTGATCCAGACATCTTATAAGATTTTTATGTATTTTAAAATATGTCTCTGTCTTATATCTCAATGTTTCTACTACTTTTATAAAAAAAAATTACTATATGTTTTAAACTGGAAGTTTCTTAATATTACTAATCATTCCAACTTGTTTCTATTGTGATATAAATTCATTTAATGTAGTATATATCTGATATAGGATTCCCCTCTGTATGATGTGATTACAATTAATGAATAAAGAAACTGCTTTGAGCCTATAGCAGAGCAGGGCATAACAGAACGACCTGGGGAAAACTAAACTGAATTCTGGGAGTAAGAAGTTGGAGTAAGGGAGAAGTCATGTAGCCCTGCCAGAGACAAACACTGAAACTTTACCCAGTAAGTCACTGCCACATGGCAATACACATTTTAATGGAGATGGGTTAAATTAAGATGTAAAAGTTAACCAATCAGATGTTAGAGCTAATGGACTAAACAATGATTTAATTAATATAGTTTTGGAGTGGTTATTTCTGGTCTAAGCTGCTAGGAAGATGGGAAACAAACAAGCAGCCTCCCTGAAACATATATCAGTAAGATGTTTTGATATATATATATACACAGTATATAACAGCCCTTCCATTTCATCACATGAGTAGTTCCTGACATACTTATTTTTGGGTACATATTATTTATTTGGCCAACTGTCATAGTTATTTTTAAACTTCATATGTGATATGTTATCAAATATAGTATTTACTAATTAATAGAGTTACTGTGATATAAAAGAGAGCTTTAAATCTTTGGGTTTTTTTGGCCCTCATTTCTTTCTTCAACCTCTATGAGCTACAGAAATTAACAGTCCACTTTCTGGTTCATTAACTAAATACATTCTACATAAAAACAAGGTCATAGTGACACTTTAGTGTCATATCAGACTTATATTGTTTAATATATATTCTGTGTTCCTCCATGTTATTCTGCACAGCTTAATTTTTTTTAGAGTTTAATGTTCAGTTGTATAAGTACAAAGTAAAAATATTGTTTTTACCTATAATATATTTATATACTGTCAATAAATAGAGCTGAAATAACTATTTCATTATTAGTAAGAAAACTGCTGAATTATATGGTATTTATATACTTAATTATTTATGGTTGTTAATCATTTCACCACATATATATTTCAATAATGTCTGTACAAAGTTTTTCTTCAACTTGACTTCTGAGTCCTAATTTTTAATTATCCACAGTCGCTGTCATTCATTGCAAAAAGTGAATATTATTTGGGAAAAATTATTTAATTTTATTAAATTATTTTTTTTTAATTTAATAAAAAATGTTAATTAAAAGATAGGCAAAAAAAAGTGTATTGCTGGAGATGCCACACTATGTGATCTAAACAAATTAGAGTATAGAATTAGAGTGAAAAATAAGCTGCCTGATTGAACCACAAGAGAAGACATATAGGTCAATTAATAGAGAATGTGACACAAATAAAATCACAGAACTCTAGACACCTGCTTTTCGACAAAGTCATCAAAATTAAAATTAAGCTTCATCAATAAATAGTTTTTTAACAACAGAGTAAAGATTTTTTTAAAAAACATCTAAAACTTTGGAACTAGTGAGAGTCTTTGAAAGTTAAAAGTTTTTGATCATCAATGAAGAGTACCAAAATTTGCAGCACCCACCTCAGTGCTAAGAATCCCACAAATACAGGGAGTATCCAAAGAATCTTATACTCTCTCCTGCTTCTGAAGTACAGGAATGTACATGTGCCCATACACTTAAGTGGAGACGTTCACACATAAACAGACATAGTATGACTATTTGAAACCATTAAAAGAAACATAAACATTCTTAAAGACATAGACTGTGTTCAAAGTTTCCTTTGATTTGTTGATAGTGGTTCACAGATACTATGCTCATTTCATAATTCCTCTTGACCCTTCTTTTGATTTCTATTGCAGAACATTTTCCCTAGACATAATCAATTTTTGTCAGGATGTCTGTGTGTTTTCAGCTTCATATCCATGATATATCATAATAATTTAATCATGAAGACCTTTGATTTAACAAAAATATAATTCTTTTGCATTATATCAGTTAGAATACAATGTCATCCTTTTATACTTTTTTGTGAAAAATAAATATTCATATATCATTAAAAATGAATATTACCTATAATACAATGTTTAAGCCTAAAACTATCTCTTCTTACATAGTACATATCTTTAATAGAATTTTCAGATAGCTAAAGAACAATCTTTTATTACAGATTGTATATCTTAATATAATTTTGGGGGATTTTGATTTTCTGAGACAAGATTTCTCTGTGTAACAGTCATGACTGTCCTGAAATTCACTCTGTTGTTCAAATTGGCCTTGAAAAAAATACAATTTTCAAACAATTTTATCATATCATAGCAACCCAATCAAGTTTTGGTTCATTTCTGTCCTATTTAATAAGCTATAAACACACCTAATATGGAGGAAGTAATAGAAATCAAAAAAATATAAAAATTGTTTGCTATATACTCTTTGTCTTGTTAAACAAATGTCTGCTATATCATTAGGAATTACTATGTAGTGTTTAAAATAATTTTCTTGCAAACCCAGAGAAGTGATTATATTTATTATATTCATTAGAAGCATAGCCAAACCATAGAAGAAACAAGTTATCTATTTATTTCTCATCTTCATCCAATGGCATCAGTCCTTGAATGATTTCTAGAATGTCTTCATCTGTCAACCATGGCTGTCAAACAAGAAATCCAATAGGTGACATCCTTAAAGCATAATGAGTTCATAGATGTTGCCACTATAGTGAAACAGAAAGAATGATGAAGAAGAAATTTTTGACTACCACCTTTTGCTTAGGGCACTGTGTATTTTACTCTGTTGGATAAAGACTGTACTCTCAATCTCAATTAAAGACAAATAAAAAGACTTATTAAATTGCATGCAGTGGAAATAGCTCATGTCAGCACTCCGTTCACTACACTCAGCAGTAAGCATGACTCAAGCGAAGAATGGTAAGTGGCAATGTGTTTGTTCTTTCTGTCTCAAACGCAGTCAACTTGAAGTCATTTCTCATGCAGTGTGACAGGATGACAGGCTTCTTAGATAAAGAGAAAGAAAGAATCTAATAAATCTGTATTTTACCAAGACCTCTTGGCACCATTTCGCATAGCATGCTCATCAGCATGCTTGATAAATTGGATACTGGGCACAGTAGGGTCATATCCAAATAGTCGTAATCAATGGCTCTGTCAACCTAAGACAAAATATTTAGAAGGTATCAGCATAGTCGAACCAAGAGGCATTATTGATATATTTCACCAGAAATCTGGTGGCAAAGAGTAAACATGCCAGAGTGTTCATAAAGTAACCAGAGGATGTCAAAACGAGTGAAGTTTTGATTACCTAAACAACAAATTCTGCTGAATGAGAGAAATTTCAGTCTTCATTAATGTAAACCAGTATGACTATTGAAGTGAAAATTTCCAGCTACAAGACAAAATAACTTACCAGTTAAAATCCCTTTGCTTTCCCCTAGCTTGTAGTAAGTCCATATGTAATAGAAATTGGCTAGAAATCATTAATGAGATTTGTAATTTCCTACAGCATTCAAATGAATATGTGAAACTAAGCATCCTGGCAACCTAAACAAATCATAATCAAAGTCTATAATGAAGTTTTATAGACTATGTAAAATTTATTGTTATTAATATACTTTTGCATTAATGGTTGAAAATTAGCATTTTCATTTCACTTTGATTACTGCTAAAGGAATAATCCTTACACTAATTGTTTAAGGTTTAGAGAAAGAATATCAATACTTCTATTGATGTTTTCTTTATGTATGAGTATAAAATTTCTAATGAGAACCTTTGCAATTTCTGGCCGTTGGTACTCAAAATTTATACAAAATATCCAAATGTCTAATGTAAAGAGCATATAACTACTTTTTTCTAGGGAATACCAAAGACCAAAAAAATCAAGGCATAGATTGAAGTTATAGAAGTACGCACTACTGAGAACTCAAGAACAATGGCAATGGGTTTTTGATCCTACTGCATGTGCTGGCTTTGGGGGGGCCTGGGCTGTTTGGATGCTCAACTCACTAAACCTGGATGGAGGTGGGCGGTCCTTGGACTTCCCACAGGTCAGGGAACCCTGATGGCTCTTCAAGCTGATGAGGGAGAGGGACTTAATCATGGGAGGGGGAGGGAAATGGGAGGTGGTGGCGGGGAGGAGGCAGAAATCCTCAATAAATAAATAAATTTAAAAAAATAAATTACAGAAGAGACAAAAAAAAGAAGTACACACTTTGACTTGGTTTTTATTGTTGTTGTTCTGCCATACATTGCTCTGAAGGACTCTACCAGTTGCTCTGATGTAGCAGAAGTCAAAGAAAAAGGCATACAAGAGGACTTACAATTATGTAGTGGAGTTTGAATAGTTATTCTTCCACAAGAAAGATTTTAAATGAAATTTTAAGTTCAAGTGGCAGCTTTGTTTCTACATCCACGAAATTCTTCAGAGATAATAAACTAATTGATTAGTGCATCTCCTTTTGTTCGTATTTTAATTATTGTATATTTAAACTATATTTTTTTTATCTTTTGAGATTTTAATATAATTTACTTCCCTTTTTATTCCTCCTGCTAAACCCTCCCATATATACCACTCTGTCTCTTTCAAATTCATAACCCAATTTTCTTTAATTTTTATTATATATGTGAGCAAATATGTATATATTAATAAATAAATAAACACAATCATTTAGGTCTATACAATGTTACTTGTACAAATATGTTTTTTAGCTTAATACATTATGTATCTACATAGTTAAGTTTTTAAACATATTTCCTTCTGAATGGAAGATAAGAAGCCACACAGTATTCAGGGAAGTAAGAGATGTTCCTATGGATCCTCTACCAGCATATAAAAGAATTAAACATTTGCTGGCGAAGAGAACTCTTTTGTGGAGAGATAATATGTACTAAGCTGTTATTTCAATTTTGCTTATATTCTCCCAAGAATGAATAAACACTTAGATGACTCTCTGCGTTTTTAATTTGAAGAATTTACATATTATAACACTGAAAAAATCAAATCAGAAGATTGCTCACAAAAGTAATTTAGTGGACATTATATTACTAAGTTGTCATGAAAATTTTATACTTTGTGACAGCTGGACAAAGAGGTATAAACATGTGACTTTCAGCGTATGCTAAATTGAGATTTTTTGATGCTGAAGCTGTCATGGATCCATTCACACACATGTCAGTAAAGCCCATAAACTCATTGCTTTCCCAGCTATACTTAGGTAGAGTTGCTCTTTTTGGTTATTTCCTGTTGTCTCTGGGGTCAGTCTGCATTTGTTCATAGCTCCACGGGAAAAGTGATCTCACAACAAGATACATCCTGACAGGAACTGCGTTTTCATTAATTGAACTGTTGTTGAAATTGGAGAAAGTTTTAGAATTATGAAATAAATTTTAAGAAAAACATGGAAGAAATCTAAATTTACTTGAATAGACAAATGATAGTATTTTGTACTTTGGAAATAAAGTAGTTGATGGTTTCCTGGAAAATTACAAATAATTATTATACCTTTTGTTTGCAAATTCTAACTTTATTGTCATGAAGTTTAGCAACTCTACTTCCTGCAAAAATGTAGAAACTCATAAAAGAAGAAACCATCTATGCATTGATCATTAAAGTACATTTATCATCCAATAACTTAGTAAAACGTGATAAATCTTCATACATGAAACTAGATAAAATCATACAACATTTAGTAAGAACTAAATGTATAAAAAATTTAACATGATACAATATATTTAAAGACTAAGGTATTATACTACCATTTCGATTTTATTTCATTTAAACATGTATCAGTAAAATTCTCCCAAACATTCTCCTAATCATCAATACACAGAGTTAATGGGGTCAAATTTTGAATGTAAAGACTTGTCACAATGCTGAAATAATCAAATCAGAATATTGTCTGCAGAACTATTGTAATATACATTGTATAGCTAAACTGTGCTGCACATTTTAAACTTAATGAAAGTGGAATCTGGCAGTAAAGAGGGTTCTGCTGTCCTGATCTCTGCACATTTATTTCTAGTGTTCTCCAAAACAGTGATGCTCATCCTTAACTCTGGGTCAGTACACAAGGAAGATTTCAAAACCATCTAAGGTTTTGAAAAATATTTGAAAAATATTGAGACCATTAGAACAGCTAGAAGATAAACTTCTCTTACACTATTTTTTTTTATTTTTTGATGTAAAAATTCCTACAGTGGCTGGGTAGTGGTGGCACACACTTGTAGTCCCAGCATGCAGGAGGCAGAGTCATGTGAATCTGAGTTCAAAGCCAACCTGGTCTATAATTGCTGGACAGGCTCTAAAGCTACAGAGAAACAAAGAAAGAAAAAAATAAGGAAGGAAGGAAGGAAGGAAGGAAGGAAGGAAGGAAGGAAGGAAGGAAGGAAGGAAGGAAGGAAAGAAGGAAGGAAGGAAGAAAGGAAGGAAGAAACAAAGAAAGAAACAAAGAAAAATGCTTGCAGTGGGAACAAAAAGCCAGGAGTTTAGCCATGGGAACCTGATCCATAACGATGAAGCTCAAAGAAGAAATCACAGTGAGAGTTCCAGCTTCCCCGGTGGTTTTTGTTGGATATTTCTAAGCCCCTGATTGATGATGTTACCATTGTTGGCTCTGTCAATCACTTTACTCTCAGCTGTATGTTGTAACCTCCTTATGTGATGTTTTGATACTTATCTGCTATTTCTCCCCACGTGCTACTTACTGGTATTTTATTTACCTTTGCTTGCTAAATAATTAAATCACTTTCCATCACAAACATAAAGCATGGATATCAAGCTTATTCTCCTTGCTCTACAGAACAAGTATGTAGAAACACGTGAACAGAAATAAAATAGTGAAAATAGAAAAATAACAATACATAGCACACTAATATGTTAAAAAGGGCCATCTATAATGCAGTTGAATAAAGACAGCATTTCAAATAATTGTGGTGGCAAACTGAATAGTTATATCCCCCCCAAGAAAAAAGAAAGAAGGAAGGAAGGAAGGAAGGAAGGAAGGAAGGAAGGAAGGAAGGAAGGAAGATAGAAAAAAAGAAAGAAAGAACACAAATATCCTCAGTGTACAAGTATCACAGATTCGGAACGATAAAACTGGAAACTGAAATGATATAAAACAATTCCATATAAAATTGAATGAAAAAATCATACATTCTAGAATCTAAATTTTCCAGAAAAATAGAAGATTAAAGCAACTAATTGTATCAGCTGCTTTACCTGTTACTGTGCCAAAATACCTCAAACAACAAAAAATAAGGAAAGATTTTGTTTTGTGATTCAGAAGAGCCACAATATGACCAAATAAGTAAGCACTGTTAGGCTTGAACAGTGATTGAGGGGCCACAAAGCAGAGAAAGCAAGCCTGAGCCAGAAACAGGTAGATACTTCACAGGCCACCTTATCATTACCTATTTCCACCAGCTATAAACATGCCCCAAAGTATATGGCCACTACGTACAGCACAAGTGTTCAAACCTATGATCTTATTGGGGAATTATTTATTTCAAAAATCAAACTCAAAGCTTAGTGTTCTAATTGGAATGATTATTTATTTCAATACCCAAATTGGAAAAAAATAAATAGGCATTGATAATAAACAATGACAATAAAGAATAAAAAGACAAATCACAGAGAGAGACTGTAATAAATCTTCTATCTGGTAAAAATAATCAAATTTCATATTTTTATATTTAATATTTTCTTTTATTCAAAGTAGTTTTTTTCATACAATATAATTTTTTCATGCTTTCCGTACCCCAACTCCTTCTCACTTCCCCTACTCATCCGAATCCACAACCTTCCACTGTCTCTAAAAGTGATAAAAGGAGATAAAACAAAACCAAATAAACCAATATAAGACAACACAAACTATCAATTCTATTTCACCTTCTTCTGGAGTCCTTATCCTGTGCCCTACCCATCCCTTACTCTGTAGCTATATTCTATGGTTGTATGAATTATAGCCAGCTTATTGAAAACTTAATACATAACAAGTTGAGCAAGTGTCTCTGTAGTAGGATGCAGTCCTTTGGGTATATGCCCAAGAAGAGTACAGCCAGATCTAGTGGTTGATCTATTCCCAGCTTCCTGAGAAACTGCCGCAATGAATTCCATAGTGCCTCCACAAGTGTGCACTCCTACCAGCAATGGATGAGTGTTCCCGTAGTTCACATCCTCACCAGTGTAAGCTGTCATTCATATTATTGATATTAGCCATTCTAATTGGTGAAATATAAATTACCAAAGTAGTTTTGATTTTATTTTCTAGTGATCAAGAATGTTGAACATTTCTTTCAGTGTTTTTAGCTATTTCTTTTTCTTCTTCTGAGAATTCTCACTTTTGATCTGTATGCCATTTTAAAATAGTTTCTTCGTATTTGTTATGTGTAGTGTTTGTATTCTTTACTTGTTTTAGATATTAGTGGTTTAACCCTCTATCGAATATGTAGTTAGTAAAAATTTTTATCGTTCTGTTGCTTTCCAGTCTGTTTGAGATTTGTCATCTTTGGCATACATCTGTTACTCGGTTTCATGAGTTTCTATTTCTCTTTTTTGTCCTTAGTGCTCATGCTATTGGATGTTCAGTACATATCTTCTTGTGTCCATGAGTTCAAGATTGTTCCCCACTTTTTTTTTCTTTTTTTGGTTTTATTAGACAGGGTTTCTCTGTAGCTTTGTAGCCTGTCCTAGAATTAGCTCTTGTAGACCAAGGTGGCCTCAAACTCACAGAGATCTGCCTGCCTCTGCCTCCGAGTGCTGGGGTTAAAGGCATGTGCCACCACAGTCTGGCTCCCACTTTCTTTTCTATCATAACTAGTAAGTATGCTTTTTGCTTAGGACTTTTGTACATTTGGTATTGAATTTTGAAAAGGGGGATAAGTCTGGATCTGTTTGTGTTCTTATACATGTGGACATCAAGTTTGGCAAGCATCATTTGTTGAAGATGCTGTCATTTTTCAATTGTGTATTTTTGCCTTCCTTATCAAAATCAAGTAGCCCATGGGTGTCTGGATGTAAGTCTTTCTCTTCAATTTGAATCCCTTGATCACTGTGTTTGTCTTTTTGCCAATATCATGTTATTGTTATTTCTATAGTTTTGTAGTACAGTTTGAGATCAAGGATGCTCTTTTTATTTAGGAGTTTTTTACACTACAGTGTTTTTGTTGTGGCTGCTGTTTGTTTGTTTTTTATATGAAACAAAAATTTCTTTTCAATTTTTATAAAGAATTGTGTTAGGTTTTGATAGGGATTGTATTGAACTTGTGTATTTATTTTGATAGGATGGCCATTTTCATTAAATTAATCTTAGTGATCCATGGTCATGTAATATCTTTCCATCTTCTGATATATTCTTTACTTTATTGTTCAGTATTTTGAAATTTTTATCAGTGCATCTTTCCCTTGTTTGATGGGAGTTACCTGAAGGTATTTTTGAGGTTTTTGTGAAAGGTTTTGTTTCCTAGATTTCATTTTCAGTTAATTAATAATTTGTATATAAGAGGGCTGCTAATTTTTGTGTATTAATTTTGCATCTTGCTAGGTTTCTGGTAGTGTATATGAGTTGAACAAGTATCCTGGTGGAATTTTGTGAGTCATTTATGTATTCAGTCAGGTTTTCTGCTCCAAAAAATAGTTTAAGTTTTTCTCAATCTAACTTTACCTCCTTGAACTCCTTCAGTTGTCTTATTTTAACCAGAGTTTCAAATACTATATTGAATAGGCACGGAGAATGGACAGCCTTGTCTTACTCCTGAGTTTAGTATAAATGTGTTGAGTGCCTTTCTAAGTTGACTTACTTTGGGTGTGGATTTACTGTAGGTCACTTTTATTTCTTTAAACTATGTCTATATATCCCTAGTCCCACCAGTACTTTTATCATGAAGGGGTGTTGTAAATTGTCAATGGTCCTTTCATCTAATGGTATGATCCAGTGTTTTATAGTGAATTTAAATTTACAATATGTATGCTGAGCAATAAATGAGTCTCTGTGATGAATCCTCATTATCATGATGTAGGATCTCTTTGATATGTTCTTGAATTCAAATTGAAAATATTTATTGATAACATTTACAACTATGTTCAAAAAGTGAATTGGTCTTAATCTTAATTTATTGGGTCTTTATTTAGTTTAGGTGTCAGAGTAGTTGTGGCATCATTAAAAAAGAGGACAATGTCTTGTACATTGCATATTTTGTGGAGTAATATGAGGAGTGTTGCTGTTAATTCTTATTTGAAGATCTGGAGAGTTCTATACTATAAGCGTATGTCTCTTGGACATATTTTGGTTAAGAGAGACAATTACTGATTTTATTTAACTACAGATTATAGTTCTTTTTCAATTGCTTATCTGATATGGTTTTAACTTTGGTAGGTGGCATATGTCAAGAATATCATTCATTTATTTTAGATTTTTCAAATAAGTGGAATACAGAGTTTTAAAGAATGTCCATATGATTTTCTAGATTACCTTGGTGTCTGTTTTTATAACCATGATTTTGTCTCTAAGCTTTTTATTTTGTTTTTAATTTAGATCTTCTCTCTGTCTTTTAATTAATTAGGAAAAATAGTTTTTAATCGTATTTCATTCCTCAAAGACTGAGCTTTTCTGTTTATTGATTTTTTTTGTAATTTATCATTCATTTATTTGTTTCTTTGCTTATTTTTGCTGTTTCTATTTTATAGATTTTAGACTAGCATTTGATTATTTTTAGTTGTCTATTCCATTTGGGTGTGAGCTCTTCTTTTTGTTGAAGACCTTTCAGGTGCACTGCTAAGTTACTTTAATAAGATCACTACTATTTGGAAGATGAGATGGGGAGGCGGTGCTATTAACTTGTCTCAAAGAAGTCCCTTTGTTTTGAAGTACTAATGGTTAAGGTTATGATCTCATATATGTTAGTTTATCACTATAACACTGAGGTATAAATCAAGGCCCTGAGAAAATATTTGTAAGTTAGGTGTATAAAACAATAGTTAGAGCTCAGGAATAACTGTTTACAGTTACTAGAAAAATGCTACTCCAATAAGCAAGTTTGATACCACAAATAAGCACATTAGTTATTTTTATTTCATAATCACAATACAAACACCCACAAAAAACTACAAGAGTTTTAGTCCAGCATCCTCTAATTGGTATTTCAAACACCGAAGAAGATATACTAACAGTTAATAACATTTTTACGTAAAATTCAAAGTTAATATCTGTGTAAGAAATTCAGCAACTTCTCATGGGTTAAGTGTAGACTAGCATTTCTTATTCTTAGCTTTGTTCAAGTGCAAATATATCATCCTATTTTTAAAGGAATTAAACTGCTTTAAACTATTTATAGAAATTTAATAATAGGTAGTGAAGCCAAAATCTAAAAGGAACCACTGTCCTTAATCCAAGGAAAGAAAGAAACAAAATAAAATCACTTAGTAACTTTGCAATGGAATAACACTTAAGGATTAGTGCAAGCAAATAATTCTCCTAAGTCAAGTAAGGTAGCTTCTGTAGTTTATATACTGCACAAATTAATTTAAAAATAAAAAAATGAAAAACTACAAAGAAAATGAAGAGACCAGTGTTTGTTGGTTATTGGATTGGAAGGTGAGATTTTTACTCTAAGGAAAACAAATATCCGAGGTGTAGCTGTACATCCAATAATTATCTTACTAGCATTTTCAATGTGACAGAATGGATGAGGGAAAATCTCTTCAGCAAGTACTGTATTTCGAGACTATATGTGACAGCGGATAAGAATTCTTCTATCTTAACTAATCTGAAACAATTAAAATTTTGCATAATATAGAGTAGCAGTAGGAAAGTATCCAAAAATTTTAAATAAAGTATATTAAAATTAATGCTGTATTTAACAAGTATCCCTTCTTTAAAATGTCAACTTTTTCTCATTTACAGAACATTTAGATTATTTTTCCATTTCCTCAACTCTTAGACAAAAAAAGCAAAAACAAAACAAAAAGGAACAAGCAAAACCACTAAAAACATATGAAGTTTGTTTTGTTGTATGTTGACCAACTTCCTGGCCCCCGTCATGTAGTATGATTGATACACTGACTGACATTGCAACGAAGTCTTAGGGATATGTATGTATAAATTCAAAAATCATCATATTATATTCTTTAAACACGTAGATTGTGATATAACAAATGTATGTCCATAAATAATCTAAAAGCAAAGTGTGAATATGCGTTTCTTTCATGGGAAAATATATGTAAACCTCATAGACGACAAATGCTTAGTGTGTGCTCATTTTCAAATAAATGTATTAGCAGCAATTTCCTCTCCCCCTAAATCCACAGATAATTTGTTATGTGTAAGTCCCATTGTTTTACCTATCGTTCAAACATATGCTGACTTGTAGAACAGTGTGCAGTGGGGCAGAGTGACTCAGCTGGGAAACTCAACTATGTTTTGCATGAGCTTATCCATCACCAAAAACCTGCATGGAAAGAAAGAGGCACCTGGACTGAACCTCCAGCTGACTCCTTTATCACTGTCACCTTTACTCCCTAGTCTCAGTGTCATCTTTAGGCCGACAAGGGCATTTTAACTAGCAAAACAGACTAGACAAGTTCCTATCCTGAGGCGATTCTTGAAATACCCTGCTCTCAGACAAGGAGCTGACTCTCTGTAGGCCTTGGTGCTTACTCAAAGAAGAGGTGTCAACTACTTGAGCTGTACTGTGGAAAGTGGTATCAACAAATCTGCAGATATGACAAGGTTTAAAGACTGTCTGCCATTGTCCTTGGTTAGCTGAGGTCTTCATTGAACCTCTGAAAAGCTGCAAGTACTTTCTTTCCAAAGATGTCAATGATTTGTTTTAGGGTTGCACTGTCTTTACTTAGTTACTAATTTAATGTTCTTTCTTACCTTCAGGTAAGGTGATTTACAAATGAAGAATAGATACTATGAACGCATTTAAAGGAAAACAGAAAACTTCTTTAAGATCAGAAACACCTTACTGTCCGTAGTAGCTGGGGGTCATTAAAATGCCCTATCCTTAAAAGTAAACATGAAGTTACAGCCGTTGAATCCCTTACTTTGCACAATGTGGAAAAACCATGAAAGTCTGGGGGAAATATTTAACTCACCAATGCATGCCTCTTTCCACACACTTTCTTCTAAAAAATATTCAAGATTGGGTAGAAAATATTCTAGTAAATTAACATGAAGAGCTATATATTCCTATTAACATAATAATAATTCAGCTGAAAAGCTCAAAACAATTAATAAGTCATAAAATGTTTCTCAAAGATTGAACTTGATCTGTTAAAATGAACAAAGATATTCCTATAACTCCCTAAAAACTGCCAACTTACTTATTCTATTCTAGGAAAAAATGCTTCAGAGAATCCAGTTTAAACATTGTTTTGAATAATTTTGAATGGAGAACTCCTGTGCATTTTGATCTGTATGGCTATTGCTTCATATAGTCCCTCAAACCATTGATGAGACTGCATCATTAGGCTTAATTGTTCTTGCTCTGGTTTCTAGAAAACAGGTTGCCACTTTAACACACACACACACAAACATACACACACACATACGTATCCTTCATGCAGCACACTGAAAGCAAAACCAGCATAAACAGTATAGTCACTGAATACCAACAAACATATTTGGTTCTAAATTTATAACCCTCTGAGGGTATTTTTCATTGCTAATAGGATAGATCTTTTATCTCCAGAGTTATTCAACCTTATGTGAGCAGAGCTTTCAAGGTGAATTGATTTCACTCTATGAAAACAAATACATTGCTGCTAGACATGCCTTATTAATGCTGCTTTGTGTGCTGGCATGGTGCTCAGAGTCCAGTCATAAATAAAGTGACATGTACCAAGCAAAAACACTTCATGACCAATAAGTGTCCAACCAGAAGACACATCTAAGAAAACTGTGTGCTCGTGTGCTATATTTGCCAATTCCTGTCTCTCTCTCCCTCTGTGTTTGTGTATGTGCTTTTAGAGGTCAGAGATTGACGTCAAATTTCTTACTCATTTCTCTACAATGTTTATTGCGACAGTGTGATTCACTTGTACTCAGAGCTCACAGATTCAATTTACTTGATGGCTTTCTGCCAGATTTTGTCTCCTCTTCCCAATGGTTGGGATTACAGGCAGCTACCAATTTCTTTCTCACATGGATGGGTATTGACAATAGGAACCTAGATTTTTAAATTTGTGTAGCAAGCATTTAACTTACTGAGTCATTTTTGTAATTCCTTAAGTTAAAACTTATTATTTCAAGATTTTATGTTTTTTTTAATAAATACTCCTACTTTTCCTATTGAGAATCTTTATTTTGATACACACTGATTTGCCAATGTCATATAAAGTGTGTAATAAGACACTGATATATATAAACTTAATTAATAATTTGAATTTTTCATCTCCTAAATGTACATGATACCAATTTTCAATATTTTTTATTGTTTTTATTCAGCTATGCATTTTTCTCCACTCCCCTCACTGCCTCCTTTCTACCCTTCTATCCTTTTCCATGACCCCTAGTTTACACAGGAGATCTTGTCTTTTTCACCTTACTAGGTAGATACATGTATGTCTTGTAGGATCGTCTTTGTATCTAGTTTCTTTAAGTTTGTGGTATGTAGGCTGGTTTTTCTTTGCTTTATGTCTAAATACCACTTATGAGTGAGTACGTTTCCAGGTCTGGATTACCTCACTCAACCTGATATTTTCTAGATCATTCTTTTGCCTGCAAACTTATGGAGACATTATTTTATACCTTTTTGGTAGCACTCCATCATGTAAGTGTATCACATTTTCATTCGCCATTCATTGGTTGAGGGGTGTTTAGGTTGTTTCCAGCTTCTGGCTATTACAAATAATGCTGCTATGAACATAGTTGAGCACATGTCCTTGTTGTAAAATTGAGCATCTTTTGGATATATACCCAACAGCGGTATTGTTGGATCTTGAGGATGATTGTTTCCTAGTTTTCTGAGAACTCACCATACTGATTTCCAAAGCAGATGTACAAGTTTACATTCCCACCAATAATGGAGAAATGTTACTCTTACCTCACATTCTCTCCAGCAGAAGCTGTTAGCATTGTTCTTGGCCACTCTGACAGGTGTAAGATGGAATCTCAGAGTTGTTTAAATTTGCATTTCTCTAATAGCTAAGGATATTGAACACTTCCTTAAGTGTCTTTTGGCCCTTTGAGATTTATCTCTTGAGAGTTCTTTGTTTAAGTCTGTCCATCAATTTAATAAGTAATCAAATTTTCAATATTTTTGATGAAAATTTTAATGTAGAATTATTTATAAAGAGAACATCCATTTAATCTTTCAAGAATTATTTACTAAGTATGTTATATGTTTATAGTAAAAGTACCTACCTCATGAAGAGGTTGTGGAAATTAACAAATGAAAAGTATGAAATTTGAAAAATATTTCTACATTTTGGTGATCCACAGTGGGGACTGAACTAATATGTGATTAACTAGTGATTATTACTAGTGAATAATGGATGAATTTCATGTTAATCTTCCATATGCCATGATTCTAAAAAGCCTCAAAAATTAGAGTAAGCAAGTTTAATCTGCACTAAATTCAGATTAAGATATATATGTAAACTCTGAGAAAATGTCTTTTCTATTTCCCACACTAATGTATCATTTTTAGCTTCTCAATTATCTGGAATAATTTATGCCACTTTCTCCTGTTCACAACATTACTAATTATATTAATTTATGTCACCCCAGAATTTAACATTGTTCTTCTTGTTGAAGTTTGAAACTACAATGTGAGATTGTGCCCATGATGGTCTGTGCACAAACCTTTTGAAAACATTTCTGTGGCTACAAAGACTTTTATTACTATTGTTATTTTTTGCTACTAAGCATTGACTTTATCTCCATATTTTTTCATATATTCTTTATTGGGCTTGAGCGTTTTTACCTATGATCAAAAAGTCCTTAAGAAGAAGGCTACCAAGAGCTGAAGAAATAAATCAAAGGTTAAGGCACCTTACAACTCTTGAAAAGAGGCCAGTTTGATTCTTAGTACTCACACATACCAGCTCACAATTGCTTGTGACTCCAGGTCCAGTGAGATCCAGTATTTCTAGCCTCTGTAGGAACTTGAACCCAAGTCACACACCGATACACATGCACATAATTTTTAAAAAAATAAAAATAATCTCAAAAAGTAGCAGGTTACTAAGTCAAGTTTGTGGGAAGAGAGACAAACACTGCTCAAAAGCCATTCAGACTAGAACAATTGCAAAATCTGAGATGACCGAAACAGGCTTTTTGTTTGCAATGACTTTCCCTCTCCTGACAAACTTGACTTAATAGCTCTTTCCTACATACCAGTAGTGGATGGAGCTGCTACACTATTTATTAATGTTAAACATGCAAAATCAGTTTTGTTTTTCCTTAACCCCTGAATGAAGAGGTAACATTTGTACTCTAGTAACACACCTTTGAAAATATCCTGAAACTTGGAAAGATACATATGTCGTGGAAAATATCCTATTAGCAAACCGAAAAAACATGCGAATTTATGAATTGTCAAAGAAGCAAACAAAGGAAAGCATAAACAACAACAAAGCAGAGGAGTAGACAACAAACATTTTGTTCAGAATGCTATAGTGATAATGATTAAAAATGAATCAGAAAGGCATTCCAATTCATTTCAAAGATTAATTAACATTTACCTTCATTCTAATACAGACCCTCCGAGGTCTTTTCAGTGATATTGAAAGTCTGACATAAAAT
The DNA here is from genome assembly GCF_000317375.1 of Microtus ochrogaster. Taxonomy (NCBI): domain Eukaryota; kingdom Metazoa; phylum Chordata; class Mammalia; order Rodentia; family Cricetidae; genus Microtus; species Microtus ochrogaster. Next base: position 13,357,522 of record NW_004949100.1, on the reverse strand, counting down.
ACCTGTATAAAATTAATTTGTTCTTTACAATTACTGATCACTATTGAAAAATTTATTCTTTAATCAACTAATACCATTATCCTTTAAGTTCAGAGAAGTAAATTAAATAAATGCAATAAAATTAGAACTGCTATACATTAATTTAAACAGACTGGCATTCACTTTAGTTCACTAATCAGTTTGTAGATCTAAAATACAAAATTACAGAAAAAGCAAACCATTGCTTTAATTATTTATACAATAATAATATCTTGAAGCATTTTGTTGTCCTGTTTTTCATTCCTGTAAGATAAAAGTACAAAATTTATTTTGGGAGGTAGAATAATCCTTGTGAAAACATGTGATTCTGAATTTGTCTGAATATATGAAGCAGAGTAGTTTTCATAAGATTTCTATCAAGGTATCAATGGATAGTCATCTGAAATAGGATGGGGCCAATGGCAGAAATTTACTACAGAAATGCCTAAGACAAGTTCACTTCTAGAGGTTGGTAATTATAACAAGAAAAGTATAGAAATATTAGAAAATAGTACCATGTATATAGATGAAGAAAAAGCATCTTTCCCTCTGAGCATTCATGAAGTGTTTCTCAAGACACCTAGAAATTTCTATTGAATCAAATGGTTCCCAGGACACAGTCTGAAACGCTGATGTCAGGTGTACCCTATTGACAGCCTCTTCACATATAACAGAAGGCTTATGAACTCCTGCCACTGCACTCTGTCTTTGTGAAATAACCATATGAAATTCAGCAAACAAATCTACTTTTTTTAAAATTTCCGCTTCCTCCCCGCCTCACTTTTTCTTCTCCCTCCCCCCACTCCCCACTCCCTACTCCCCTCTCCCTCCTTCTCCAGTCCGAAGAGCAGTCAGGGTTCCCTGAGATGTCCCCAGCTAGGTCCTTGGGCAGCTGAGGAGAGAGAGCCTGAAATGGCCCGATCCTATAGCCATACTAATGAATATCTTGCATATCACCATAGAACCTTCATCTGGCGATGGATGGAGATAGAGACAGAGACCCACATTGGAGCACTAGACTGAGCTCCCAAGGTCCAAATGAGGAGCAGAAGGAGGGAGAACATGAGCAAGGAAGTCAGGACCACGAGGGGTGCGTTGACCCACGGAGACGGTGGGACTGATCTAGTGGGAGCTCACCAAGGCCAGCTGGATGATAGAGCATGTGATCAAAGCAGACTCCCTGAACGTGGCTCACAAGGAGGGCTGACTGAGAAGCCAAGGACAATGGCGCTGGGTTTTGATCCTACTGCATGTACTGGCTTTGTGGGAGCCTATCCTCTGTGGACAAATCTACTTGTTATGTGGAAAGAGAAGCTTCTCAAATCAGAAGGTAGGCCTTGAATTAACAGAAAGTATGAACAGACATGTAGAACACACAAAAGAAAAAATTGTATTCCTTTAGTTTACTATGATAGCTACTTTCTTAAAACTTTGTAGTAAACAATTTAAAATTAACATTTAGAAACAAAATGTTAACGTATAAGTGAACAAATGAAAGAATGAGTAAATTCTATCACACATGATTGAAACAGTATTTACATATTACAATGTAAATACTCTGATGCAGAAAACACTTGATGAATTATATGGTTGCTTAGGGAAGCTGGGCAATTAGCTTGGAAGAATAATTTATCTAATTTACATATATTTGCACCTTGAGTTTAAGTGAGTCTAAACACTAAAACAGAAAACAATTAGCATGCTGAATTTGCATTCACTGTCAATATTTACTGTAAAAAACAAATTAAGTTACATTTTACACCAAGAAATTCCATCACCTGTTTAATATGAAGCTCTCTCACAACTTGCCGTGGGCTCTGATTTTACTGCATCTGGAGATTCTTCTGCGCTCACATTTACTCCACAATTCTAACTGAATAGAGATATTCTACTCTAAATCTTGCCTAAAATATTATAAGCACGGTAGTTATAAATAACAGCAATAGAAAAGATTTATTGTAGTAACAAAGGCCAAAAGCAAAGTCTCAAAAGGCCTAGCATCTTGAGAGAGTGCCCTTTCACAGGGGGCACCTTCTGGTTTTGCTTTACAAGACATAGAGAAAGATCTCTAGCCTTCTTAGGCCCTTATATTAAGGGCACGTGTTGTGTCCATGAGGGCTCACAGCATATGATATATCAGCTTTTCCCAAAGACACTTTCTTAAAGAATCAACACATTGACTACTATGTTTCTACATAATATTTGCTGGAAATTTTACCATTCTGACCAAAACAATAGAGAAGAAAGTTTTAGTTAGATCTTTGTCAAGTACCCAGTTGTCAAAAGATGAAAAAAAAAACCTCCAAAATCTTCATATTACACACTTCTTCATCTTGAACCATTAGCCAGACTAAGATAAATTACTGTAATCATTAAAAGAAGCTTGAAAATACAACTTTTCAATGGTCATTTTTTAAAAATTGAAATAAAACTAGCCTTTTCCTATTTGCAATCTGGTTAATTATAAATAGACAATAATTTCCCTACCGCATATATCATATATTATAGAAAAAAACATTCCTTCTACTGTGTCTTCATGTAAAATGCTCAGTTAAAATTTGTAATTCTTCATTTATTACACTTTCATTGAAATATAATTAGCTATTCCCTCCCCCAAAAGCAATCTTTTGATCTAAACATAGAATGTTTATATGATGATTTCTAGGGGAGGAACTATGAACACCTATTTTAAACTAGTGGCCCGGGACAGACTGGGTCATAATATTTATACAGTTTCAATGGTTTGCATGAACGCTCTTACTCTCCAGTTTCTTTCCTCATGTTTCTAACAATGGCTGCAATAGTTGCAGTTCATTTCTTTCCCTCATTCCCCTCCTGTCCCCAGCTTTCCCAAGGGTAACCATTACTCTAACGCTAGAAGCGCAAACTGTATAGCAAACAACAAAGGCAGCGTTTCTAACTACGCACACCTGCTGGTAGAGGTGCCCAGTTGGAACCATTTGCAGTTACAGAGTCATGCAAAGTGAAAGGGAATTTTGTTTCTAGTGATTAATGTTTATTTACCTCTACTCAAATCTAAGTTCTCAGAATTAACTCATCCCCCAAGACTGAATTAATTCCGTTTTTATTCTGTACTACTCTATCTCTATGGGGACTATACCAGGGTTTTCCCTACCATCCTGTAGCCTACATTCCTTAAAAGCTTACTTACTTCTAGTTGTTGGCATTGCTTATTATGCCCCCTTTCTTTCAGCTTCCAACAGTATCGGCACAACTACTAGAAATGAGGGCGTTATAAAATTCTAGAATTCTGCTTGATTTCGTATTCCTACATTGTCCCCATTAACTCTGATATCATTTATTTATTGGCATTTCTCATAGACTCCAGTTGAAATCATGCTCTCTAGAATAGTTATACAAATTTGCAATAATATTGTGAACTACTGTGACTCTTTCAAGGTAGTAACAAGGTGCATTTGAAAGGCAATATCCTCTTCTTAAGAAGCCTGAATTCATGGTCACAGTTGAAACATCAAAGATTTTAGGGGGTGAATCAGCTCCCCTGAATATTTTTAACAACATCCCCTCTAGCTCACTGAGAGGAGCGTCATCAGGGGCAAGTTTTCTTTTCATAATAGTTATTTTATCTGTGACTGGGAAAATGAAAGTAGAGCTAGTCCGGAATATGGATAGGATAGTGAAAGCAAGGGCAGCAGGTAACACATGCACTCCTGGGGTCCTGCCCAGAATTATGAAGCGAATTGTCCATCGGCCTTGCCAAAATGACTCACGTTCTCCAAGGGCCTTGCCACAAGCAGAATTTTTTTTATGCTATTTTAGTCCCCCAAAGAAGTCACGTGGCTCCCAGCAGGTCATTTTGCATAAAAATGAACAGAAATACAATTCAATTTTAGATGATGCACTGCCAGCGTAGTACCCGTAAAAAGTTAAGACAATATCAGCAACAGCTTTGAAATAACACAATTTTTCTGCTTGATTTCTACTCATGATATTCTATTTCTCTCTCATAAACAGGTTTCAGTTGTTCAGCTAAATAAAAATTGAATTGATAACAATTCATCAACATATTTTAATAGTCATCAAGATCTTATATAAACATTTTCCATGTGCTCTGCTTAAAATTTAATTTGATGGGTAGACAAAATCACTCTTTTCTAAATTAACTATAATGTTCTGTTTACAATCATTAATGAAATCATATTTAGAACTTATATGTGTAGCATAGTGGATACAGTGTTTGCCTAGCGTACATAAGCCCTGGGTTTGATCCCCAGTACAACACAAAACAAGACTTAGTGGTATACAGCTGCAAACCAGTACTCTGGAGCCTTGTTTGAGGCCTGAGAACCTACTATCTCCTCAGATTCTATTTGTCAGAGATACATTGTGTAAAAAAGAAAAATTAAGTTTATTTTTGTTTGGCCAGACAGGAAAGGCACGTCATGACGAAGCTTTTCTTCTACATTTTGACAATAGCTACAATATTACACAAAAGAAGAAGAAAAGTAGGAAACCCAGAAGGATGTAGAAGCTTAACAGTTTGGTTAGGTTGTGACATAATTTCAAGTTTGATTCTTTGAGCCATTGTTTGTTTATTCCTGAATTGATATCTTAGAGCATGGTAGATATGATCATCACACATAGGAAGACTACAATAGGAAATATTTATTTTTACTCTGCATGCCATAGGAGGTCTTGTTATAAATCTATTCCCTAATTTCTTTGTGTAGTTCAGAAAGGCACTACAAACTACTCAGTTCATCGCTATCACCCACACCTAACATAAATACACTCAAAATTTCAAACTCCTTTGTGAGATAAAAGCAAATCTAACTTTCACATGGCATCTACTAAAGCAAAAACAATGACGATATATTCAAGGTTAGTGTGCATGTCTAGATATGTAAACTGCTGCCTGTTATATTGAAAGATACATTTTCACTGGCCTCATATTTTAAAAATCAAAAGATATTAGAACATTTGACATAAATCATCTTTTTAAAAGCAACAAGTAAGATTATTTTTAAGGTAAAGGGATTATGGACAAAAAAGAATAGAAAATCTAATAGTTCAGTAATCTATATGGGAAGTAGAAAAAGACAAGATCTCCAGAGAAGACTAGGAATATGTGGACCATGGGAGGGGGTTTGAAAGGGAGTTGAAGGAAGGGGGGGGGCAGAGAAAAATTAATAGCTCAATAAAATCAATAGAAAAGTAAACAAAAAATGTTTTTTTACAAAATTTATTTTTAATTATTTAGTCTGGTATAGCATGAGAATCTCCTTAAAAACACTATGGCCAATGCCCATTTCAGTCGAAAGAAAGCATTGTGTGTTGACCTGAGGCATGTGGCAGAGTTGGCTCTGAAGTCTTTAAAGTGGAGAGTGATTCCTGCCCTTCACCTGCTGCAAACCTCTAGGGAACAGGCCCTGTGCTTTGTGTGTAGAGCACAACAAGGCAAACCCTTTCGGTTGAGCTGTGGATAAGTCACTCCCAAAGTTGTGAGGAGGGAAAGCTGTCCCTACTACTTCTTAGTCTTGCACAGTGTGTGGGAGAGAGACACACACTCTTAACCCTTATTCCTTACTGCCTAGGACAGATGAACAAGTTGACCTCTGTGCCATCATTGGCAGCACTTGTAAAAGAGAACCCTTCACTTCATCTGGGAAGAGATGGCACTGAAAAAGTAGGCATGAGAGAACTACCCTTGAGGATGTAAAAGCAGAAGAGCTGGCCCTGCCCTTTTCTCAGTGATGCTGACCAAGATAATACCCATCCATCCCCTTTTCATAATGTTCAGGTACAGAAAAAAAACATGAATATTTTAAAACCCCTAATACAAATTAATTATAAATAATACAGTTCTTTCTCATACAATATCTCCTAAGAAGACTGGTTTTGCAGTACCTTTAAAACAAACAAACAAAAAAAAGTCTGGCAAAACCAGATTGCAAATTAAAGAAATAGTTTTATATATTACATTACTTCTACTACTATGTAAAAAATACCAAGAGAATAACCACTGATTTGAGACATCCACCATCCTAGTGTTATTTTGAAATATATATTAATATTGCAGGATTATATATATATAAGCAGGATTTTATTTTACCTAAGACGTCCTCATGAAAATCATACAATTAAATACACTGTTCTTCAATTAGCTTTAATTGTTATATTAAGAAAACATGTTCCAAAACATCTGAAATTAATTTTACCTCATGTAATATTTGTAGAATTTTTATACTTACCACAAAAATGAGCATCGTAAAACATCTGTGAACATAATAAAGTGGGAGTTTTAAATACTTATTTTATATAAACTTTGCTGACACAACCATTCTCTGTGAATATGGTTTAAATGTATGCTAATCACCTCTAAGAAACAAAAGCTATCCGACACTAAAATATCCAGGGGTATGGATATGAAGCAAAAGCTAAGTCTTTGACAGAAGACAATAAAATAATTAAATCTCGCCTGTTGCCTTTTGAATATTTTTCATGCATCAGTAGAAATCTTTTCAACAAAGTAATAGAACAAAGTATAATTAGAAACTGGCAGTCAATTACTCTTGGAAGTATTTCTATTTATCTCCATTAAAACGTTGCTAAGCTTAAAGACTAATGCCATGTGAGTGTGCATTTGTCAGATAAGAATTCTGAATAAATAGTGCTCTTAAGATTAGCATAAATTGCCCAAGGGAATGACAGCACATAAAATAAGTGAAGAAATGGGGGATAAAAAGAGAAAGGAAAATAATGCCAGTAGGAACATACATAGGAGGAGTAAGGAATATGTCTGTGTTTTCCCGCTCACTTAGAACTAGCAACACAGAATTGATCCTTTCTATTTTCTCCTTAAACAAGGTGTCCTTACTCCCCTGTACAGTGCTCACGTATTACAATGAGGTTGCGTTCTTCTACTATTATTTCTGAAAAAATTTAAGGAATTTTTCAAGTAAAAGTAGTCACACTAGTTAAGCATTTTTTTTAAATAAATTATCTGTAGAGCATTGTAATATCATAAGCACGGGTGATTTAGTGATGCCAAATCCTAGAAATTCTCTAGTCAATATTGCAGATGGAGGTAAGACTAACAAATCCCTGTACCCCTTGCGTCTGCATCTGTCCTTTGTTGGAAACGATATTTCCACTATTTTATTTTCCAGTTCAGAAGACTTAGTGTGTATTTTTGCTGATAAATAGAGCTCTCCTTTTCCCAATAGCACATTATACAACCATACATCAAGCATAAGTAAAGAGTTATTTTTAATCTTGTTTCTTCCCATTTACTAATATTTGTCTATATCTTTATACATTTTATTTAGTTACATATGCTTTGTCAACTCAGTTATTTTTGCATGTCTGTGCTGCAGATCTTTACTCTGTGGGCTTCGTAAGCTAAGTTGCTATTGATGAGCAATGCTTTGTCCATTTTACAGAAAGTATCTTGTTTTAAATATGCTAGTTCACTGAATCACATACTTAATAACTAAAGATAAACAGAAAAACATTTCTACAGCTAAAGTCTCTGGCACCACTACACAGGGCAGGTAAGTTTCGAGGTTCCGAAACTTCCAGTGACTCCTGTGAGTCCACAGTAAAGTTGCCCTCTCATAAAAAATGAATACAAGAGGATCAAGAATCAGACAATTTTGTTTCTACATATATATTTATGGTATAATTTTCATTACTAATGGTGTATACTGAAGAATAAAATTGGACACCAGTCTTTTATAAAAAAGAATTGGTTAGGGGCTGGAGAGATGGCTCAGCAGTTAAGAACACTGACTGTTCTTCCGGAGGTCCTGAGTTCAATTCCCAGCAACCACATGGTGGCTCACAACCATCTGTAATGAGATCTGGTGCCCTCTTCAGAGGTGCAGGTATGCACACAGGCAGAACACTGTATACATGATAAATAAATAAATCTTAAAAAAAAAGAATTGGTTAAATAAACATAAAATTCAAAGATATTTTCAATATGCAAAAGAATCTCTAGAAATCTAGAAGACTATTAAAAGTCTCTAGAAGAGTCTTATAAAAATCAATGTGCTTTCTGTCTTAAGGTGGTAAGGTTGTAAACAAGATTTGGAACAAAATAATTTAATGGGATGGTAAAAAGCAGTGAATAGAGGGATCAACAGGAAGTGTCTTTCCCTGGTCAGCTGGTTCCAAATGTAACACATTAAAGCTGGAGACAGACCCTTTTGGGGGGTAAGAGGTTGGTTAGCTCACACAAAGAAGCAAGCCATGTGCTAGGAAAGAAAGAAACGTGACAAAACTTTGTACAAAACAAAATAGATAAGAAATAAGGAGCTAAGGACATCAGGTCTATCCTCAGGAATTTCAATATATGATCCCTAGTTGTTATATTGTTTGGTTAGGTTCAGGAGGGATATCTTTGTGAAGGAAGTATATAATTGGGGGTAGGCTTTGTGGTTTCAAAAACCACATCTATATTAAACTATATCTCTTGGCTTTCTGCTTGCAGTTTAAAATGCAAGCTCTCATCTGTCCTCCAGGCACCACATCTGCTGTGTCTGCTGCCACAGTGCTTGGCCTTGATATACATGAACAAATATTTCCCAGGAAGCATAATCCAAATAAACCCTTTCTTCTAAAGTTTACCTTTGTTATAGTGTTTTATTTCAGTAATCAAAAAATAACAACACATTAACCCTTCGTGAAACATTTAAAAAATCTTTTTAGGTGACAGCCAAGGGATGGATATCTACATCACAGGTTTTGAAAAATAATTTTCAGGAAGGATAGAATCCATCACACAGACTCTGCAGAGGAGCCTAACTTAGGTAGCTACTGGCACCATGTATGTCATAACATAAGTGCCTTTGGTTATAGAAGTCAGTAATGTGGAAAGTCAGTCAAAAACTGACAGAGCAGAACATTGAGAATATGTTGTATTGCCAAAACTGACTTGTTACTAATTTAGCCAAAGTAAAGATGAAGTGATGTGCAGTGAAGATAAGGGGAGCTTCCATTGTAAACATCATCTCATTTTTAAAAATAAAACTAGTTGGGTTTCTTAAATAACAAAAGTCATGGTAAAGTCAATTTGAAGAAGGGAAAGTATTCTATGAGAAATTATAACTTGCACTTCCACGGATTACCCAGGGAGGGGAGAGAAAAGCAGGCAGCTGATAAGGAAGAGGAAAAAAAGTAATTCATAGGTTAATATTACAAATTATCAAAAGACCAATGATATATTTTTTATATGAACATGTTCTATTTTTGTGTCCATAATAAGAACTGCTTTTTAAATAAGAATTTATGTATTTAGGAATGCATTTATATATATTTTATATATAAACGATCATAATATGTACATGATATTGTTTATGCATACACATACATATTGCATATATTATGTAGGTAGCAAGGAAAACACCAAGTATTTGAAAAAAGATCAAGTGGCAAGGTATCCACAGTAGAACTTCCAGAAAGAAAATTAAGGAGAAAATGACCTAATTGCATTATAATCTCAAAGTATTTTTTGTTTTTGTTTTTAGTTTTGGTTTTGGTTTTTTGAGACAGGGTATTACTATATAATTTCAAAAATTAAGCAAAAATATTTTTTAAAAAATTCAGGTTCTATACTAGAAGAGAGAGAGGGACACACACACATATGCAAGTGCGCACACACACACAAACACATCTTCTCAAATACCAAGGAGACTTTATCATGCATTTAAAGAATAAAAACCCTATTTTGATAATATGAAACAAATTTATTTTTTCTGAGAATCTTCTAATGTTTTCTATATTCAGTTATTGGTCAATCTATTATTTTAACTAATCTTTTACTTTCCCCAAATCATGTTTAGAATATTATGCATACCAAGTGATTTCATTATGTCAAAGCTATCCTTAAGAATCACATCTATCCAGACTACCTGTCTTTTGTTCCTTTTATGTGTAGAGGCAGAAGCATAAATTAGTCCTCGTTCGTTTGAACATTGCTCTGACTTGAACAAACAGTTAAATAAAATTCCAAAGATGAATATACTTTTCCTGGTGTCTGCTGAGCTTTTGGAAGAATTTCTATACACATGCATATTTGGCAGCTTAGTTTATTTCATTTTTAATTTAATTATGGTGTGTGTGTGTGTGTGTGTGTGTGTGTGTGTGTGTGTGTGTGTGATATTTAGGCCATGGATGCAAATATGTGTGGTGTTGTGCTCAGCAGTTCTGATTGTATGTGTCTGGACAATAGATATAATTGAAAGGCTTCTGTTTTGGTATCTCTACTTATATTTTAAGATACATTTTCTCTCTGAATCTGTGATTCAGCATTTCAGCCACACCAGTTGGCTTTCACCTGTCTCTGCCTAAAACCAGAAATATAATAAGAGATTAGCGCTAATATATGGGGCTGCAGAATCAAGTTGAATACTTCATGCATAGTCATTAACCACTTTAACCATTAGGCAATCTCCACAGACTGGCAACTGAGTTAATTGTGAAAAATTTGTAGGCTACTTTGTTGCATTTTAAATTTTAAATTAAAATTTTATTTTATTTTTTTTATTTTAAACGAGTGAATAGGGCTGATGATTAATTTTGCACTAACTTTATATGTGTGTGTGTGACAATATATGGCATATATAAATATATATTGAGCAAACTTTAAACTAAGTTTATTTGTATCACTACATTCTACAAGTATAATTAATTAATATTAAGTATTTGTATAACACTTAAATGCTTTACTGTGTTCTATTTACCTTAATTCTAGTACTGTCTATTATGGTAGTATGAAACCTTTTAATCATTTAAGAAATTACTGACATAGTACTCTTCATAAAATACCAACTTTTGTCTGAATAAGTAGAAACAAGTTCAAATGAAGAACAAGCATGAAAAGGTAGAATTCATATAACAAGAGGATATATTGCAAGTAAAAGAACATTTTACAGTAAACTTCAAATTCAGTTAGTTAATACTACTATAAAAGTAGACATTGAGAGATTTACTCTCTGGTAATGTTAAAAATGCTTTTAAACAAAGAAACCCATCTCACAGTATAATGGGCACTTAAACCAATATTCACTTGTAATAAATTATTTTCATAATTTTTACCTTGTCTAGATAATTCTCATATAATATAAGGCACATATTTTAACCATTCTGGAGAGTTAAACTTCCATTATGGATTTTTATGGTAAAAAAGACTTTTCAAAGTATTAATGAACATAATTTCTCTTTGCTTGGCTTCTGTGTTTTACTTTATGTATTTCTCTTCTTTTAAATTAGAGGAAAGTTAATGAAATCTTCATATAAACTTGAGGCACACTTTCTGTACTATTTAACATATATTATGTTTGATGTGGGAAATATTTGCTCTGATGTTCAACTCAATTATTCTGATATACCAAACCCCATTAAACTTTAAGCTTTTGTTCCATGTGAGTTGATTAAACCACACACATATACTGATGGCCTCAGATTGTTTATCTCTGCATCGTGTGGTGATTTGCTTGAGTTTGGCTTTTATTCTTATGTTAGGATAAATCCTATGCAAGCCTCAGATGAGTATTTAAAAAGCAAACAGAGAGTCCGTTCATAGCTCCTGTGTTATAATTCCGAACCTAACAGAGCAGTAACTTGAAAGCGTACTTTTAGTATTCAGGAACAATATATCATACAAAGTCATGTTTGGACGTCACTTTGCTTTTACACTCATTAGCTATGCATGGTCTTGTCAAGGGACTTCTCACACTTTAGCTTTAGATACTTGGTAACAGAACTAGGACTATCTGTGGAGCAGCAAAAAGAAAGACAATACTTTTTCATTGTGTTTACACATAAAAGTTGCTATAAAACTATTACCGCATGAAGATAGTAAATGACAACTGTTACTCCTATTGTGTAGTTGTAGTGTCAGCCCTTCTGAATCATTTATATTTCAAACATTTGCCTTTTAATAGGGGATTTGTCTTCATATAATCTACATAATTTCTGCTACGCTGAGCACTGCAATTTCAATGACCTAAGGTGGTGCTTTTATGGCCATTTTTATCCACCTTTAGTCAACCTTATTTTCTATGTTGCATGTTTCCTTATTTCTGTAACGTTGCATGTTGATCTTTTGTTAATAAATCTTCAACATCCTACTTTTATGGTTCTTTTATGCTTCATATCAGCATTGTTTATATCCATGAAGAAATTGATTTCTTTATATAGGCTATATTCTATGTTACTATTGTCTTATTTCTTAATGTAGTTCACATTTTATGTGTTAATACTTTCTTTTTAGATAGATGTATAATTATTCACATGCAAATGCAGGACTTTCATCTTCTTTCTTAATTTTTATGCCTCTAATAACCTTGTCTAATGGCATTATATGTTTAATAATGAGGATTATATTTTACTAGATTGCTTCTTCTTTTAACACATTGTAAAGAAAATATATTGCAATATATAGTGATATTTTTGTTTAGAAGAATTTTAAATGGCTAAAATTTTGAATAGGTTTGAATACTTTTTGCCAGGTTTATCAATCACACATTTTTATTTTTTATTCTAGTGATATAATACATAGCATTTCCAATATTAATATGTAAAGATTATTGATTCATTGGTTTTATTAATTCTATTCACTCAGACTATTTATTCCTGATTTGAATTTTGCTGGAAATAATGTAAAATCTGGAGGACGATGAGGAGTGCTGCGACATACCTTTTGAAAATAACATGGCTGCCACACAAATGAAATCATAGTGACCATGGTCTTAGAGTATTTCCCTTAGAGGTGGTTTAGGTGATCTGAGCTTCATTTAGGAAAGATGGCTGTTTTTCTTCTAACAGGCAATTCTGCTGGTCTGAGGTTTTAGACAACTCAATTTGAGACTGTCTCTCAGAAGTTCTTTCTGCTTATGTATAATGAGGATTGAGCCTGGTGAACCTCGACACTTTCAGGTACTTTCTCAAACTGTGGTTTTCTTCAAGACCTGAAGAACAAATCTTGCAGGATAAATTGCTTTACATCACCAAAATCATTATTGTCATAATGAGGATCTTTGAAGTATAGAAAGTTTCACATCCCTCTAGAAAATCCTGTGTCTTGAGGAGCTTGCCAATAGGATAAAATCTCCCTTTATTACATTGTATGTATAGAAATAAAATATACAAATATATAGGAATATGACCATGAAATAGCATCCTTTTTGAGTTAATTAACCCGTGTTATTTTTCCTTGTTGTCTGAATATCAGACTTTATAATGTCAGTGTCAAAATTACAATGGCATGTTATAAAATAGAAATTATTAAAAATAACAAATTAAAACATATTCAAAGACTTTTTATTTAGTGACAGTCAATTTTCTATTTCTGTGTTAAGACACAATGACTAAGGCAACATATCAAAGAAAGAATTTCACAGAGTGAGTGACCATCATGAAGGAGACTATAATATTAGAATTAATAGAATTTTAGATATTAAGTTTTATAATTTTCAAATGTAGCATTACTATAGCATGGTAATTCTTAAAAATCCATGTGAATCAGTGCTTGTAAGGAAAAATGGAATAATATTTCTAAACATGCAGAAATGGGTTAATTTAAGACATAAGAGCTAACTAGAAAAATGCCTAAACTATTGGCCAAACAGTATTTTAATTAATATATTTTCTATATGATTATTTAAGTCTGGGCCATCATGAAACAAATGAGCAGTCCCTGCTTACAAAAGTAGTGGGTTTTGGATATTAATAGAGCTGATTATATTCCTGGCCTCAACTACCAGACTCTCTTTGCAAATGTTTCTATTTTAGTGTCCTTATCATTTGCTAGTTTATCTCTAATGTACTTTTACTTTCTATATCTTTCTTATGGTTTTGTTCCCTGAATCTGTTGATTTCCTAGGATGTCTGTAGTAAAACAACTCAAGACAGTGGTAGAAAAATCATTGTATTATGTCTTTGGAGTTTAGACTTCCAGAGTCAGTAGAATCACAGTTTCTGGAGCACTTACCAATATACCAGCCTTTCCTCCTTCTTCCTATGGCTCTTTCTTATCTGTTACAATTCTTTACTCATGACTGTAGGGCTTTAATTGATTAAAAAATGTCATTTTTATTCTAAAATATCTTTGTTATTTTTGTTTTGTATGAACACCAGTCATAATGGATTATCCCCCTTCCTATTGAAGTCACTATGCCTATAGGCATCTACCAAGACCCAAATTTGAAAACAGTTTCAACCAACAGATACAATAAGAGGGAAAAAACCCAATAATATCTGAGGGGGCACAATTCATTCTGTATAACTTGAATATAAATATGACTTCTTCCATTATCTTCTTTTTGTTGTTACCAAAATTTGTGCAAATATAGTGGTTATTTATAATAATTCATAACAAATTAGTAACAGTTTTCACTCATGACTATTATATTAGTACCTTTCTTTTTCATAGCATTCAACATTACCTGATTCTTTTTATTGTTCTACATATTAAGATAATATCTTTTAGTCCACACAAATTGAATTCAAAGAGAATGAACTGTTGATAATTTTATTGATTTTTCTGTCTCTATCATTTACATCAGTGTCTAGAAATTATGAGGTATTTGATAAGTACTTGTGGGCTTACTAAGAGAAGAAAATCAAATTATGTAGAAGATAATTATAGATTTTTTTCCGATTTCTCATTACGGCTTCCATTTAGATAATAAATTTATTTGAACCAGAATTTCAAGGTAGCAATACTAATTTAAAATGATGAAAAGTAACATTGCTTAAGATCATGTAGTGTAATGCTTTCTACTGATATAAACTGCCCATCTAGGAGAAAATCTCCTAAGACCCAGGGTTTCCTAAAGGGAGGCAAAACAGTCTATCCTGCATAAAAATACCATACTCTCAGGAAAGAAATGTCTCAATGTTTAAAAGAAAACAAGGAGGAGCATATGGGGTGGTGTAGGCAAAAAATAAAGAGAAAAATGTTATATTGCAATTTCAAGTAAAATAAAAGAACAAAGTAAATGTAAAATAAATAATAACTTTGCATTATATTTATTTCAATAAACTGTTATATAAAGGTGATATTAAGATTTACCCATTGAGCCATTTTTTCATTCTTAAAATCTGAGCTCCTAGAAACCTAGTTTTGTAAATAGCAAGTGGGAGAACAATGAAGTACAGTTACAATATTGAGTGTCTTTAATGTCATACAAAGCTTTATTCTTATACACTTTTTAAACTTTCAACAGCCTAGGTTTAAATATAAGTTTGATTTCTAGCTACATATCCATGTGAGTATTCACATTTCAATAAAATGATATGAATATTTTCAATAATGTTTTCTGATAATACAGCATTGATAACAAAATCTGTTTCTCTAAATAATAATAATATGGTGGAAAGAGACGTCTAACTTGTGCTTTGCCTCCCCTGGTGTTTAGTGACTCCAAACTAGATATTTTTTTCATATATATGTTTCTACACTACTAGATTTCCATGTGACCCCCTCATATTTTTTTAACATTTATTTATTTATTTGTTATGCATACAATATCCTGTCTGTGTGTATGTCTGCAGGCCAGAAGAGGGCACCAGATCTCAGTACAGATGGTTGTGAGCCACCATGTGGTTGCTGGGAATTGAACTCAGGACCTTTGGAAGAGCAGGCAACGCTCTTAACCTCTGAGCCATCTCTCCAGCCCCGTGACCCCCTCCTATTGCCTTTAGTTTTAACTGTCCCTCTCCATATTCCTTCTATACCAACCTTTTCCTTCACCTCCCTATTGAACCCTTCAGTTTCAGTCCCCACAGTTTACACCATATATCCAAAAGTATATGTACTATTTCACCATTCTAGAGTGTCCTTATCTCCCACCTAGTTCCCACCTGTATACAGAAGTTCTGTGGTTATGTAATTTCTTCCTGCTTAACAGCTAACACCCACATAATACCATAATATAATATTTTTATTTTGAGGTCTCAATTACATACCTCAGGATGATTTTTCTTCTAATTCCATTTCAGTAACTGCAAATTTCATGACTCATTGCATTTTTAAAGACCTGAGTACTGTCCAATTGTCAAAATTTACCGAATTTTATATCTATTCTTATATTGACAGGCATCTAGGTGGTTTCAAATTTCTGGTTATTATGAATAGAGTAACAATGGACATAGTTGAACAAATGTATTTGTAGTATTATGAACCATCTTTTGGGTATTTTTCAAAAGTGGTAATGTTGTAATTGACGTAGATGTTTTTCCCGCTTTCTGAGGAACTTCCACACTGATTGGCATAGTGGCAGTAAATGTTTGAAGTCCTAACAGCAGTGTGTAGTGGCATTTCATTTGTATTTTAATCAATAGAGCTTGCCTGAAAATAAGAAAAGTAAAACAGTCACACTGACCAACTTTACAGACCAGGTAGCAATGACACACCGTAAATCCCAGTAGCCACACTAGCTTTTTATAGAAACCAGGCAGTATCTGTGTACATCTTTAATCCCAGTACTAGAGAGGATTATAAAACAGGAGGAGACAGCTCTCACTCAGTCTCAGGCTGAGATTCCTAGAAGCAGGATCGCCATTTTGGACTGAGGTAGAGATAAGAGTCAGTAGCTGGCTGTTTTGCTTTTCTGACCTTCAGCTGGATCCCCAGTTTCTGTCTCTGAGTTTTAAGTAACCATGCTTCAGCAATGGATAAGTGTTCACCTTACCCGACATCCTTATCAGAATAAGCTGATACTTGTTTTATGGATTTTGACTATTCTGACTGATTTTAGATGAAATCTCAATGTAGTTTCAATATGCATTTGACTAAGAATGCTGCAAATATCTTTGTTTTTCAGACATTTTAGTTACCTCTTTTGAGAATAATCCAATTTTTAATTGGATTGTTTCTTTTTTTTTTTCATGTCCACATTTCTGAGTTCTTTATATGTTTTACATATTGGCCCTGTATCAGGTATTCAGTAAAAAAGAATCATTTTCCTTTATGTATCTTGCTATATTAACCAACGGATGATTACCTTTGTCCTGTAAATACTCTTCTATTTCAAGAATTCCCATTTGTTAATTGATACTCTTGTTTCCTTCACTATCATTATTCTGTTCAGAAAGTTTTTTGCTTGTTGGTTTTGCCTTTTTTTTTTTTTTGCCTATGAGAACAAGGCTATTTTTCTTCTGTCAGCTTCAATGAATATGGCCTTAAGTTTAGGTCAGATTCTTTTGGACTTGAGCTTTCTAGGGATCTTAAGAAGGGATCTATGTGGATTCATCTACATGAAGTCATCTCGTTTGACCAACAATATTTGTTGAAGATGCTGTCATTTTTTCCACTCTGTATTTCTGGCTTCTTTATCAATATTTACATGTTCATAGGTATGTGAATTTATACCTAGTTCTTCAATTCAATTGCATTCATCAATGTGTTGTTATGCTCATGTGATTTTTTTCTTTTTTATTTACTGTGTCTTTTTTTCCCCCTTGAGACAAGGTTTCTCTGTGTAACAGTTCTGACTGTTCTGGAATTAGCTGTTGTAGACCAGGCTGACCTTGAACTCAAAGAGCTCCACCTGCCTCTGCCTCCAGAGTGCTGGGATTAAAGGCATGCACCACCACTGCCCAGCTATTTAGTGTATCTTTATAGCCCAATTTGATAGTCAGACCTTCAGAAGTTCTTCAATTATTCTATGTTGTTTTATCTGCCCTGGGTTGTCTGTGTCTTCATATGACATGGAAAGTTATCCTTTAAATTTCTTTGAAGAAGTGTGTGTAAATTTTGATGGAAATTAATTGAAGCTGTAGATTGCTTTTGACAGGGTGAAAATTTTTCACTATGTTAAATTTACTAACCAATGAACATGATAAAGGATTGTTGTGATAAAATGATAACTAATGATGTGTTGGTACACTCAGAGATCAGCATGCCACACTTCTATTATCAGAGAAGCTTCTGCTTGCAGTAGATGGTAACAAATGCAGAGACTTTCAAGAGGACAGTACATAGAGGGTGAGAAGTCTTAGCATACCCATTCTTAAACTATGTCTTTATCAGTCCTAAATTGTTTTGTTCAAATTCCGCTCTTCATAGCTCATGGAACTTTGAAGAAGAAGAGTTGGAAAGACTGTAAGAGGTGACAAGAAGGGGGGAAAAAAAGCTTTCTAGACATAAAAAGGTTGTCATGAACATATAAATGTACAGAGACCGTGGTAGCATGCATAGGTCCTATATGTTCTAAAACATATGGGTTCCCAGTGCCGAAAGGGAAAGCAGACACAAGCTCCCATCACTCTACTCAGAACTTATTTTCAATTAAACAATGTTTTCAAAGAAAAACAACACGGTGTTCTAAAAGAGTCTCACTGGTCATACAAACCATTCTTATGTTCAGACCCCATGTCCAGCAAGAGATAGTCAAAATTAAATGTATTCAATGAGATATTTAATTATTAGTTTTTTTGTTTGTTTTTTTCTCACAATATTCATCTCAGCATTTTTAACCTTGCAAATCTTTGACTTGTGTATTATGTTTTACAATTTTATTTTTATTGAATTTCTAAGTAGGCAAATACATCTGTCTCTGCATCTGTATGAGTTTCTTTTACTTTTCTTTTGCTCATTTTTCTGTTTGTTTTGACCTACTGCATTTTGTTTTTATTTTATATTATTTTTATGGTCAGTATTTCTGAAGATAAATGCTTACTTTTTAATGACAGAAAGAAAGTGTGTTGATTTGTGTGGCTAGGTCAAGTGGGAATAATCTAAGACAGTTTGGAGAATGTAAAGCTAGAATGAGGATAGATTTTATGAAGAAAAATCTGTTTTTTAAAACGGGAAAAAGAAGGTAAGATATATTAGAAATAAAATCTGTTTACTTTGTTCAGGAGCTTTACAAAATGAAATTACTAGATGAAATCTGAAAGTGTTTGCTTTGGAGATCTAATAATGCCTTGATGTTTACTTCTTTCCATTCTTCTGTAGTCTGGAAATTTTATGATGCCTGAATTTTAACACATGTATATTTAATCCTAACATTAAATATAATAGAATATATTTTACTCTGATAATTCTGTCTTTGCATAGGCTAGATATTGAGGGAAATTTGATGATTTTTTCCTCCATTAGTATGTATAGCCACTTCCGTCATTATGAGCGTCAGTAAATAGTGGTCAAGTTTCGAATTTTATATCAGCTAGATTTCTTCATTTTCTGTGCCATATAACATGTGTATGTGGTATCTACAGCAATCGTTCCTTACTGTCAAGTTGTGAAGAATAGCCAATAGCAACATAATAACATGCCAAAATGATGTGGGGTGGAATCTATGAAACACTTCTAACCAATGACACCAAAAACTTAACTCCTTTCTCATAATAAGTATTTTATTTGGTAATTTATGATATCTAGTTTAGATATTGTCTCTCCCATTGTATTTTAATTACATTTAGACTCATTTTGCATATGTGTACAACTCCTGTATACTAACAGGTGTTCAAACAGCTCTTCAAAATGTCATTGATGTTACTTTTCCCCATACACAATACAGTAACCTGACCCTTTATCTCCCAATATATTTAATTGCTCTGTTATATTTTCCCATTTATCACTGTATAATACTATATTCTGGGGCTTGAAGAAATGGCTCAGAAGTTAACAGCACTGATTACTCGTCCAAAATCCTAGGTTCCATTTCCAGCACCCATATCGAAGCTCACAATGATCGGTATTTCCAGTTCCAGGAGATTTGACATTCTTACACAGGCATACATGCAGCCCAAAACACCAATGTACATCAAAAATAAATAAGACTACATTCTGCAATGCCTTCCTTGGAATATCCCTTCCTCCAACATGATCCTTTACGAACTACGTAATCTCTTTAAGTATTCCAAATAAATCAGATGTATCTGGAGTATAAAGCCATCATACTGGAGATAGTTCTATGTCTTTCCTGTTCTATGTAACCTCACTCAATAATTATTTTCTAGTTCACTGGTGCAATTCATAGAGACAAATTTTCTCATGTTTTCTAAAAGGTTAGAAATTTAGAACTGGAAAGAAAGTCAGAAGACAAAGAAAGTGGAAAGATGTAATAAGAAGGGAAGGGTACAAATAGGCACCGTTTACACTGTGGCAATATGAGGCTAAGTATCGTTGGCTAGCTTGGAAATTGCTTATCTGTCGTACTCGGCTTATTTTACTATTGGCAAAAAAAAATGTCTAATTGGATTATTTCCGAAAGGAAAAGGATACTTTGGGCTGATACGGATTCAGAAATTAAAGTCTATAACTGCTAGACCATGTTGTCTTTCGCTTGCTGCACAGCACTTCATGGTGAGAATCCATGAGGGTGTAGGCTACTCACTGCATTGTGGCCAGGTAGTGAGAGAGATAGGAATGGTCTCTTCCCAATCTTCTTGAATATGCCACTTCCAATGTGCTATCTCCCCTCCACAGGGTACCATCATGTAAATATTAATCATGTCCAACAGTCTATAGGCTGAGATAAGGACTTTAATATAGGAAATGTTACTGGGCTTTTAAGAACCACATCGCAACATCAAATTGAGAAAAAATCCACAAGGGACGATGATGGCACATAAGAATTTGATTCCAAAGTCCCACCAATAAATATATGCCTAACCCCCCCCCCCACATATATATGGATAGGATCAACTACTCTATAATCAAATAACAAAACACTAACTATGTATATCTCTGGAATATGGTTGATCTAAAATAAAATGAACAAACACATCAAAATATGTACTTGAACTACTATAACACACGGGTAGAAGCAAATAAAACCAGTGCTACATAAATTATTGCTGTTTGTATATTAAGTCATTTAAATATCTATATGTAAAGATGTTTGT
Organism: Microtus ochrogaster; assembly: GCF_000317375.1. Lineage (NCBI taxonomy): Eukaryota > Metazoa > Chordata > Mammalia > Rodentia > Cricetidae > Microtus > Microtus ochrogaster. Next base: position 13,336,660 of record NW_004949100.1, on the reverse strand, counting down.
GGGTTTTATACACATGTTCATGAATGCACAAATACTACTAGCTGAAAATCTGGAAACACAAATATTGCTTTTAAATATGTTGCAGTATTGCTTTATAAATTCATATTCTAAGAAATAATTGCACTCTACAGTATAAATCAACGTCCTACAAAGTGATATAGTATTGCAACAATTTCTAGCAGTAATTTATGTGAAATTTAGCAGAAAATAAGATTCTCTTTTGATCTATTACATTTGGGTTCAATAATTTTGAAAGCAAAGAAATGTCATGAGATAGCACAATGCTTATTCCTTTCTTTCTGAATGGAAAAAATGGATCAAGCAGAAAACTCACAGGAGATGATTAGAAGCAGTAAGTGTTCCCATGTTTTCACACTTGTGTTCAATTTGAAAGACAGGTAAAATTAAATTAGTTATCAAAGCCTAATTACTGAAAAGTCATTAAGGAACACTATTTAGGGTTTTGGCTTTATAAAATTGAATTAAGTCCCGTTAAGCTACTTAATATTTGCCATCTGCTAAATCACTTATAATGTCATATTAATCATTGTCTATGCTAATAGTCTGTCTCAAAGACTCTTACTTGTAACAGAATGGATGTTCCCTGGATAACTGGGAATTTTTAATTAAAGCTTAACATTCCTTTATAATCGAGTCAGTTTTAGCAATTGCATATGTCCTAGTTTACTACCATGTTGTGGTAAAGACCATGGCCAAAAGCAACTCAGAAAAGAAAGGTTTCATATGATTTTATAGCTTATAATCAATCACTGAAAGAAGTCAGTTCAAGAGTCCAAGGCAAGAACCCAGAAATGAAGGATAGGCCATAAAGGGACACTGCATATTGGCTTGATCTTCTTGTCTCAGTTTTCTTCTTTTATATAACCAAGGACTACCTCTCTAGGGTTGTCACTACCCAGAGTGGGATGGGCTGTTCCACAAAAATTATTAATCAATAAAATGTCATACAAACTTGACTACAGGCCAATTTTAAACATGCATTTTCTCAATTGAAGTTCTTTCTTCCAAGATTAATCCAATTTGGGTCAAGTTAAGAAAAAAAAAAGAACCTACCTAATCCTGCATATAAGTAACAAACCACTAATAACTTAAAACGTTGTAACTTCCTTGTTGTTAGTCTATAAAGTTTGTATATAATTGTATGTTTTACACATAGAGGACTTTGTAAAAATTATAATAAATCCAAATTTTGAATACATATAACAAAAAGCCACTGATGTGCACATATTTGTCATAGTTATAAAATCACTGCCATAGGAAAGTGATGAATGCTTGCTTACCAGCTACAGGTTTTGGAAGTTCTCTAATATTTAGGAAGAGTAGCCTGGGAAGAAACATTGAATCAGAGACTGTGTCTTGTGTATACAATGCTCATTCTTTTTACCTTTTGTTTTTTTCTATTTTGTCTTGAGATGAGCAATCAGGGTTCTCTTCTTCAACTCCCATTATCATGAATTTCTGTCTCATTATTGTCAGAGAATATATACAAGGAGTATATATTCAAATCTCTGAACTATGAGACAAAGTAAAATGCCATTTACTCTTAATATGTTGTTATTTTTCATAGCAATAGAAGTGATCATCAGGAAAATAAATCAATACATAGTTATGAGATGGCTTAAACTGACCACAGAGTCCCAAAACCTTGGAACAATTTTATGTGGAGGAATTATAAATTACTTTGTATAGGTATAAAGCTTTATACATAGGTATAAAGTTATGAGTACAGAAAACATAATTTAAGATAAGGTGAACAGAAGACAATGTGCTCATGGAGGTTCTGATTGAAATAAGGAAATAGGAATTGTATTAGAAGCCATTCATAAGACATTCAGAAAAAGAAAACATGCATGCCTGTTGTTTCTTAAGAAGTTGAAAAGTTGGATTTAAAATTTATATTGTACATTTTCTGGCAGTGGAGATTCAAGACAAATGATATCGGATACTTCCTGATATGTATGGCCAACTGGAAACAGTGAAATCATTTTAAAATATTGCAGTCTGGAAAAATTGAGTTTAAAGACGATATTGTTTCTAAAAGATTTGTGCTACAAATTGACAAATAATATGTATCATCATGTTAGGAAGGAGACTATGAGAAGATCTCCAGAATTCGTGGACCATACCCAACCAAAGTTTTGACAATTTAACTTATTTAAATGCCGTAGAACAGCTCTGGCTCACGTAGGACCACACAAGAGTTGTTTCCATAAGATTCACTACAGTGTGCTCAGCCACCCGAAGCTAAGAGGTTCCTGAAGCTATGATCCAAGGGTAAAGATGAGTGATAAAGTCAGAGACAGACTCTAGTATCATTCATGTGATGTTGACTGGGACTGAATGTCCAATGAAAGAGTCATGAAAACATGGAGACATCCGCCCAGATGGTTTTATAGAGATGATTTAATTACAAAGCTTCTCCTTCTCTTTCCTCCATCTGAACCCTCACATATATTCTTTCCCTCTCTTCTTCAAATTCATAACCCTTTCTTACTCATTGTTATTAAATGGACATATATATATATATGTCATATATATATATATATATATATATATTCCTAAGTACAGCCTGCTCAGTCCATTTAATACTACCTTAATGTATGGTAAAGGAGGATAGTTTGGTATTAGAGAGCCAATTGGTCTACATCCGCCTGCGGATGTCCACCACTCCCAATCCCAGTTATCCTCATTTACCTGCAGTTCTCTGTATATAGTGAAGCTCTTATGGGTTCTTCTCTATCAAGTTTGACCTGCTTATTGGTGGCCTCCTTGATCAGCTCACTTTATGCATTCAATTTAGTGAGATTTTAATGGGTGTAGCTTCTGCTATTATTTGGAGACATCATCTCACAACTAATTTCCTAATCCTTTGGCGCTTAAAATCTTTCCTCACCTCTTTCCAGCTATTCCCTTAGACTTAATTTTGTAGATGTGTTCACTGGTGCCAGGCATTCTTAGCCTTATTCCCCGGAGAAAGGGGAGTGTACTACCCACCTGTTACACAGAACCACGACGCAGGATAATCAGATGCAATAGGGAGTCAAGTCAAAGCAGGAACTAAGTTTATTACTGTAAGCATCAGTTTATATTGGTTAAGCGACATTGTATAATGTGGGGGTATTTCCAGCCAATGAGAGGCAGCCAAGCCCTTTTTCTGGCTAGAGGGGTATATGCCTAGATTTTGCTGTCTCATCCCACCCCCTGGTAGCTTTAAGACTATCCTTCAAATTCGTGTCATTTTGTCTTTTCACCTGACCCCTCCTTCTTCCAGAAGATGCACCTGATAAGTTATATGTGAAGATATGAGTCAACTCCGTGTTTCTATGGGGACCACAGAGAGTTATAGATGATGGGAATGTAAAATGCCTTATCAAATGATAGGAGAAACATCAGATACATGTACTGTAATAGAAAAGTCATAGGTTTGGGACTACTGGGGCTCTCAATAACTTAGTTTCAATAACTGCGTGACACTAGATACTCTCTAACAAGCTATTACATGGTGGAATGCATGTATTTTTGATTTTTGTTTTACTTTTGTCTAAATCTCTCTACTTTTAAAGAAAAAGAGAAAGTTATGGAAATTGAATTAATTTTGGGAATTTAAAGCAGAAAAGGAGAAGTGTTCTTATGCAGAGTCCTGTACGATCATAAAAGTACTGATGGAATTGAAGCAAGAGTGATGGTGGAATTTATTTTGTATCTTCTATAAATTTAAGAAAAGCTTGCCTACATTTCCCTGGGTATTCTTAGAAAGTATGGGCATGTTTTACATATACATAATGGCACTCAATTTAAGAAACTGAAATAATGTGCTTAAGTTTTGAATGACTTTTATAATGCTTGACACAAAAAGACAATTAGTTTATCCCAGAGCGGGTAGTTCAGAATATGCTTAATTTTATCTAGACTTCTAAACCTCTTGAATTATTTTCTCTGAAATAATTACAGGATTTTTTTCCTATTTATTTTCCAAATGGTAATTAAGAAAAGCACTTCATATAATTTTAAATAATCATACTTTAAACTTATGAAATAATGGAAGAATTTTGAGTGCACGTAGTATAGTAGGTTATCGTTATATTTAACAATCTTCATAAAATGTCTGTCACACTGTATTTACCCATTGCTTTAAGAGCTGATTATTTGCATTTTATAAAAAGTAAATATAAATATAAAAATTTAAAAAGACTGTGATACATGATTTATATATTGAATAAATTGCTACTAGTGTAATGTGTTCCATTCCCTCTCTTAGTATACTAAAAATAAATCTACCATTTATTTTTGCAATGAAATAAAATCATGAAAGTTATGAACTTGTTTTAAATTTATAGGTTAATAGTTAAGAACTTCATTACATATGGCCTGTATTCTTAAAGAGAAACTGTAATACATGAAAAAGATTGTTAAGTCAATACTTAATTGTAATCCAATGAAGTATTTAAAAATAATAATTTTTCTTTAACTTAGATTTTGGGGAGGCTAAATTTGAGTAAAGATTTTTCCTAAATCTTAAATAAGACAAT
>NW_004949100.1:13330321-13332010 GCF_000317375.1 Microtus ochrogaster | reverse complement strand
ATAAAATAAATATTTTTAGTTTTTGAACTGCAAAGTATGATTTTCTATATGAAATGGTTAACCTTGGCTGGTAGCTTGACTGGATCTGTATACAGATTGAGTGAGAAACTATTGGTTCCTTAGCCTCCCATGAATAAAGCTGCCCACCATCATGTAAGCCAATATAGCAAATCTTGAGTGTTCTGTGTGTATGTGTGTGCTATAATGATATAAATTAATAATAAAGGTTTAAGATAAATTCTTAGCTAATTTGATCATCAGCCTTCTAATTCATTTATATGTTGGCAGTCACTTTGTAAGAAGAATATTTTGTATGTTCTTACTTTTGCAAATGCTAACATAAACTGTGAATATTTATCTCATTGTTTTTCTGTCTCTTGATCTCTCTGTTTACTTCAAAGATATAAACCTAAAGAAAATTTTATTTTTGAAAATTATTTGTTATAGCTGGACTTTGTAGCACATGCCACTAATCCCAGAACTTGTGAGGCAGAGTCAAGCAGATCTCTCTGAGTTCATGGCTAGCTAGGTATAAATAGTGAGTTCTAGGACAGTCAAAGCTACATAGCTAGGCCCTGTCTCAAAAACAGACAAAAAGGAAGGACACAATAAAATTATTCCTGTTATTGTCTTTTGTCAATGTCATCTTAAAACCAACTGTATATTAGATTTATTGATCCTTCCATTTTTCCTATATAGTAATTGGTATTTTCATTATCAATAATAAACTGAGCAAGAAAGCAAAGCAACTGAGTCTTTATAAATATATTAGTGAAATTAGTAATGATACATGAATTTCTACCTGGAGAATATTACTATGAAATATAGTATGGCTACAAAATACACAAAATGAAAAGAAAGTCAATTAATTAAACAAGTAGTATTAAGCAAACTTAATAAAATAAATTAACATAACTAATAATATATGTAATTTTCCTATAGTCACCAATCAGATAATGTCCTACTAGACTGTGAAATGACAGTCAGATGAATAATTCATTGAACTAATCAACAACTACAATTTGAATATTGCACAAATAGTATTTTTACACAGAAAACAGTTTGGGTACTCAGAAAGCTATACTGTATAGATGAAGGAGAGTTACTGCTGACTGTATTTGTAGTATTTGGCAAAATAGCCACAGGCAGCAAACCAGATGATTACACTTAAAGAAAGATGTTTGACATTTGGAAAAGGGAAAATACATCAATAATTAGAAACACTGTAGGTGAGGCTCTCCACGCCAGGCTAGCAGTGGGGTTGCTAGCATAAAGATAATTGCTGCTGGTGGTATAGAGCAGCATGAAAGGCTGAGGAATTGATGGCAGCAAATTGAAGGTTGGGAAGGATGCCAGTTTTGCCATTTATCCCTCAGTATTACCTATGCATAATAAACATCAAACTTTGAAGGAAAGCATTCAAATGTTAGTAAATGTTGTAGGTAGTTACTTACTAAAATTGTAAATTATTCAAAATAAAAATATAGAACCAATAAAATCTCTCCACTCATTTTCTGAATTTGAAATCATAAAATAGGAAATACTCATGCATTGCAGATCAAAAGGCTTGGGATCTGTAGTCCTGAGATTAGAAAACATTTTTATTGACATTATTATTATTTTTCTTTTTTTTAATTTTTTTATTTTAATTCTTTTTTTTATTGACAAAAGGAAAAAAAAACACGTTTC
>NW_004949100.1:13325538-13328791 GCF_000317375.1 Microtus ochrogaster | reverse complement strand
AATTGGGTTAATTAGCATTTTAAAGTCTAGTTTCCTGAGTTCTCTATTTATTTTGGAGATCAGACCTTTGTCTGTTGCGGGGTTGGTAAAGATCTTCTCCCAGTCCGTAGGTTGCCTTTTTGTCTTGTTTTTCTTGGTATATATGTAACTTCAATTTCATTGATTCCCTTAGTTCAAATACATCTTGGATTTTTCAAGTATGTTCATGTCAAACACCACTCAAGGGACATTTCTATATGGGTCAAAATACTTGAAGAGAAGGGATCACTTGCTGAGTAGTGACCCCAGGCTCTTAAGATATCACAAATGGTTGTATTATTTGTTTCTCATGTTTTCTGCTGTTTTTACAAAGTCTGTTACTTGTATCACTCATCCTCATTCCAAACATTTAGTTTACCTTCATTATAAGATTTCATATTTTACACCTCTTTTTAGACATTAAGAAGACTGCAACTCTCTGTCCTCAATTCTTTCACAAACTTTTTCATTTTCTCTTGGTAAAAGAGATTCATTTGTCTGGTCACCCAACGTTTTATTCCAAACTACTGATCTCAACGTCTCATTCCTTTTGATGAAGGCAACCCAGTTCTCCTTTTAGTCCGTTATTCCATTATTTTCTGACAATGAATATTTTAATTTTGCTTTGAGTCTCGCGACTTACCCACGATTAGTTGACTTCCTCATTTCTGTTATTCGTCTTACTGACCCTTCTAGTCTAATTGATTAGAGGACAAGCATGGCTACTGGAAAAATGAAAGAATAAGGTTTGAAGGACAATGCTTAGAAAAGGAATGAGGTGCCAGGTGCCAGGAGTATAACTGGACACTAGTAAAAACAGTAAGATTTGAGTCATTGATGAATAAATATTGCATTGCAACAAAAATGCCAAATTCGAATTGAAGCAAATTGTGAACAGTATAAACTGATTAGTGTTTTATGGTATGTACTCACACGTAAGTGAGTATTTATATTAGACATAAAGCAAAGGATACCGAGCCTACATTTCACAACCCCAGAAAAACGAGTTAGCGTGGAGGTCCCATCAAAAATTGAGTGCTATTGGCAATTTCTAGCTCATGGGAGGAGTGTAATAATACAGTGAACGGCTCTGCTCCTGTACACACAGAGATAGCATTTGGTGTGACTTAGTGAATTTTAGAACTACAGGAAGCGAAGAAACTTTTAGAACAGGAGAAATCATCTGCTCCAGAGATGAGTACACTGATTCTTTATTCAATCAAATGGTCAGCACCTAGTTTGTGCATTGTATTATATATATATATGTAATAACATATACACATGTATGTGATACACATATGCATATATATGTAACAACTGTTATTGGAAAAGGAGATATGAAATTGAAAGATTGCAAGGAGTTATGTAGGAGAACATTTGGAGGGAGAAAATTACATAATTATATTTAATCTCAAATAATAAAATAAATAATTTTTAAAAAGAACACATAGGTATTGAAAAAAATTGATAAAGAGGGAGAAGACAGGAAATGGGTTTTTTCAAACACATCTCAAAAAATGCTATTTCTTATGTTTTTGTTTTATAATGAATTATATTAAATAAACATTTAAATAAACTCTACCAACATTTTCTTTTAGAAACAATGTACCTTGTCTCACATCTTTTCATTGTTCATTTTCATTCAAGTTTAAAAACTTATAACGAAAATAAGAATTGTTGGTATGCTGTATGTTGGCTAAACATTTTCCCCATTTCTGAAACACAGGTAATGTAAGAAATTCTCTTTTGTTATAATAATGAAAAACATGAATAGAGAGAAATTTGTTTTGTCAAAGTAGATACTCCTTTTAGCCTGTTATCTTCTCTGTGTTCTTGTTACAATTGCAACTTTTGGGGCTATAACCCACAAATGAAAATAGCTGAAATTGAGTTTGACAGGTCCAACTAATTGGTTCCCAAGGAGGCGTTGCATTATACCCAGTGAACTGTCCATGAAATACACAGCTACTTGTCCAACCTATGAACAGGACTAATTATGAAACAGCAGGCGATAGCTCACAGTAATCGGCCAAGCACTGTTGTTACTACATAATAATTCCATGCCCAAATCATCAATTATAGCACTCTAGCTACCCTGAAGGAAATGCAATTTTGCAGGAATAATTACTAGGGGATATTCATAAGTAGAATTTGTGCTATTTTTGTTGCTATATATGACCCTTCTTTTAAATAACAGTCCCTTGGGAATTAAACCCTGTTTAGCCACAAAAAAAAAAAAACTAACGAAAAAAACCAAATGAAACAAGGTGAAATCAATATGAATTACTTAAGACCAGCTTAAAAATATATATATAAACTAGCTTTATCCTCTGCATTTGAATTTGTTAAGTACTACAGGCAAAAATAACTTTCTAAGTTGTACTACATTTTAGAAAGTACTTAAATACCTTTAATTCTGTTTTTTGATAAATATATATATATATTTTTTACTTGCCCTTACTATGAAAGCATGTACATATCAAAGATGTCATTGTTATTACTCTTTCTGTTCTGTTCAGAATGAAGTTCTCTGTAGTATGTCAGTGGACTATTAGAAAGAGATTACTTTATTCCAGACTGTCCCCTAACTATTAACTGTCATTTCTGGACAATGTATTTTATAAATAATATCAGAGAAATACCAAGGACTTGTTTGATCTGCTTCTGTCTTTACATAAAAAAAAATGAGTTTGAAAGAAAATCTTGTAGTTAAATGTCATCTTAATTAAAAGATTTTATCTATCTTCAGCTTGCTTTTCCTTTAAAATAATTTGATTTCTTTCTATTAATTATGATTAAAATGCATAGCACAGTTTTTCTTCACTAACATAAAGCACAATGCTTTAATTCTTACTATGCCAATAGTATTAGAAACTGTCTTTTAATAAGGTCTTGGAATAGAAATTATGACAAAGATTTAACATATGTCTGTTAAATATTTATATTATGTAAAAATATTACATAAGATAATTGACGTACATTAATCATAAATTTAAGTAACCTCCAAATCTTCAACAAAAAAAAATTCTTTGAGACAAGGGTTCTTTGTGAAACAGCCCTAGCTGTCCTGGAACTAACTCTTACAGACAAGGCTAACCTCAAACTCAGAGATATCTGCCTGCCTCTGTCTCCCAAGAGCTGGGATTAAAGGCATGTACCACTACCGCTGGGTATAACCCAATTAAATTTAAAACAAGTAAAAATATTGACAAAACTACTATTAAAATCTCTCCTT
>NW_004949100.1:13323321-13324763 GCF_000317375.1 Microtus ochrogaster | reverse complement strand
ATCATATGACAAAAGCATTTGTTCAACTATGTTCATAGCAGTATTATTTGTAATACACAGAACCTGGAAACAACCTAGAAGTCCTTCAATGGAAGAATGGATGAAGAAAGTGTGTAATATATACACATTAGAGTACTACGCTGCGGTAAAAAACAATGACTTCTCGAATTTTGTATGCAAGTGGATGGAAATAGAAAACACTATCCTGAGTGAGGTAACCCAGACCCAAAAAGATGAACATGGGATGTACTCACTCATAATTGCTTTCTAGCCATTAGAGTCTACAATTGGTGAATCTAAAGAAGCTAAATAAGAAGGTGAACCCAAGGAAAAACATATAGTTATCCTCTTTTCTATGGGAATTAGACAAAATTGCCTGGGAGAAAAGTGGGATCTTGGGTGTGGGGTTTGTTGGGGTTAAGGGGAGATGGGGAGAGAAAAGTGAGAAGGGGAGGATGGGGGGAACTTGGGGAAACAGGATGATTGGGATAAAGGAAGACTGGATAGGGGAGCATGGAAGTACAATTCTTAGTTAAGGGAGCCACCTTAGGGCTGGCAAGAGTTAACATTTTAGAACCAAGAATTGCTAACACCTGCCTTTAATCCCAGCATTGTTATGCAGAGGAAAACAGATTCCTGTGAGCTCAAGGCTAGCATCTTCCACAAAGCAAGTTTCAGGATAGCTAGGGCTTAAGGAACTCTGACTTTAAAAAAAAAAAAAAAAGCTAAAACAACAAGATTAAAGAAAACAAAACAAAACAAAATAACAAGTTAGTATTTAGTCTCAAAATTCATAAAATTAAACAATTTGATGCCAAGAAATCTAAATTCGATCCCAAATTTAATCTTAAAAGGAATTTCAGTAAACTTATGTGCTCATTTTAACTATCTACTTCATCCTCCTGATATTTTTTTCAAAAAGAAATAAATAAAATAAAACATTTTTAGAAAACACTCACTTCAGCAATTAGAAAAAAATAAGGTTGGGTATTTTAAACATGAATACTAATTTTAGTTATATTCAAATAAAAAGGAAATGAACCTAGGATCGTGTTAAATGAAGAAAGCCCCTACATTGACTAAAATACTTATCTCTGCCTCCTTCTTCATTTTTCCTCTCTCTTCCTGCATCTCCTACTCCTCTCATGACACCCAATCTGTTCTTTGCCCAATGGTTCAAAGATCTTGTTCCACCATTTGCTCCTGTTACCCTTATCTTCTGCCTCATCTCAACCAGCAGCAAGGGAGTCATACAACCTTTTGTGGAAACCAGTGAAACTCTGAACATAATTACAACAGAGATCAAAATACATCGTAGTTCCCATGTGTTGCCAGAGGATGCCTCCCAGGTGATGACTGGACAAAGCACCAATCTATGAGTAGAGCAGAATATCACTAGGAATAATATCCCTGAGACAGACAGACAGACAGACAGACAGACA
>NW_004949100.1:13297116-13321066 GCF_000317375.1 Microtus ochrogaster | reverse complement strand
CCCATGCTCAGGTATGGGACAACCCAGAGTTGTCTGTGTACTCCCAAATCAAGTAACCAAGAAAATTTCTCACACTCATGACACTGACCAATTTGAAAGATGTCATTCCTCAATTGACAATTCCTCGTCTAAAGTATGTCTAGGATTGTGTCAAATTGACAAAAACGAACTAACACACAATCTCTAGCATTATTGACTAAAGAGAGAGAGAGAGACAAATACAGAGAGACAGAGAGATGGAGATACAGAAAGACTCAGGAATGGGGTTGGATTAATGGATCAGTCTGTAAAATGTTTGCCATAAAATGAGAGTACAGAACTTTAGTTGAAGAAAAAAATCCATTTTCAATAAAACTGATGTTATAGAAATAGCCACTTTACTCCTTTTATACTTTTAGCTAATTTTTGAGACATATTTCTTCAAACTTTATGTATTTATCCACTGAACATATAAATGAAACCAGTTTTTAAAATGATAAAGGACTCTCAAAATAATCAAGAAATAAATAAGAATAATAAAAAGGTGAAAGAAACTTTGCTTAAAATGTAGTAAAAATGAACATATTATCAAAAGAAAATAATAATTATGTCCGCTCAGAAAAACAGTTTATGATATGTCAGATATCTCACAGTTTATATGCAAATTCTAAGAAAGAAGAAATCACTTGAGTGATGGAAATTGCCAATTTGTTTTCCTGAAACTTTTAAGGACTTATAGGAACAATGAGTCTTCATGATAGGATATGTAAAATAAGAGTTTTGATTTGTCACCATTGAAAATTATTTTTATAAGCATAATTTCAAGCATTTTGTGAATTGTATAGAATGAAGTTTAGATTGTGAAGAAGGGATTAAATGCGTTCTACTTCCTCTTTCCAACTCAATTGAGGGAGATTATGATTACATTGGGGGAAGTGATTAAGAAAAGCAGAATGAGTCACAAATACTGGAAATCAAACAGAGCTGAAATGATAACCCATTTCGAAACAGATGTGAAAAGATGCAACTGACAGGTGACAGGAAATAATAGGAACTAGAGGACCAAAATAGTCTTTCCTGGGCCCTTTCTTAAAGGCCGCTTTTGATAAACACATGCTCCCAAATCAATGACTGTGAAAACTGTTGCTTTGAATGGAGCCATTTTATTATTCATAGTGAGTGCAATTCTGTCATAAAAAAATCTTACAATCATGAATCCCATAATAAGGGAAATAACAAATGCCAATGATTATGATCATTGAATCATTGTTGAATATTACACACTATACAACAGATTTCACAGATGTACATATACGCATATATAAGTTGGAATAATAATTAATGAAAAAATTATGAATTTGGGAGGAAGAAAGAGCAACATAGGAAGTGTTATGTGGAAGGGTGGGGCAGGAAGTATATTTTTTAAGAGCTATGTATGTAATTTAAATATTAACAAACAAGTAGAGGCTTTTATTAATAAAGCATTTATAGAGTTTCTACAAATATAGAAATATCTATCATCAAATTATTAAAATAAATGCAAATAGTGAATATTTAGTAAAGATGGAAGTTAAACAATTTGGCATTCACTGAAAACAGTGAGAAATATGCACTGTTGAAGGCACAATAATGGACACTCTGAAATTCTGCATTTTTCTTCCAGCTGAATGAATCTGTTAAAAATCTGTTCAAGTAGGACTTCATACTACAATGATGCAATAAAGACAGCTAATTAGTTGACCCTGACATGAAGAAGTTATTCTAGGTTAATCACCTAGATCTAATATAATCATGAAGTTCTCAGTGACGGGACGACAAGGGCAAAGGAAGGTGGCATTTCAATGTACACTTGCTCATCCTCGCTAATTTTGCACAGGGATAAAAACTTAATAATAAAGATACAAATATGAAATTCCTTAAAAGAAACAACAGACCTGTAAAAAACACAGTTCTACCTACCAACACTCTGATTTTCATCCACTTAGAAATTTTTTTACTTCTGACCTCCAGACCTAAAAAGTAGCAAATATGTTAAGTCTCAAGCTACTTCCCTGTGATATTATTTATGTGAAAGGTGGATATTTGCCAGACATTAGCAGAAAGTCATTAAGGATGAAAAAGATTTTTCTTTTTTTCTCCAGAGGTGCAATTTTGAAAAAATTATAAAGCAATAAAAACCGTAATGAAGAACCAGAATTATAACAGAATCTATAAAGATAGATACATTAAGAGAGAAAGATAAAAATGATGAATAATCTGTGCCCTGTGAAGGAAGAGAATATCTCAGAACATGACATGAGCATTGATGAGTGAGAAACAAGAAGTAAACTGTTTTCAGAAGTCTGTCAAAGTCATTCAAAGACTTAAAAGTAACTTCACAAATTGACAAGGGCAGAAGAATTCCATGCTGAAGGAATCGAATTACAGTATTTAACAAAAATGTCATACCTAGGTGAAGGGAATTGAGTGTTGATTTTTGCTAAGACACCTCAAAGTACATATATTCAGGTCATAAGCAATACTTTAGACTTAATAAATGAATGAAAACCACCAATTATTTTAGAAAACACAATAACATTCTCATGTGTGTTTTATATTTAACACCAGTTTCTTTAGTTTGTCTCCCTTTCTTTTATTTCAAATTATAAATTAACTGCAGATATTTATGAGGTACAATACAGCTTAATAAAGGCCTAAAGGATGCATGATCAAATAATGTTAATGCATTTCCATATCTTAAAATTTTCTTTGTGATTAACATTTGGTATTTGTATCTGTGCTTGTTTTATTTCACTAAAAAGTCATTTTTAAAAATGTTTTGAAATAGAAAGTCAAGTCAAATATATGGTCTGTCGTCACCACAGCAAGCTGCAGGTCATTGGGACTATGCCTGTCTTTGAGACCTTGCATCTTTCAATAAGCAACTTTCATTTCCATATTATCCAGCTCCAGTATCTGTCATTCTTGTTCTTAGTTTCATGCATTCAAAGGTTTAGGGGTGCAGCAGTGAGAACATATGGTTATTTTTCTGTGTGAATGCCTTATTTCACTTACTATAATGCCTTGTTATCTTATCTAGGTTCTGGTAAATGATAGAATCTCATGGGTTTTATTTCAAGGCTGATTAGCATTTCAGTGCACATATAAACCACAGTTTGAAAGTCTGTTCATCTACTGTGAGGCAGTTTGAGTGTTTAAACATCTTGGTTTTCATGAATAATACAATTATGTATGTAGATATCCCGATACCTGTTTAATATGCTAATACCATTTTCTCTGAACACAAAAATTAGAATGAGATTATTATATGACATGATAATGCTATGCTCTTTATCTCCTATTAGTGTATTCGTGAATGAATGGTGTTGTTGCATGTGAATGCTGGGGCACAAACATGATTGTCATATTTGAAAGTTAGAGACAAGTTTAGGGAATGGGTTCCCAGTCTCCCCATGGAAATAATTGACGAAGTCTTTCTTCAATGATGCTTCATATTGACCCGTCAATTCTACTTTTATTATTCACTAAGACTTCATACTTTCTTCCTGTTAGGAGTTAACTTACAATACTTTTATCACAGTGCTGAATAAAAATATCAATGGAAGGTGGAGCATGGTACAAAAGTAGTTGAGATGTTTATAAATTAGAAATAATAACATTAAAATGGCAAAATCAACTAAAATAATATGGCTATAATGAAATCTTAATATAAATTTCAATATGGTTGCTCAAAGAAATAGGAAAACTATAAAATTTGCATAGAACGATAAAATACATTACATAGCCAAATTAACTTTGACCTAACAGTGAAGCTCCTAGCATTACACTGGTATGTTTCAAATTTGATCACAAAAGTACAGTAGTCAAACATGATGGCAATGTTGCAGCAAAAGATGCATCAGTCAGCTGGAGAAGACAAACCATTTGAAAATAAATTCACGTTCAGCTGCCATGACTTTTTCACAAAGGTGGCATATACAAACATTGGGGAAAATGTAGTTTCCGTAAGAAACAGAGTTGATTTTAAAAAAGAAAGGAGAACTAAATGCAAATCAAAAAGAAATACTCTTACTTCTGATAGAGAGATCATCTGAAAATGGACTCAAAATAAAATTCAACAAATACAAAGGCTGTACTTTCAAGATGAAATCTTGAAAGAGAATCAGGCTCTGAGAGCAACGTGGAGAAGGTGGATTGCTTCAACTCATATGACTACTACACAGAGAGAAAACAAGGCAAGCCACACACTGGGAGAAAATATTTTCAAACCAATATAGAAACTCCAGGACAAATATCCAAAATTTATAAGAACCTGCTATTGCAAAAATAAAAGTAAATTGAATTCTACAATGGAATTTTAAAGGTTAAAGCAGTCCTAACAGATATTAATCAGAACTAAACATGATCAGAAATTCAAGTTGAAATCTGGCTGGTATCATTAAAATGAGTGACTCAACACTGGTAAAAATCTAGATAGCATTCCAATATTTCTTCCATGATGCACTCTGAAAGATAATACACAGGAACACATAATAATTTCAAGAATACTAGACACTCTTATTCAGAATCATTGAAAAAAATGAGATGTGGCAAGAACTATTGTAGCTTGGAAGCAGGAAGAAAACAGTTATAAATGCTTCTATGTTTAATTCAATTTACTGGATATGTGTCAGTGCAATTTATTAAGATGGGAGAGATTTTCTAAAAAAAAGAGTTTGGGAAGAAACTAAGTAGTTTATCTCAGTAAGTGAACATTCAAAGGATGAATGAAAATCCACACCAATGCCATATTTTAATGCATCACTATAACCATTCTGAGATATGGATATCTCAAATATATGAAATATATGACTGAATATTTATAATGAAAATGAATAGCTAAGAGATATATTACCATAAGCATGTTTTAAAATTAGAAATATTTTAGTTATGTCATGGCTAATATGAATTATCAGTATAAACAAGTTCATTCATAATGCATTTGTCATATCATGATTAATGAATTCCTTTACTGCTATTGTCTAAAATGGATCATACGTGAGAGGAAATTAATAAAAACTCTAAGTGACCTCGAACATAATCTTCTCTAATATAAAATTAGATACTGATGATTTATGAAATGAAAACACAGTAATAGAACCACATTTGTAGGGTACATCTCAGATTCTTGGGAATAGGAGCAGACAAAATTACTTTGAGTACTGTCAACAATGCGAAAATATGCTCACTGCTTCCCTGTGCTGGCAACATGGAAACAACATTTGCACCTGCAGAAGCTGGTTCTTCGAGTAACTGACAGGAAAGAGGCTACAAGTGTTAATCTCATTTCTGACTTACAGAACAATCCCTTTTACGAAGGCGTCATTTATAGGTGGAAACTATGTTCTTCACATTAGAAAATAAAGACTTCAAAAGTCCATTACTGTATGTAATCTGAATTTATGCCCCAATTTAAAATTGTATATTTTTTATAGTCTCATCTCAGATTTGAGTGAGAACATATCTTCCTTTCCAAGGACTTTGTAGTTATTAACTAATGACAAAACCATGTGAGTTCTTAATAAAGCTTGGCAGTTTTATTATTTTCTCCAACCACTTGATCGCTAGTCATGTTAATAAACCTTTTAATGAATTGTAACATTATTCAGGAAAAGAGATTTACCCATGTTCTAGATTAACACTTTGCTGGAAAATCTCACAAGAAACCTACCACATAAAGAGCCTGAGGCCAAATGGAGGAAATAAATAAAAACATTGCCAATTACTGGCATAGTACTGAATTCTCTCACTCGATTGTGCACTTCTATACCATATAGAAACTACTCCTAGTTCAGTTTAGAGCTAATTGTACATAGTCTTTTTATAAACATCAGAATAACAGAATATCTGCTATGCTATGCATTCATTTATTTCAGTGAGAATAATATAGTGAATGTCTTTCATTTTAAAATTAATAGTAGGTGTGTTTTCATATTTTATCATAGCAAATTTTCTTTCTTTCATTTCTGCTACATTTTACCTATTTAAATTTTGATAATTACTACTAATACTATGCACTTGAAATGGGATCTCAAAGATGACAGACAACTTGAGCTGCTAATCTCTCAACAGTGTGACAAAGCTAGGAAGGAAATACATTCCATTATTCATTGATGATTGATATAAGAAATAACAACCATTGCAGAATGGTCACTAATAAAATCTTATTTTCTTTTTCTGCCTTTAGGAACTCTACATGATTTCTGAACCAGAACTGCTGTTCTTCACCAGGTAATGCCTTATTACTTATATCAATTGGAAACAAGGGATAAGCAAGAACTCCATTCATACTACCCCAGCCTACCTTTATGTATCAGCTATCAGGTTAGGCACTCCAGTAATATACCATTTTACTATTATTAAAGCCATTCTGTGGTGTAGCTAAAAGTGAGGGTTGGTAATATAAAGGGAAAAAAACTACTCATTTTTTGATGGCATGTTTTCTCATGTGCTGTCATTATTCAGCAGTTGCATATAGGTTTGGATATAACTTACATGAATTTTGGACTTTTACAGATACCTCTCATTGGGATGCCATGTTCCTCACACTGTTTCACTGTGTTTCCTCTGAAAATAAAGCCATAGTCATACCTGCACAATAACAGCCATGGATAAAATGGTTTGGTGTCAAGACTTCTCTGAGTATTCCAGGAAGGACAGAGTGGTCTTAAAGAAAGAACACAACCATGATGGTCCATCTCTTTTTGAAAACATAGCACTGTTCAAATTTTTCAGAATTCTTTTCTTTTTAAAAATAAATCAGCTTCCAGAATGAATGTTAAAGACACAGATGTCTAATCTAGGACATATTCCAGTTTCTATTAAAGCAGCTATGTATCTTACAAACACTTTATATAGGAATTTAAAAATGGTCAGCAATAATGTAAAATTGTTCTTGATTTAAATATACATGAACATATAAAATATGGCAACATTGTATCTTCTAACAATAAAATGTGATACCAAAAAGCTGGAAGTGAGATATTTTTGGGTTGAAATAAAATTAGAATTCATCAAATATAATAGATATGTTCTTATTTTATTAATATAAACAATATATATTTTATTAATTTAATACATTTATGTGTTTTCTCTGGTTTCTATACATTGTTCAGGTGTCATTTCTATAACAAATAAAATGACACTGTTGCTAAATAATATTTTAATAATTATTATGAATATAATGACTTGGTTCTAACAAATGATATTTCAAAAACATTTTATTCCCTTTCATACTTTTTATATACTTTAACAATTAGAAATTAGTAAATATTATGCATAATATTGGTTGAAAATTAGAATTTATCTTAGAAAAACACTAGAATTTCACAAACCTTCTATATATTAAAATGAAAAGGTTTTAAGATATAATGTCAATATATTGTTAAGGATTAACTGATTTTCTGTTTTTAGCAGAGTTATAAGCATATTTTTGTACGCTGAATCTCTCTGTTCAGGTTTAGAACTTGTATTGCATAGAATTTTGATTTTATC
The DNA here is from genome assembly GCF_000317375.1 of Microtus ochrogaster. Lineage (NCBI taxonomy): Eukaryota > Metazoa > Chordata > Mammalia > Rodentia > Cricetidae > Microtus > Microtus ochrogaster. The sequence goes on along the minus strand of NW_004949100.1, from coordinate 13,313,554 downwards.
TAAATAATTGGCCATTATTTCAGATCCTAAAGGTACTCACTATTTGCTTTTTAAAAAGTTACTCCTTGAAAGTTAAATATATTAAAACTATACATATAAAAGCTACTTCTTGAAAATTAAATATATGTATAAAACTATCCTTTTGTCATTGGACACCTATCACATTTTCTCCTCTAATTCCATTTTTTTCATTTATTTACATACCTATTCACGGAAACTGAAGGAATCTAATTAGGGTGGCTAATTTTGCCTGGTTAAACCTTGAAGAAGGTAACCTGCCATTGACCGTGACTGCCAAGAAATGTCACTGCAGCTCCCTTGCAAACCCTTGTTTCCCAAGAGCCAATCAAAGCACCAGGGACAGGCCCTGCTCCCATTAACTGCACTGCTACGTATGGATCAAGCTACACAACAGTCACATATATAGAGGGGCCCTAGGTTAGTCCCATGCATCCTCTCTTTTTGTTGCTTCAGAATCTATGAGTTCCCCAAAGTCAGGCCTCATCCTGGATTGCCTGGCCCAGTCTGAATACAGGGAGAGTTGCTTCATCTTTTGGCAGTTTGATATGCCATGATTTGCTAAAGCCCATGAGAGGCCTGCTTTTTTTGAGGGGCAGGGGTGGGGTTGCACAGAGGGGAGGAGAGAGGAGGGACTGAGGGGAGAGCAGGTAGGGGAAACTATCTTTGGGATGTAAAGTAAATTAAAAAAAAAAAGAAAAGAAAAAGAATCCACTCTTTTCCAAAGATGCTTAATTAGAGGTGAGATCTCAGACATGCGCAGCTTCCATGATTAATTTTTATTTGAATATTTTTATTATATTTTTTAAAGTATTATTAAGCTGAACAGTGGTGGCACACACTTTAACCCCAGCACTCAGGAGGAAGAGGCAGATAGATGTTTGTGATTTTGAGGCCATCCTAGTCTACACAGGGAGTTGTAGGACAACTAGAGCTACACATAGAAACTCTGCCTTGAGGGGAAAACCAAAAGAAAGCAGAGTATTTAAGGTATTTAAGGTTTGTTTGAGGCACGATTAATAAAAACTCAGAGACAGAAATTGGGGTTCATGCTGAAGGTCAGAAAAAACAAACAGCTAACCACTGGCTCTTATGTCTACCTCAGTCTGAAATGGCAATCCTACCGCCAAGAATCTCAGAATGAGACTGACTGAGAGCTATCTTTTTCTATATTTCTCTCCAGTTTTGGGATTAAGGGTGTGCACCACTTCTGCCTAGTTTCTATGGCAAGCTATTGCTGCTACTGGGATTAAAGGTGTGTGTCACCCCTGCCTGGTTTGCAAAGCTGGCTAGTGTTGCTATTTTACTTTTCTGATCCTCAGCCAAGCTTTATTTATTAAAATACAAATGAAATGCCACTGTATTTATTTACATATGATTTGGAATTCCCTTCTGTATGCTGTGAATGTGTTTTATTGCCATTGGTTAATAAAGAAGCTTCCTTGGCCTATGGTAAGGCAGAATATAAATAGGCTGGAAGAGATAGATAGAGTAGGTGGAGTCAAGGAGACACCATGTAGCTGCTGAAGGAGAAAAATGCCAGTCATAACCTTAGATAAGCCACAGCCTTGTGGCAATACACAGATTAATAGAAATGGGTTAATTTAAGATATAAGAGTTAGTTAATAAGAAATATGAACCATTAGCCAAATGGTGTTGCAATTAATATAGTTTTATGAGATAATTTGGTTCTGGGCTGCCAGGAAATGAAAGAGAAGACACTGTCTACAATTGATACCCATATTCAGCAACATACATCCAAATAAATCCTACCAAAGCTTACATCTAATCTCTTGGCCAAATTCGGGTCTGAGTTGACTGGAAATGAATGCGTCGTCTCTGTTTACATACGTATCTTATGTATACTAGTGCTCTGTGTGCATCTCTGCCTGCACAGTGGAAGAGGGTTTTGGATTATGAGCTGCTATGTGGTTTCTGGGAATTGAACTCAAGATCACTAGAAGAACAACCAAGTGATGCTAACTGCCAAGTCATCCCTCAACCCATTAACATTGCTCATAAAAACATGTGTGACCTGAAGGTAGCCCTATCACGGAAAAAACAACTCTAGCACTAAAGGTGACTCATAAAAGCTGTGTTCCTGAAACTACTGTCCATGTTTCAGGGCCCTCTAATGAGAAGCCTCCTCTATCTTAGAAGTTCCTTAAGAATTTTATAACCTCAGAGAGGGGCCTCCTCAGTCGCATAATGTTGTGACTTCCCTGAGTGTCTGAAATTTGGTGGCATTCCTAAACCTTGTATTTCAATAACTTCATGAATATTGTGAGGCTCTATCCTCCTTCCAAGAGAAAAATCTTCAATATATAGGAAACAACTACACAAGAGGTTTATACTTACTAATTTCTCATTTGTGTGTGTTTTCACAGCAGATGCACAATTCTAGACTTTCTATATGTTAGTTTCCAGAGCTTAAGAAAATAATCTAAAAATATTACTAGGATATTGACTTCAGTATTTTAAAATACACAGTCTGGGAGAAGTGTATTATGTATATATACATATATACTTATATGTTCATATTCTCTGAATCTGAGCAATTATCATTTCTACCTCTTTCTCATAAAAAGTTTGACAAAAAGTAGAATAGTTATCTGGGACATCAAGACAGGTGTCCTCCCTAAAGGAAGATTGTTCACTGTTCCTCTACCTACAAATTAAGCCCTAAAGAAAGTGTTGGAGGTGGAGCAAATTGTAGAACAGATGTTTGGTGTATGTGCTTAACACATTCACAAAAGATTAGCTTCTGTACACAGAACAGTTCTCAAACTGGTACACAAAAACAATGATTATATATAACCCATTGGCTGATAAGAAGGAAGTAGCTTCTTTCCTTATACAGTGCTATAACTTAAATGGACCAAGACGATTTTTGTCCTTTGTCTAAGAATTCAGTGCTGAGAGCTTGTAAACAGAGGTAACATGGCTATCTGAACAAACAGATTGTAGCAGTATATGTTGAAATAATTGACATTTTGACACTGATGTATTGCCAACTCTAGAAATAATGACAGCAAAAAGAACCAGAGAAGAAGACAGACAAACTCAGTGGGTATAAATTTAAGAGACAGCAGATCTGTGCAAAAGTCTATATAATATCTTGATGTTGGACTATTACATGTTAATACTTTTTTGCATAAAGTTAAAATTAAGGGAGACAAAGCACACACATACACAGGAGTGACAGCAGGGGATAATGACTTTATTTTGAATTGCTTTTTGTATATTTAATTTTGTTTTACAACCAACAATGTTGAACTATAGTGTATAATTAGAAAATTATAATTAAGTTTCCTCCATAAATGTAAATTATGATTTCCTTCCAAATTGCATTATGCACTTGAAGACAGACAAAAAGTTTAAATGAATTAATAAATTCTTAAATCTTAACAAAAATGATGATCATGCAAAGGCCTTCTTTTGAAATAAATGAAGGACAAAATATACCTCACAAGGACTTTCTTTCAGATAGAGAGGTAAGCATGATATAACTTATGATTCCAAGAGTGCATCATTTCAAGTGAACAAGGTGCATTGCCTAGGTTGGACTGAATTAACTTGTGCTAAAAGTAATTTATACATATTATATATTGCATTTCTTTCCATAGGTCTGAGATCGTCAGACCCTATGAACTAGTTATTATTTAACACAATAGGAATGTGAATTTCTTATTTATATTTTAAGCATAAAATGAAATAAAAAAATTAAGGACAGTTTGTGTATAGGTGAAGTGTATATCTGTAGACCATTTTACTACTCAGGAAACTGAAGAGAATAAAACTCAATTTTTAGATTTTTTTTAACTAAACTTATCATCAATTCTTTCAGGTACTAAAATCATTAAAACTTCATCTGTTCCTACCATGACTATATTAACAGAGCCATTTTGTTTATAACATGGTCACTAAATTATACACAAAATTATATTGTGTCATTGTGTAGTATTACTTATTTTATTTAAATAAAGATTTTTACTAATGAGGGTTAGTTAATAAATATCAAAGTTACATCCAAGAACAGTATTTACCTAAAGGTTCTTCCAAGATCTAAAGAATGCTGGCTTGTGACTCTGCTGAAGAGTCTTCATTGCTTTTGCAACTACTGGCATAATGTACCTTCAGGAAATGATTCATAATTGAATGAAGAGATCTTATTAACTTGAAAAAAAATCCCATTCTAATTGAAATTCATATTTTTCAGCTTTCTATACTACTTTAAAAAGTAGCAACGTTTTTACAAATAGGTAACACAGATAATTACTTAAAATAATATGTTTCTTATTTTTCTGAAGGTCAGTCTTCTAATAATGAATACCACTGCTACTGTTTTATTACCTGAAAAAACTATCAAGCTATAAAATGAAGTATTATAAAAGTATTATAAAATAAAAGTATGATACTAGCTATACCAATAATGTTTCTTCATACTACATGCGTTTCTTGTATACATGTTCATTTAAAATATTTCATTTGAAAGAGCTCCATAAAATATCAAAACTCCATGGTTTCAAATGTTTCAAAATGTCAGGATTTAATCAATGTTTAGCCCTACACTCATCAGAGAAGCTTCTCTGTGTAGTAGATGGGATTCAGACAGATAATCACAACATGAAATGTTCAAAGCATGAAAAAAAAATGACAACTTTTAAGCACTCAACCCCTTAAGTTTAAGTATCTAAGTGGATGAGAAGGGTGAGGATTTTCAGAGCCAGAACTGACAGATGACTCCAAGGAAACGGTGTGTTCAGATACAACCAAAGTGAAACACACATGAACTCACAGAAACTGTGCCAACTTTCAGGAGACCTGCACCAGTTCAAGGCATATGAGAGAATAGATGTTTATGTAGAAGAAAACATGAATATCTTTTGACTCCAGATAATGAAATGGATCCAAATTACTTGAAGAAGTTCAGGATTAGACAGGTAGTGAGCAGATTAGGATTCTACGATAGAGCAGGACTTGAAAGCAGACAAGTTCGAGATCAGTGTGAATAGGGAAGGTATGTGTGTATATACCTCCACAATTCATTTTAGTAGAAAAATATACAACAAAATTATTCCCCAAGGCTTCAAGTCTCTAGAAAAGAGTAGAAAATAAACGAAATTGTCAGAATGAAGTATGGAGGTGTGTAAATACTAGTGAAATAATAAGAGAAATAGTTAATGAAAAATAGCAGTCTTTTTCCTCACATAAACAGCAAAAATATACAATGGAGGTCATCCAGCATACTGGCATTGACAAGAATTATTAACATATTGCATGTAGAGTTGTAAAATCAGTGAGATCCAATGTCTGTTAAAATTTCACAGGAGTATTTGCATCTTTTGGCCACAAATATGTACTTATAATTTGAATACCTTTAAGCAAATTGTCGAGCAAAAGGTCACCACCTTAGGGCATAAATGGTAAACCAGCTTCATTTTTCTTGGACTCATTCTGCTTATGTATGAAATAAAAATAATAAAACAAGTTCCAGTCACCTAAAAATAGAAGTGTTTCCAAGATAATAGGTCAAAGTACATTTTCTATGCTCCCAACTACCTGTGTGTGAGAAAGACTGTCATGAGTCTGTTCTCTAAAAGCAGTACAGTGATAGAGCACAAGCATTATCCTGGGGCTGAAATTCCCTGCTGTCATTTCAGGAAACATGACAGAAACATTGAGGATACCAGAGGCACTTTGTGAAAAGCTGGCTCTCTGAGGCCGTGGCCTTTACCACAGATCTCACTTTCTGTACATAACGGGACAAATAACCGGAAGAACCTCCTAACTGATTCTAGAGATGAAATACAAAGGTATGAGAAAATAGAATCAGTGCAAACATCAAAGTCAAAGCAGCAGAGTTTAATTTATGTCTCTCATTCTAATGTAAGACACCAGGTTAAAATGGAGCTATAGATTGCCCAGGTTTGAGATCAGGGGGAAAATACATTCCTGCACCAGAATGAACACGTTTTTAGAATAATTCTTTCAGTGACATGGAAGCACATTATTGGGTGGTTTTATTCAAATTATTGATAAATTCTTATTAAATGTGAATCTGTACTACCAATATTTCATCAATTGACAGACGTAGCAACAATTACAGAAACTATCAACACAATGGGAGGACAGGAGGTGCAAAATCCATTACTTCACATCTGTGTTTCTCCTACATGCCATTTACTAAGATATTGTCACATCAAGGTTGGACACTTAGTAAACAATCTGATCTTTGCACATTAAAAATTCCAAGAAACAGAATACAGCCTTGGAGCAATGGCATTCCATAGAGCTAATAGTCCCGAGGAATCTTGCACTGAACTGAAGAACTCTTTGAATAGTTCTCATGCTGCCAATGTTTTGTTTTTTTCTTTTCAAAGACCTACTGCCTCTTCAGAAGAACAGCAGGAACGGGCAGAACTTGTCTCTTTATTTTGTTTTTATTTTTTATTATTTATTTATTTATTTTAGAATGAAAGGAAGGAAGACAGAATATTAGACATACATACAGACATAGATACACACATTCTAAGTATAGATGTTTGTGAGCTGCCATGTGGTTTCTGGCAATTGAACTCTGGGCCTCTGAAAAAGCTGCCAGTGCTCTTAACCTCCAGCTTCATGCTTGCCACTTTTTAACCACATTATAAACAATAGACAACAGGAAGACTGAAGCTCACAGCTGAAGTGACTATGGCCATCTTAAGCATGGAGAGCATGGTTCTGGCATGCTTTTCCCTTCTTTCCCAGTCCTTCTGTGTAGTCAGAGGGGGCTCATTCATTTCTGGCAGTCCAGACTTCTAAAATCATCACATAGAAATCTGTATTACTTGCAATACTGTTTGGCCAATATCTTAAGCATGTTTCTGGCTAACTCTTATGTCTTAAATTAACCCATTTCTATTAACCCCTGAATCACCACATGGCTGTGGCTTACTGGCAAGGTTCTGGTGTGTCTGTCTCCTATGGGTAGTCTTCTCCCTGACTCTTCCTACTTTCTCCATATATCTTTTTCAGCCTGGCTTTACTCTCTAAAACCATTGGCAAAAACACCTTCTTTATTAACCAATGGCAATAAAACATAATTCACAGCATACATCACTTCCCATATCACCTCCTCTTTTCTGTCTAAATAAAAAGGAAGGTTTAATCTTTAACATAGCATAATTACATATAACAAAACAGGTATTTAGCAATAATTATAGTTACAATAATTATAGCTACTTCATCTTTTATTATAACTGACAAAAACTATATCTATTCTTCAGCTACAACAAAGACCTCAGAAGGATATAATATTACCTAAGTAAACAGGAGGTGCCTTGTAAGTAACTTCCAAAAATCTACAATTAATAAAAATATCTTGCTGGCTGGACAGTCACCCAAAGTTCTTCTGCAACATTGGAACATCCACATTCAGCCTACAGGCCCATAGTTTCTCGCAGACGTTCCAGAAAGCAGGAAATTTCAAAGACAGCTGTTCCTATATTGGCAGTTTGTCGGTCACTTTCTTCTGTGTCCTGCAGAATATCTGGCAGATTCTGTCATGAAGCAGGAAGCCCCAAAGACAGTCACACCTTCTTTAGGCAACTTCGTCAGTCATTTTTCTGTGGGTCTTGCAAGTCCAGTCAAGTAGTTCAGGCAAGAACAGTTTCTTGCCCAAATGGATAGCAAACTCCATGAGGAGCCTCTTCGATGCCCGTCTTCCTCTTGAAGTAATTGGTGTTGCCAGGAACAGATGTGCCTTGGTGAAACCTCTTTGATTGCGTTCCTAAAGCTACCTAACCAGGTCTATGCCCTGATTTGGTCACTTCTTCCTCCTTAGGTCTACCACTGAAGTCCAGGTTAGGAAGTATTGAACTCCAGCAATTGAAAGCCCCCTTTGGTTCACCTAATTCTAGAAGCAGTCCATTGTCCCTACAAGACAAACACTTTTCTCCTTTCCCTTGTTCTCTTCTCCTTCTTTCTCATCTCCTATCTCTCTTACCACTTCATCCTAACCCATTCTAATACAGATCTCCCCTTTTCCTCCTTGTTAAAGTTATGCCTGAAAAGTTATTTGCTGTTATTTTCTCAGAATCAGAAAGCAGTCACTTTAACTTTTCTTCCCTGATTGATAAAGGATCTCTCTGTGAAAACGGGCGTTTGGGTGTGGTTCGCGACTAATCAAGGGTCTGGGTAGGAAGGAGTACCGCTGTGTTGGAATCCCCTTCAACAACAACATACACATGTTTGGTTTTGTTGGTTAAACTGAATTAAGGTAAACTCAGCTTCTGAATGCACCAAACCGAATCAATTTTTTTGTTGTTGCTTTTCTTTTGGAAGGGGTATTGTGGATCCCCCACACCCATTCAGTCCATGCCAGATACCAAAGAAAAATGGTAGAAAAAAACTTGTGAAGATACGGCAAACCTCCAGAGTCTGTGGTCTTGCGGCCATGCCTATCCAAGATTTATCCATGAGGGTTAGTTTCCTTGTAGGAAAATCCTTGTAAGTCAACTGCCATGTGCTGTTACTCCAACATGGTCAGCAGCACAAATTCAACACAGAGAAAAACAAGAGTAAGCTGCTCTTCTGAATCTTCTGTTCCTCCAGACAGAACTTTGACCAAACAATTGGCATAATAAAATAATCACAATAATTTTCAGTCGCACATATATAATTTTTTTTCAATTTTTTCAGTTGAAAAGGACTCATGACTTTGGTATCAGTGTTTACCCATATCTGCATAAGCAAGTTTTACCTGTGATGAAGTCAGAGTGAACAGAAACAATGCATGCATTCACATCTTTTCACACACACACACACACACACACACACACACACACACACTAGCTGAAATGATAATTATTTCTCATTATGTAAATAGATTTTTCTACTCTGTATTTGTTTGGTTTTAATTTTTTTTCACTTTGGCTCTATTACTACTATTTTTTGATGCCATCATGGTTGTTACTACTTTGTACAATCTCAGAACAATTTCTTTCTCAGTTTTAATTTTTTTTTTACAAAGCATCCCATTATTGTGCATATTTGTGGGGTACAATGTGATTTTTCAATGCTTGTTTTAAATATGTTATGATGAGATCAAGGTAATTAATACATGTGTCATTCTAACGTTTAGCAATTGTTTGTGATCACGGAATTCAAAATTGTCTGTAGTAACTTTTTTCAAATAATCTATTATGATTGACATTAACCTTGGTTATCCTTCTGTGATATAAACCTTTACTTATTGCTTCTATTCAACTGATCCCTTTATTTGTTTCTGTATTATCATCCCATTGAGCTTTAACCCCATCCCAACCCCTTTTATTCCTTCTCTCTGTAAGAACCAAATTCATGCTGATGTGAAAAAATTGGGATGACTTAATATTAACCAATTTTAGACTGTTCGAATTTATGAATCTGCATCATTATACTATAATATGTTACAAAAGTGTATTATAAATTAAAGTTATTTATATAAATTGACTTTTACTCTTTCTGTATTTCATTACATAAAATTTTTCATCATTTGTTTCATCTACAGCAGCTGAAACATCTTTGTTCATCAACTAATAAGAGCAACACATATACAAAAGGACATCCCCATAAACCAGCTTCAAAGAACACTGGGTTATTTGGATGAATTACATATATATAATTTCATATACTTAGTTATTTTTAGTGAAATTATCTCTAGTTACAAGTTATTATCTTTTTATTATTAAAAAGTAAAGTTGGAAAGATAGTTAATGGTTAAGAGGTCTTACTACTACACCAGAGGTTCTGAACTGACGGTATCCCCAGCACCGATGTCTGGTTCCTCACAATACCAGATCCAGGGTATATGACACAGTCTTTTAGCTTCTGATAACATCTGGACCACATGCACATAAAACTGCATATTTAGACATAAATTTAAAATATTTAGGTTTTATAAAAATAAAATTATAACCTAATTTTTTCACTTAGTGTCAATTTTTACTCAGCATAGAAATAATGTAATTTAGGACATTTTCTTATATTATAATTTGATCATATTTGTCATAACTCTATCACTGGACCCCATTGTACTGCAAAATATTCCCCATTCTGCTTTTGTGTCACACACACACAAACACACACACACACAAACAAACAGATATATATATAAAACCACATAATTTACATGATTTTTATGGTTTGTGATCCATAATGTATTTAAAATATATAGATTTAAGAGAGAAGTTATAAATGTTACATGTATAAGGTGATTATATTATAAAAGAAAACAAAGCTTTTAGAGAAATAATGATTAAAAATACTCACAATCAAGAAGTAACATGAAAATGATTGCTATTATGAATGATATAATATTTCAAGTGATTCTAAAATATACTCAGAAATTCATCCATATTACTAAGACTAATTTGAGTGGAGGTTGGAAAGTACATGAGGAATCAAAGGAGGGCATGATGTAAATGGAGTACAATTATTCAAAATATAGAAAATAATTTAAAATAAAAATGAATAAATAACAAATTTTTAAGTGAATAAAAAAGTAATTACTTTTAATATCATTATTGCTACAATGACATATTCAGCTTAAGGTTTATAGTAAAATTGAGATATTTCTTATCAGCATTATCTTCCTCAAGTCTATAATCTTTAAATAAGTATAGATAACTAATACCTTTAACATGTTCCTATTGCTACTGATGAGACAGAGATTTGTTCTCTGCAGCTGGTTGGATCAGAAATGATTATGCACATGAAGATGGCCATGAACTTGTAAAGGTCATTGTGCCTTTGTGTAATGACTTCTCGAATTACAGGGCATACTACTGCACATAGTATTTCCTTTAATATTTTTTAATATCAAATATTTTATAAACTTTGTGTGTGGGTGGGGATGGTTGTATGTGTGTGTGTGTGTTATGTGTGTGTGTGTGTTTTGCGTGTGTGTGTGAGAGAGATCTGTCTTGGGAATAGTGATGATGTGAAGATATTTGGAAATAGTACTACTGAAATAATAGGAATATCATTATATAAATTAGTACTAAGTCATGTTACAGTCCCTTATTATTATTATATGGTGTGGGACTTTGTCTGAGGTATTGAACTATTCAACAGAGAACCAAACATAAGATTATCAAGATTATCAAGGACTCTGTTTCTATCAAACTCTTAAGAAGACTAGAATCTAAGAATGTGTTTCTTAGCCTCTCAGTCATGGTTCAGGAATTTAATTTAGTCGGTTTATGTACACTGAGATCATCACTGTATTCAAATACCAGTGGGATCGGCAATGAGAGAAGTGATCATTAGAAATTCAAACAATTGGTGAGAGATGCAAATTTCAAAGATATAAAGGTGACATAATTTCTGTAGAAAATATTTTGTGTAATTCTGCTGATTTTGATCATCACTGGGAAAATTTATAGCACTGTCCAAATTCCAAATACCTTAAGCTTATATGAGAAACAAAAACTGCAACAGAAAATTGTATTATGTAGAACTGAAGTTGCTTGTCTAACCTGGACATTTTTGAGTGGGGTAATTTTATCTCCTGAGAATAATGTTAACTGATTTTTGTTTCCAATAAAGAAAACTGATTTGTTCTTCATCTCTTTATTTACTAACTGATTTTATCTTTATCTCCTTATTTTCTTCACAATAAATCAATGTGATGGTGAGAAGAAAGGTATACATTCAAAAGAAGCACCTACATGACAAGTCATATTCAGTAGTGGTAGAAGCAAGTCTCTCAGTATGACATTCTTTGAGCCATCTCTCTCTAAAGCATGTATGTATATGATATTGGGGGTCAAATACAGAGCCTCACATGCAGGGAAGCTCTCTGAAACTATTTGTGCCTCTGCTTTTTTGATTTTTTTTTGTTTGTTTTTGTCTTTCTGTCCCAGATTTTCATTAAGTTCTCTGGGCTGATTTGGCCTCATTTTGTAAATCAGAAAAGCCTTGAACTTTGATCCTCTTGCCTCAGACTTGAAAATAGCTAAGATTACATGCTTTCACCACAAGGCCCAGTTACACGATCTAGGTCATATATCTGAGCTTGCTGGCTCAATAGTCTTATAAGTTAAGCTTAGTGGATTTTCTTTGGTTAAAGTTTATTGTGAGGGGAGAAAGCAGATATATAGCAGGAGAAGAAATGGAGAAAATGGATGACAAATATGATTGGAATGAATATGTGTATAATAAAATGTTGCATATATATGTAAAAGATATATGAAATCCCGGTTCTTATAAACTAATTTAAAATAGTTAAGAATAACTACAACTAGGGGACTTTTTGTGTCTGTTATAAAACCTCCTAGTGTGACTATAGGCAGTAGGAAAATGTATAGAACTAAGGGGAGAAAGAAATATTATTTGGTCAAAGAACCATAGATATAACTATGAGTGTATGGGGAACACCAATCTCTGGGACACCAGCTGATGTGAGAATCCACAGAAGTCTCTTTATTAAGGGGTGAAATGGAAATAACACACACATGAATACAGAATGAAGCACCACTGCCTCCTCATTAACCAGGGAAGGCTGAGGAAAGCTGGGGCTGATTACCAAGCCAGGACACCAGGAATCCTTCTACGTCCATCAGAGTGGGCAGCCCTTATCTTCAGTTCTTATCTGATTATGTACCCAGAGCAGACCATGGCCATAGTGGTAGTCACCCCAATATCTTTGGTTAAACTCATGAAGTTCCCATAACATATGGGCATGAAATATTATTCCCGGTGTGGTTCTATAGGAATGTTAAACTAACACTGGCCAAAATTGGGCATTTATTCTAATTAGAGTTTTCAAGGAGAAAGTATTTAATCATGGCAATTAGAAATGCTAACCTTTCTCTGTGTTTCTTTCTTTCTACCCATCCCTAAAGACTCTCCATATTTTAATAAGGTGATTCCACTTGTGGAACAAAAAGTGCCTAGGGTGACTCCAAATGTAAATATCACGTGCCTGTTAATTAAAACACAATTTTGAGTGAATTCACAGTCCCTTTTCAATGACTGATATCTGATTCCACCTATATTGGGTTAGAAATGACTGTTCTCAGAAGGCACTAGAGAAGGAGAGGTTATCATTTAAAGAGAAAGTTCCAAATAAGAAAAATCATTGGATAAACTTTGTACTATGTCTAAATCCATCCTAATTTTTCAATCCAGCTGTCTAAACAGGTAAATGCTGTTGAATTGCTTGATTTTTATCACCTAGTGGGATTCATATCCTGTTGGATCCAGTATGTGTTGATTTTTCTTATTAATGCTTAATAATTATACTCTGTTGAAGACATTTTCCTCTCTTTTATTTTGATACATCTTAAAACTTGTCACTTTATCAGTTTGCTTATAAATATCTTCTATTAAAATTCTTTGTTTATTCAAATCTGTTTCCTTATTCTGGTATATTTCTCACTTTAACATTTTCAAAATGTATATACCTGTAAGCTCCTTTGTAATTTTTATAGACTTTTTAGATAGTTTCTTTTTAAAAATTAATTTATTTTACATCCTGGTCTCCGTTTCTTCTCCCTACTCCCCTTCCACTCTGTTTTTACACCCCCAATTCACTTCTCTGAGTATCAACAAAACACAAGTATCAATAAAGTTGACACTGCTATGAGTATCAACAAAACATATCAACATATCAACAAAAAATATCAAGTTGTGATAAAAAAAACTAAGCACCTCCCCATATATTAAGGTAAGGTAACCCAGTAAGAAGGATAGGGTCCCAAAAGCCAGTTGATAGCCCCTGTGCCCCACTGTTAGAGATCCCACAAGAGTATCAAGCTGCACAACAGTAATATACAAGCAGAGTGCCTAGGTCAGCCCCACCCTGGCTCCCTGTTTGTTGGTTCAGTCACCATGAGCCAATAAGAGAGCAGGAAAGTTAGTTCTGTGAGTTCTCTTGAGTGTCCTTGACTGTTCTGACTCCTAACATCCTCCTAACATCCTTTCTTTCCCTCTTCTGCAGGATTCCAGGACCTCTGTGTAAAGTTTAACCCTGGGTCTACATCTGTTTCCATTAGTTGCTGATTGAAGCCTCTCTGATGACAATTGGACTAGGCACGAAATTATGAGTATAGCAGAATATCATTAGTCATTGCTTCATTGACATCCCCCCCCCCGTCATATTTGTTTCTATCCTAGATCTCTGAATCATCCGGCCTGTAGGTTCTGGTGCTCTAGCAATGCCAGTTTCAGGCGTGGGATTACTCTCCTGGAAAGGGTTTCAGACTAGATTGCTAATTGGTTGGCCAGTCCCTCCATCTCTGAGAAACCCTTGCCCCAGCACATCCCATAGGCAGGACAGACTAGTTTAAAGGTTATGTAGTTGGGTTGGTATCCAAATGTCTCCACCCGAGGCTTGTCTAGTCAGAGGGGCTGACCAGTTTAGGCTACATTTCCATTATTACAAGGATTCATAGCTGGGGTCATCCTTGGAGATTCTGAACGATTCCCTTGCACTCACTACATTTACACAACCCTGAAACGCTCTCCTTTCCAGTAGTCTCTTTCACTGCTCTTCTCCTCTGTAGCCCCCAACCTGATTGTACACGTTCCCATCTTCACCCGCTCATAGTCCACACATGAAATCTCTTCTATTTCTCCCTCCCAGGGAGATCTTGGAGGACCCCCTATAACGCTCCTTGTTACCTTATCTCTCTGGATTTGTGGATTGTAACATAGTTATCCTTTGTTTACAGTGACTACTTTCTAAATGTACCCATTTTTTGGCAGGCCATACTCTAGCTAAACTAGGGAAATTACTGCAGCTCAAAAAGAAAGTCACAGAAGAAACAATGCAAACATTTTTCTTAGAAAATAAATGGGTGGCAAACACAAGTCTAAAAGGATTTTAATAAAAAAATCTTTATTAATGAGAAGTCACAGGTTTATTTTAAAATATTTGAAGATTTCCTAATTTCTTGCAAGACTTAGATTCAGGATAAACTAATTGACACAGAAAAGAAAGAAGAAGAGCATACTCATGAGAATCATGGGCTTCATATTATATTTGAATGACTTAGCTTAATACCAAAATACACAAATATTGAAATTTGGAGTTGCATCCTTTCCAGCGTGTTTAGGATATCCAATAATCAGATAATTCTCATGAATCTTATCATTGAGTGCTACATAATTTTTCTTTTTGTAGCTTTAAAATGCTTGCATGGAAAGGGATGTTCTTATGGCAGGGGCACCCTCAGTCCATGACAGTTTTCTACTGAAATAAATCAGCTATGAATTTATGCTAACAAACCCATGTACTTGACAATTATGCAGCTGAATGTGTTATATAATTTCCCTTTGAACTCACCCAGTCAATATCTCTCTGACAGAATCTCAGCAATTGCTACAGATTCAATTCTCACTGATTTTCTCCAGTTTTCTAGCTTTTGTAGTAGTTAATGAAATCAACCTGCTTTTAATGTTTTCCACCACATGGTTCCAAAGCAGCTTTAAAGGTGTGTTTATTGTGAAATAAAATGTTCGAAAAGAAAACCAAACAATTCAAATTTAGCCATGCATTTCTGAATAATGAGAACACATCTTGAGCATACATCTGGGGATTTCTCTTTGTAGCATCAAAATCAAGTGCACTTACTTATACAAACGCTGTAGGTAAGTACTAAAGGTACATATTCAACCTACAGCAGTCAAGACACTGACACAAGAGTCTTCTCCCAGTATATGTGTCGCAATTGTAATTCTTCTACTAGTAAGAAAAATAAATCTTGCCGGGCGGTGGTGGTGCACGCCTTTAATCCCAGCACTTTGGAGGCAGAGGCAGGCGGATCTCTGTGAGTTCGAGACCAGCCTGGTCTACAAGAGCTAGTTCCAGGACAGGCTCCAAAACCACAGAGAAACCCTGTCTCGAAACCGTGTCTCAAAAAACCAAAAAAAAGAAAAATAAATCTTACACAAGTACTTAAAAAGACTTGCATATATATAAAACAGATGAGATCATTTTTGATCACTAATGAGTCGCTGACCTTTTATTTTACTTTAATTTATTTTATTCTGAGATGGGATCTCATTCAGGCCAGGTTGATCTCATATTCACTGTGTGAAAGAAGACCTATAATTCTCATCTTCTTGCCTTTACTATCCAAATATGTGTATTGCAGTTATGCAACAATGCAATATATGGATGTTACTACAGTTATACGTACCTAAAAAGGCAGGAAATTTGTTCAGAATACATGAAAACAAAAACATAAGAAATATGCATACTGCGGCATTATACAAGCTATGGTTTCACTAGATAATCATGATTATTCAGTGAAAGCTGCATTATATTTAGTAAGTTCACGAAGAAACAAGTTACAGAAGATTGCTAAATTAATTGAGAAGGAAGGCAACTATTACCAGTTCAAGAAAAGCAGTTTCTCACTCTGTTTTCTTTCCTTTTTAATTTTTT
>NW_004949100.1:13291850-13296757 GCF_000317375.1 Microtus ochrogaster | reverse complement strand
TGTGTGTGTGTGTGAAACACAGCGACAGAGAGACAGAGAAAGACAGAGAGAGGATGTTGTAAAATTTCCCTCTTGTTTTCAATTTAGCCACCTTTTAAGCTTCATTTTCAATAAAGTACAAGTCTTATATAATTATCACAATATTTCCTTGGTATTCTCTGGTTCCTTCTAAAAATTATGGTCAGTTTTACTTCAATACATTGCGAAATTATTAAATTCACATTGTTCTAGCTTATACCAGCAGAAATTCTTCAAGCTAAACACACAACTTGAAATATTGATCTTTAAAAGCTTCATGGCATCTGGAATCATAACACACTATGCCATTAGTTTATATGGTTTCTGCTCAAATATAAGATTGATTGTCCTGTTTGCAATCAAGAATCTTTGATTTCTGAAAACTACAAATGATATTCTAAGATCGTAAAGTAGGTATGAAGATGAGTCATCACTCCTGGGTTGGTCATTCTTTCCAGTTTTTTCAGTTTTATATCCTTTTAGTTGCAAGAACAAAAATATCTATAAATATATCTACACATACATTATATTGTCATATAGTATATATTTAACATTCACATATATGACATAATTTTGTTTCCAAGATAGATTTTCTTTTGCATATGCTCTTCCAATTTCTTGAATTTTTAGAATTATATTTATATTCTATAATCATGCAATCATTATATCTCATATTATTTACTTTATCTTTTTCACTTTTTGAACACTATGTCTTATATAAAATTAACTTTTACAGTGAGCAACTGTCTTAGGAATTTATTGTTGTGAAAAGAAAATGTGACCAAGGGAAACTTTAAAAAAAAAAAAGCAATCCTATTATTGATTCTCTGGGAATTTCACATCATACACCTTAACCCCAGTAATTTATCAATCCTTCTATTTCTGCCTTCTACCATTGAGGCCTTATTCCCCCAAAGAAAAAGAAATATCATAATATATTTTTTGAATTTATATTTCAAACAGTCCACTTTATCCCCAGTCTTCCCTGCCTCTCCATCACATTTCTGCTCATCCTGTCAGTGTTGGAGCTGTAGTATGTCATGCAGTATACAATTTTGCACAAACATCTTTATTTTCAAATGTTTATACAACTCTTAGAAAGGAAAACATTTATCTGAACCTGGATTACAGTTCCAAGACTTAGCACATAATTGTAATGGCAAGACATGGTGGTATTGAGGTAGACTTGGCAAATGGATGTAATTAGAAAAAATAAATATCCTGAGTGAGGGAACCCAGATGCAAAAAACACAAAAGTGGTATGTACTCACTAATAAGTGATTATGATCTCTAAAGTAAAGGGTAACCAGGCT
This sequence comes from Microtus ochrogaster, assembly GCF_000317375.1. Taxonomy (NCBI): domain Eukaryota; kingdom Metazoa; phylum Chordata; class Mammalia; order Rodentia; family Cricetidae; genus Microtus; species Microtus ochrogaster. The sequence goes on along the minus strand of NW_004949100.1, from coordinate 13,295,426 downwards.
ACAATCCACAGACTCAGTGAGGCTAGGTAACATGGAAGGCCTGAGTGTGGATCTCGCTGGGAAGAGGAAATAGAAGAGATCTCCTAGTGGACTGGGCACCAGTGGGCATGGGAACTTGCCCTCTCATGTTTGGGTTGGGCAGAGGAGGAGAGGGCTGAAAGGAATGACTGAAAAGGGAGCTTTACAGGGTTGGGTAGAAATCTGGTACCAGGGAAACTTCCGAGAGTCTACAAGGATGGCTCCAGCTATGATGCCTGTTAGCAGGGATACATTGTCTAACTGGCCATCCATTCATTGTGATCAGCCTGGGATGTCAACAGAGTCTTCATCTAGTAACTGAGGGAGGAATTACAGTAAACAGGGTCAGAGGCATTGCAGGAAAAGCTAGTCTTGCTCATGGGAACTCACAGAACCAACAACAAGGGAAACCGCACGTACCGATTTAGTTCCTCTACATATATGTGATAGTTGTATAGCTTGGTCTATTTGTGGGAGCCCTAACAATGCAAAAACGGGTTGTCCCTGGTGTTTTGGCTAACTCTGGGGTGTCTATTTCTCATGCTGAATTACCTTGCTGAGCCTGAATAGAAGGGGAGTTGCTTAGTCTTAAGGCAGCTTGATCTATCATGCTGGCTGACGTCTATGGGAAGACTGACCTCTTTTTTTCCCCGAGACAGGGTTTCTCTGTAGCTTTGCAGCCCTTCCTGATTGAATGCCAAGTGGGTGGGACAAGGGAATGGAGTAGAAGGAGAGTAGAAAGGAGATTTTTTTAGTTGTTTTGTAAAATAAATAAATTATTAAAATTAATAAACAGCAAATTAATAAAAAATAACAACAGGCACTTACACTATTAAATATTTCATTTCAGTTAAAATGAACAATAAATTCCAATAAATATAATATAATTGACAGAAAAAATGAGTTAGGTACTATCAAACAGTTTTACTACTCATACAAAACTAAGGAAAACACTACTATATATACATATATATATAATTGAATAGAAATAAATTATATTCACAGTTATGTGGATATATGCTTAAAATATATTGATGTATGAAACAATTAAATTGTCTTTCATACAATCAATCAAGAAATAAATTGTTTTCAAAACTTGCCTGTGTTTCACAAATGCTTCACTGTCGTGTGTTATATTATTTGTTTTGTTTATATGTTTATTAATGCTTCAAAATCTCCAAAGTTGCTTGCAGCTAAATATAGAAATTGACAGGTAAAAATAAAACTTAAGTGGGGGACAAATAACATCCTGTTTAAAGACAAAATGTTTGGAAGACAAACAAACAAATAAATAAAAAGAGAAAGAACGTCCAAGAATGAGGCTGGGCAGTACAGCAAAGAGGAGCAAGCACATGCAAACTCACAATGAATAAGCAAAATTGCCCAAAACAGCAACATGCCAGCAGCGACTGCCAGTTTCAAAAGGACTAACCAAAAATGTTTCTGTAGCAGCTTAATTTCCGTAACCGCATAAAACCCCCAACATTTTGCAAAATAAAGAGCTTCTGTATTGCAATCTCTTGGGTTCTGTGTCATTGGCTATGTGTCTTCCCACTCCTGTCCCCTGGAAAATGGGGATCGCTCAACAGGCAGCAGAAACAAGCCCGCAGCAACCGGCACCCAACGTACATGGACTTTATTTTTTTGCTTGCTTTTTGGATCATCATTACCCTCTTTGGGGCATTTTTTATTTCTTTTTTGCTTGCTGCCCGGCTGCTGTCCCCATCCCAACTCTTCACCAGCATCTTGAGTTCGCCCCCTATCAGGTGTTTTCAGTGAGTTGATCCTATTCCCTATTTTTGTTTTCTAATCTAAGCCCTTGGTGAGTTAGGACTTTCTTTCCTAACATTAATTTCTTTTTCTTTTCCCTGTGGTAACTTAACTTTCCTAACCCCATAGTCCCCCACTGATCTTTTTATTTTTTTTTACAATAAAGAGCTCCTGTGTCATTCTCTTCATAACTTCTCACTCCTTGTACTCCGGGATATGGAATCACACAACAGTCAGCAACAACGAACCTGCAACACAGGAGAAAAACAGCCAGAATAGACTGCATTAGAAATATTCCATGCTATAAAGAATTTACCAAAACCATTCCTGGAGATGAACCCTTATAAACCTAGCATTTGGAGTAGAAGGCTAAAGGGAAAAAAGGAACACATAAAAGAAAGGAGACTTGTTGGTCGTCTTTAATTAGACCTAGGTTATTTTTCCTACTCTAAAACTCTTCCATTTGATAATTGGAAGTAAATTGCACTGTTTGACATAATTATTAATTGCATAATTATTATTAATTTCTTTCCTTCTATGTTCATTAACTTGACTTAAAAATCGAAAGCAATTTAAACTGTATCTTGCCCTAAAGACCCCCTTATTATGCTTATGAGTACAAAATGGTGATGAATTTGTCAAAGATATTTCAGGGTAATGCACATTTATTGGGAGATAATTTATTAACATTAGTATGTTCTTGGTACCTCAAAACTCTAATTTTAATTTCAAAGTTTGTGTATTTATCTACAAGATATAATGAAAATATTTTATTTAAAAATTTTTATAAAGAATTACCAGTACCTACTAACAATTATTTTAATCTAAATGTGGGAATATTAATCAGCTATATTATCAGAAAGTACTAATTTCATAAAGTTAACCAATATAAAATTATGAATTTCAGGGGATCCATTATAAATTCAAGGTGATCCAAGACCCACTTTTGGCCTTTGTTGGTAGATGACACATAGATATACACACCAACACACTCATATACACACATATGTCAAAACACTGATACAATAGGAGTAAATTATATAGAAATAATACTGTTAAATTTTCTTCATGGGTACAATTAAGCATACTTAAGTAAAACCTTTTTATTTTTAGGAAATCAGTAATGTTAATAATTAGTTAGGGGAGTTATGGTTTGGTCCAAAAATCTGGTGGACCCATGTGTGTTAGAAAGTCAATATCACTGCTTTTTGCTATATTAACACACTTAATTGTATTCTTTTAGTATGTATTTTATTCAGTAGAAGTTTAAAAACTAGGGTTGTTTTTTTAGTAAAATCAGTTTATTGAATAGTATAGATTAACAGATACTCAAAATGAGAACAGCACTATATTCTAAGCCATAAGAACATATTTTCTTTTGTGATTTTGGTAGCTTGAATGAGAATGACCCCCATAAGCTCATATTTTTGAATGCTTGGTACCCAGTTGGGAAAAATACTTGGGAAGATTTAGGAGGTGGAACATTATTTTCAAATGATCCCTCTGTCTTCTACTTGTGGGCTGAAAATGTAAGCTTTTATGTATTCCTGCCACTATATCTTTGTGTAGTAGGAGGCTGCTTGCTCCTGACCACCCTGGCTCAAAATAATCACACAGAAACTATATTATTTGAAATACTTTTTTGGCTAATTGCTTAAACATATTTTTAGCTAGCTCTTATATCCTAAACTAACCTATCTCCATTTATCTATGTACTGCCACGTGGTTGTGGACTACCAGCAAAGTTTTGGCAGGTACTGGCAGAGGCATCTGTCTTCTGTGGTGGGT
>NW_004949100.1:13263760-13291585 GCF_000317375.1 Microtus ochrogaster | reverse complement strand
AAGTCAATAAAACATATTCATGTGTGAGGGCTACCCATGCTACCCCAATTACTCATATTTTGAGCAAGTACTCAGACAATGGACCATGCAGCTTCAAACCCAATTCGATTGGTACTCCATGATGAAGGCAGTATTTGACCCCTCAGAGTTCCTCCAACGACGCTATGCTTATGATGATGCAACAGAGACCCAAGCTTATACAAATTTACAATTTGGAATTAATGTTACTCTTGGCATGCTACTAGCCATAGACATAGACTGTTCCTATCTCATAGTCCATGATTGGCCTACATGCCTATTTCCAACAAGTATCTGACCTAGCCTTCAAGATCTTCAAACTTTATACACCCAGTACAGTGTAGACTCTTTACACAATCTTGTCCAGCAGGCTGAGGAAACATTTCCTGAATTTTTGACCCATATCACTGATACTGTTAAAAAGCACATTCCATCTTCCCTACCAAGGATATCCTTACTAAACAGCTAACCTGGAAGGAATTCAACAGCATCTCCTGTAATATCATCGCACCTGCTGGAAATGAAAATATTTATAAGTGGACCTTGGCCGCCTGCGATGTTGACATACAGAATGGTCCCATTTCTGCCCTTACAGCTTCCATCAATCAATGCAGCAGACCAAAAGCACAGTAACTAATGACATGCACTCCAAGCCAATCACAGATATAGATATGCACAATTTGAAGTTTTCTGTGATAGTTTTAGTTCTTTCTTTGATCCTGTATTTCCTCACTGAGGTTCCTATTCTTCCTTTAGAAATGGTAATATATAGTCTGTTCCATTTTATATTGTAAGTATGTGATCTGCTTTTTCTTTTTGATTTTACAAATGGTTACAGTTTAGAGAATGTTTTGAGTTTCAGAGACTTTGAACCTTGGACTTTTGTAACATGTAAAAAATGTTCCAGACTATTGGGACTAGTGAAGATGGACTGAAGGAATTTTTTTGTATTATGATATGGCATCTATCCTATGCTTGCCAGGGAGTGGAATGTGGTTGATTAAATAGTAATGTCACCCGTAGGCTCATATATTTGAATGTTTGATCCCTAGAGAGTGGTGATACTTGCGAGAGATTAGTGGGCATGGCTTTGTTGGAGGAATAATATCATCAGGGGAGGGTTTGGGGGTTTTGATGCTTAAGAAAGGCCCAATGTCTCTTTTTTCTAAGTCTGCCTAAATGCTTCCATTCTTCCTGCAACATTTCCTATCATGCTTCCTGCCATGCTGATAGTGGACTAAACTTCTGAAACTATAAATCAATGCCAATAAAATACAACCCCAATGAAAACCCTTCATTAGACTCGCCATGGTCAAGATGTCTCTTCACTGCAAAAGAACACTAAGACAAACTCTAACTCCAGCTCAATGAGATGTGTTCCTTCTGGCTTCTGTGGTCAACTGCATTCATGTACATAGACTTGATTCATATACATATGTATGAATAAAAAATAGGCCTTTAAAAATTAATTAGAACTTTTCAAGTGACAGTAAATGTATATTTCTATATGACTATTTAATGATAAGTTTTGTTGAAACTTTTCATTTAAAAACATAATAAAATCAAATAGGTCAGTTTTCTAAAAGTTCAATATTTATGGGTAGAGAACATTTAAAGCTATTTCCAAACCTTACATTTTTAGCTTGCTGTGTAGGCATTGTTTGTTCAATTGTTTGTTTTTATATAAATAGAATTGATAATTCATGTGACAAATACAACAGAAATTGCATTTTTCTGAACCAAAAAAGGTTTATTTTTATCTTTTCTAAGAAATGAAAATATTTATAATCTTTTATGCATTTCACTATTTATAAGCCTTGTATGTATTTAGCTAACAATGCATTCTTATCTTTAAAAAAGTGTGTCCTTTTGTTAAACTGACAAAATTATCTCCCTTTATTTTATACCATTTAATATGCTAACTGTATGTGTACACTATACAAGAAAAACAAAATAAAACAATAAATACAATTAGGTACCACAGAATGTGTTTACATTTTAAATATATATACATGCAGGTTTCAGGGGGTTATCATTTTAAAGGTCAGCAGGTGAGAAGTGTAGAAGATGATTTGTCTATCTTCTCCAGATCATTAAAATAAATATATTTGTCTATCACTACATACTTAGTGAGGGCTAATGGTAGTGTTATATTGAGCATTATAAAGGATGGCAAGAAGTTTATGACTGTTATTGTTTCGGAGATGCACCCTAATGGACTTTTTCTTCACTGCTCACAATAAAATTTGTTATGCTGTGTTTTACTTTCTTGCTTTTGTGTCAATTTCATCTACTTATTCTGTTCAGAGGCAGAGTTATGCCTCTATGAAGGCTTATATGTCTTGCAACTTACTCAGAGACTGGCTTAGAGCAAGTGCTGAATAAAATGTGCTCTGTGGTAGAGTAGTGATTAAATGACAATTAGATTTTTCATTCTAAAAACTTAGGGTTTAGTTGAACACATTTAGCATCTGCTTGAAGCAATCTAAGGCAGTATAGACAAAGTGCTCAAAAACTAGCATAGAGCATTGAGTGCAGTGGGTAGATTGGCTTTATTACATTTGGATGTATAATTTGTAAATTATGTAAAATTACATAATTGCATAAAACTGGAATTTTCACAGTCAACCTACTAAGGAAATCAAATATTAGATCTATTAAGGTTTTAAAATGGTTCACTAGAAAGAACAAAGGCAGATGTGTTCATACCTAAGAACAAAGTGCTGCATTATTTTTAATCCTACACTCACCTCTTTTTCTTGCTATTAACCACCATGACTAAATATACCACATTAATTTTAGGTTCAATATCTTAAGCTTAAAGAAACTTGTTCATTTTAAAAATTGAAATAAATTGCACTTTATGTAAAACTAAATTCTTTTTAATGCTCATAGTCAGGAAGATGCCTCTATAGAAATTGAAATAAAAGTTATTTTATATAATTATTTTTGTTCTATTTTTGTCATCACAATCTGGCATTAATTTGTAAATTATGTTTAGTTTAATGCATTTATATAAGGATGAGAATTTCTACTTATATTCTCAATGTAGAAGTTACCATAAATACCAAATTAAAAATTATAAAATGTGACATGATCTACATGAGGAGTAGGAGGAGGATGATGACAGAGCTTTCTATCCTGCCGAGTTCTGCAGTCGTTCAGTCCAAAGAAACACACAGAGGTCTACATTGATTATAAACTGGTTGACTTATTAACTCTGGCTTTTTATTAATTCATATCTTATATTAAAGCATAATTCTTGTCTGTGTTAGTCACATGGCTTGGTATCTTTTATCCGTGAGACATTCTCATCATGCTTCCTCTTTGTATGGGTGATGACTGCAAAGTAAACCTTTCCTCTTTCCAGAATTCTCCTGTTCTGGTCTCCCTCCTATACTTCCTTCCTGTCTACTGGCCAACTAGCATTTTATTAAATCAATAAAAGTGATAAACTTTTACAGGGCACAAGATCATTGTCCCATAACGGGAGGGGAAATCATACTCAAAATAGCTCTTTTCTTGTATTGACATGTTTCCAGTGAACTGCCTTAAAGGAATAAGGATGCATTTTATCTCATGTTTATAAGGTTTCAGTAAAGGACTAGCTTACTCTTACTCTCTGTCCCTATTATAAGGTGAAACTTCGTGGTGTTAAAAGCTCACAGCAAAGTGGACCATCTTCACTTGGAGGGGAAGCAGAGAGGGAAGGAAGGAAAATGTCATGGGACGAGAGGCATGTTGGGAGTCATGACCTCAGGGACCTACTACCAGGAACTATATCCTGACCTCTGCTTTCTGCTAGCTCCAAGGACTCCATCATATCTTGAAACAAATCAAAAATTGAGTTTGCTGATTAATTAAAATCATTAAGATACAGAAAGACCCATAAGATTATGTGATGTCAATTTGCACCCCAATTTCAAATTTTTGGAGGAAATTAATATTAAAACCTTTACAACTATTGTGATTCCTGCACTTAACTTCATGCAGTACATTCTTTGTAATTTAGTATGGATTAATAACATTCTGAAAGAAAGTGCATGCTTGAAGATGAAATGGGGAAAATCGTGGGAAGCATTTTAGTCCCTTGTATTCTAAGTGTTGCAAATAATATTTATTTCCTCCAAAGCCGAAATAGCTTTTAAATGAGCAGTCAACATTAGAGGCGCCACTTGATTAAGTTACTATAATCCAAATCATTTCTAAAGCCCATCAGTTTTTTGCACTTGCCAAACTGGTAATTGAAAATAGATGGAGTAAGAATCAACCCACACAAATCTCACATTTTTTTCAAGTGGCACTGATTAATGAGATTTATTCAGAGATTCGATATTGCTTTGACTACTCAAAGCAAATATGAAAATTAGATCCATTGTTAAACATGTGTATGATAAATATAAAATCAAATTCTTCCGATGTAACTTTGGATCATTTCCAGCATTCATCCAATGTAAATTACATTGAAATTTGATCAGAATTCATGTTTTCATAATAATCTGTACCACTGCTCCGTGAATCTGAGATTGCAATTATGCTTGAACCAGGCAGCATCGTTAGGCTGATTGCAATCTGCGGAACTCCATGGCATCTCTACAGCTCCACTTATCTCTTCATACAGCAGGAAGGAGATATATCATCTTGATCCTTTGAGGGGTATTGAGCAATGGTTCAAAGGACTGATATTTGCTTCTGGCTTTTGTAGAAGGTGATTATTATCCAATGCTGTTTATATTTCGGAGATATTCTTATTCAGTTCAAATAAGTAATAAAAAAGATGTTTGCAAACTTCAATACTGATCTAATTTCTTACCCTTTATGCAAGAGATCAAATGCAAAGTTTTATAAGCTATAAATTTGAAAAGCATTAATTTGCAATGTAAACGTGATAGCTATTAAAATATGTTATAATGATTGAAAGATTATGTGTAAGGAAATAATAGAAAGACCAACAATATTTTTAAACAAATCTATAATTATGTTCCCATTTATATGGAATTTTATAATTCTTACTTGTTTCACTATGAAATATAAAACCAAAAAGAGAGATAAAATATTGCATCTCATAGGCAACATCATAAGACTACAGATTGGTTGAACTAATTACTGATCACTTTGGAGTTCTTAGAGATTGCTACTAGGTTATATAAACATTGATCACAAAATGTAAGTCTGAGTACCAAATTGACAGGTATTCATTATGCAAGAAAAATATTTCTAAAAAGACCTCCGGTCATCATCTTGTAAAACCTTTTATTAACTATTTTAAATAAAAGGTGTTCAGTCACTCTAAAAATTTCATTGCTTGAAAATAAGTACATAATTTTTTTATAACCAAATTACTTGATTTCTTTTTATTTTCTTAAATTGGATTACTAATTCAATGTTGCCATTCCTTTTTTCTTCCATGAACTGCTTTGTTGCCCACTACCCGCACTCAGTATTGAAACCTTCTGAAGCCCACTAAGACTTGGTTCATTATTTCAACGTAAGTACATGTGTTTGTGGTTTAAAATAAATATTTCCAATAAAGAACATAACATTTTCTCAGTTTTTTCTTATTCTTATTATGAAAAAATATAATGCATATAAGTAATTATCTTTAATATTCAAATGTCACTTAAATGATTTCATAACAGTTTAGTTTAGTCTTTAGATTATTTACGTGTGTCCCAAATAAAAGGCTCTGTTCTACACACAGCGTTATTGGCTGGCTATAGAAAGCAGGAGAGTATCTGAGTGCACCCGAATACTACAGTCAGTTTTCTTAATCTGATATCATCTGAAAATTTTTCTTTCATATATGAAAATGAATGCTACATGGACATTAAATAATCTCACTCATATATATTTAAGTATTTAGTGTCATTGAAATTATTCTTAGACTGTGTTGGACATTTTATAGCTTTTGTTTTAAACAGCAATTCTGATGTTAAAGAATGAAACTATAGCAGGAAACACGAGGGTTACAGGTTCATATTTGCTTCAAGTCTTTCAAATTCTTCCAAATATCCTTTGACTAAATGCTGAAATATCCCATGTGCCTCTAATTACATCAATTTTAAAGTAAAGTTGTGAAAACTGTTTTAATCCCCTTAAGTTTCAATAAGAAAAAAGGGTCTTTGAATCATTTTTCTTTCTGTATGTTTCTGCATAAACTTAACTTTTCTCACTTTTTTTTCAAAAAGGTACCTAATTATATACAATTTTGTGTGCATCTTCAGTAGAGTATTGAGAAGTATTTATTACAGATATTAAACCAACCCCCATAAACTACAAATATCAAATGACATGTAATTGGAGAGACCCAGCTATGGACTCTATAAAGGTATCTTGATTGTAAAAAGAGATAGACACAGGAAGGAACTTTGAACCAGCCTTGTGGTTCAGTCCTTTAGATCCAGTTATTGGGAGGCTGAAGCAAAAGAAATTCAAAGTGTTCCTGAATACATAATGATTTCAAAATTAGTCTGAGATAATTAGTAAGACCTTATCTCAAAGTGAAACGATTGCTTGTACAGCATGAGTGAGGTGTTAGAACTTGGATTCCAGAAATAAAGGTTCTTTAGACCTTGGCAAGCATAGGGAGACAGCTTCCTTTGTGAAATACATTGGGTAATATATGGAATAATGTAAACATTGGCAAGTGTATGTGTGACTGTCATGGAAGCCTGTGATACAGGACACCTACAGCCATAGCATACGATTGCCATAGGATCTTGTGACACAGGACAATTACAATCAATGTCCTAAGAGAAGAGTCTACCGGCTTCCCGAACCTCTGTTTTCTAACTCAGGCTACTGCTCTTTTCAGAGCACATTTCTGTGACACACCAGAGCAATGTTTTACTTAGAATATTATGACACTTGAATCAGTCATAAATACTTTTTAGGAAATTGAATATTGATTTATTTCTCTGTGGAGAACAGGTTTATATTATCTAAGTCCATCCATTAAAATATCTTTCCAGTCCTTTCCCAGAAAGTCATCTCAATAAATTTACCTTAAATGTCAGTTTTGTCCAAATATTGATAAAAATATTATCCTTATCAGGTAAACATTTTCTTTATACCATTTCATCTCAGCAAATGATATTTAGAGAGGAACCATTTGAATTTCATTTCATAACACTGACTCCGATTGTGTGAAATGGTGAGCTGCATCACATTTAACATTCCGAAGTTCAGAGATTACACATTCTGCTGGGATCAACTATTTTGTTTGTTTCTTAAATTTGGTGTATGTTAAGGAAGATGGGAGAAACATTACTGTCTTTACATAAGAGGATATGATGTCATTAACTTTCTTCTCATACCGAAACAAAATAAAACAGAACATAAGAGCCAAAAACAAGAACTTGAGGTGTGGTAGATCTAGAAGACTGGTTGATTTTGATCGATTTAGTGTCAGAGCAGCATATCAATGATCTGCAACAGGGAATGATTGTAGACCAAAAAGTATGTGAATGGGCTGGTGCTTCTGTTTTAATTTTTTAGCATAAAGAGTACCATTTGTGTTGAAAATGCTAGAGCAAAGGATGAAGGCCTTATATAGGCATCAGCTTACCTTCTACATATTCAGTGGGATGTGTAAGTATCGTCTCCTACAATGGGGACTTTCTGTGAGTTTTTGGAGAGTATAATTTTGACCACAGCCCAGGTTGTTTTGGGATTCCTCGGAAACACAATTGGTCAACAACTCAATTAGATGCAATAGAATTCCAAGAGTGGAAATTTCATTTTGTTACAAGAGATGAACAGTTATTTTGGGAAGCTTTTCCCATATTAGGTTTCCATACCATCCCTCAATTGCCCCAAAATTTAGCTGTCTTTTTCCACGATCTCATCCTGGTTTGTTCTGCCATCACTCTCCCAATTCAGTTCTTTACTGAAACCCCCAATGCATCCAAAACTACATAGTCTATTTCCTTTGACTAAGCACAGCGGTCTACCACTGTATCTTACTCTATAGCTAATGGCTGAAGGTCCATGGATTATAGCTTATCATTATTATAGTGAATATCCACGTAAAAGTGAATATATACCATATTTTTCTTTTGGAGTCTGAGTTACCACATTTAGGATGATTTTTTTTCTTGTTCTATCCACTTACGTTTGAATTCTATGTTTATGATTTTTAAGTGGCCAAGTAGAATTTTATGATTAGAGTTGTGACGTTATTTTTATTCATGTCCCTGTGGAGGAACATCGGAGTTGTTTCTGATTTCTGGCTACTGTGAATAAAGTACCAATGAACCTGGTTGAGCAAGTTTATTTGAAGTAGGTGGAAGTATTCTTTGGATGTGTGCCCATGGGTGCTTTGACAGAATCTTAGGACAGATCAATTTCTATCTTCATGAGGACACATAGTGGCTGAAGAAGTTTGTGCTCCAAACATCCATAGAATAAGAGAGTTCCCTTCCTCTACGTCCTTTCTGTAATGAATTCACACATATTGTACTTACCTTTGCCATTATGATCAATGTAAAATGGAATTTCTGCCGGGCAGTGGTGGTGCACGCCTTTAATCCCAGCACTTGGGAGGCAGAGGCAGGAAGATCTCTGTGAGTTCAAGACCAGCGTGGTCTATAAGAGCTAGTTCCAGAACAGGCTCCAAAACCACAGAGAAACCCTGTCTCGAAAAACCAAAAAAAAAAAAAAAAATAAAATAAAAATAAAAATAAATAAATAAACAAACAAACAAATAAATAAATAAATAAAATGGAATTTCTGCATCTATGTTAATAAGGAAAATTCTCTTTTTTTTGAGGGTGTACTTTATGTGGTTTGGATATCAGGGCAACTTGGGCTTCATAAATTTACTGGGAAATGTCCCTTGTATTGTTATTTTATGAAATAATTTGAGGAATATTGATATTAACTCTTCTTTGAAAGTGTGAATTAAAGTTATCTGGCCCTGGGATTTTTGATTGGGAGATATTTAATTGCTGTTGCCTTTTCATTAGTGGTCTGTTTATGTTGTTTATCTGATCTCAATGTGTTACATTAGTAAACGTTACGTACAAGAAAATTACCTACTTCTTTTAGTATTTCCAACTAAGTGGAGTAATTTTTTTTTTAAATGTGGTCTAGGATTCTTTGGATTTCCTTGATGGCTGTTGTTATATTCTCTTTTGATATATTTTGATTGTTCTCTAATTTTTAGTTAATCAGTATAAGATTTTTTCAATCATACTGATTTTATTAAAGAACAAATTGTTTGTTATATTGATTTTTTGTATTGGTATTTCTGTTTCTGTATTATTTACTTCAGCCTTGATTTTGAAATTTTCTTGCTGTTTATTTTTTTCTGATGATATTTCTTATTTTTGTTCCAGAATTTTTCAATTTTTTATTCTCGTTTTTACTTGATTTGGTTTTGTTTTGCTTGTTTTATTTTGTTGTTACTGTTGTTTTGTTTTGTTTTTGTAGGTACTAGTGAACTTGCCTTCATTGTATTCCATATGATGTGGAATGCACTGAAAGACACACAGATTGGAAGGGCTTTCTTTAACTCACAGGGTGATGATAATTCCTGCAGGGAAAAAAAAAAAAGAGTCAAGGATATTGCCCAGAGGCCCAAGAAAATATTCCCCCTTAGGTTCTTTGATTCCGGGGTTAGAACTTTCCTAACTGAGAAACTGTAACCATTTTAAGCCACTCGTGCATGGGACTTGGCTATAGGATTCCTAGACATTTAGTACACTGTTCAATGACAGAGAACCAGTAAATGCCAAAAGTGAGACTGCATTGAAGTTTTAACTTGCCCGCTAAAAAGCTACTGAAGCAAAGATTTATGATGCTGTTAAAATGCATTTTATTCTTGAGTCAGTAACAAAATGTTTTATTACCTTGTCAGAACAAGTCATGTGAAAATCAGCCTATTTTTCCAATTCATTTTCCCATAAATCTCATGGGAGTTACATAGCTGGGCCAAGATGAGTGTCTGCATTTATAGTTTCTTTAACAGAAACTCTGGATGCAGGAAACCCAAATATTGTTGAAAATTAGTACATCTAACATTTATTCTAGAATAAATTGTTTAATGTTTTAAAGAGTTACCTTACATGTTCTTCATTTTGATGGAAGCCACATTATCTGTGAACTTTCACTCTTCCTCATTTGAACATTGTTAGAAGCTAATGTTTCAGGTGAGTCTTTGTAGAAATGTAAAGTATCCATTTGAAATTTTCTTCTAGAAGTAGGTTTGAACCTAGAGTATTAACAGAGTATATATGTCTCTCAGAAATATGCTTTTGTCATGTTTCCAGGATATTTGTGTATATATATGGACACATAAGAGAACAAATGTCCTCCCCTTTTTCTTTCAACTATGTTCACATACATGTTAATATACATTCATGCTTACTATGTACATATTTTTATATGTTGATATGGAATTATATTGTATAAATTAATATACAAATATATATGTCATGAGTATTTTGCACAAACGGAAATACAAGTGAGACAGTCTTGGACTGTGATATTCTGAATACAAAAGAATGTTTAGATAAATTTCTCTGTAAACTTTCATTGATTGAGTAGATTGATTATTAGGGTAGGTACTAGAAAATAAACATACACAATGAACTATTTGGAAATAGACTTAAAACAGTACAAAATATTTATGTGAAAATTAACAAAGACTGCTCTTCAAAAGATTGTTCCAAATTTCATGGAAATGATAGACAAAGTTTTCTCACAAGTTTGCCGCTTGCATCCCCCTCATCAGTAGCTTGCGAGGGGACTGCTTAATCTGTGTTTCCAACAGCTCTTAGTGGTGTCATTTTTACTTTCTTACTGTAAGTTAAACACCTTTTAGAGGCAAAGATGTTTTCTTTATGAATGTTATCTTTAAGAACTCTTTGATTAGATGGTTTCCTACATAAAATCACCTTTCAGTTCTCACCAGTTTGGTTAACAGGCAAGATGTCAGCGATGAATGATTCATTGTCAAACTGAGAAGACGTAGAATTGTGAAATCTCAGCCAGGGTGTGGTGGCACATGCCTTTAATCCCAACAATTGTGAGGCAGAGGCAGACGGATCTCTGTGAGTTCAGGCCAGTCTGGTCTACAAAGTGAGTTCCAGAACAGGCTCCAAAGCTACAGATAAACCTCTCTCAGAAAAAAGAAAAGAAATTGTGAAATCTCCTACACGATCCATTAGGAAGACACTGGTTGTGTACATTGAGGTGGAAAGACTCTACACAGACCCGGGTATTAACCCACAAACCTATGAACATCGGGTGTATTGTTTAAATTACAGGCAGTTAATCTAATAGGGGAATCATCAAGGAATTGCAATTTTAATTGTGTGGCATGGATTTTTCTGGAAGGCTTTGGTTGGTATCTACTCAGAATCATGAGCAAAAGAACAACAGAAATGTATGCCAAAATGTATGCTCAGAAAAGAACAAAATTATAATCATATAACTAGAGAATGTACTGTGAAATAAATTAGCAGTTATTGAAATGAAGCTAAAAATGTTTCAAAGAAATAGTAGGAAGGAGGCATAGGGGCATAACCAGAACACTGAAGACCCAATTTCTCATGGACTAGAAGGTGGAAAAGTGATGTCATATTTCAGAAGTAAGTCCCTGAAGTAAATCTCAGAAGAAAGAACTGAATTCCCACTGTTATCTTCCACACACAGTAGTAATGTGTTTACAGAAACTAAGATACTGCTCTTGCTGACAGATCTGTGAATCATCTACCAAATGCTCTTCACCAGACTTAAACATTGTGTGTCACTGAATCATCTAATGGGATTCCAAAGGAATCTTAGAAACTATTCAGTGTATGCCTGAGTGGATGATGCCCCTGAGTGTTACACATGAAGACAAACATGTGAAACCAGCAAGTTAGAGATGATGAGAATAGAAAGATGAGAAAATCTGAAGGTATTCAGGAATTCAGCAAAAAAAAAAAAAAAAAATGACTACATGATCCGCAGCTGGGTAGAGTGTGATTGCCTATTTCTCTGTAAGAACACATCATGGATCCATGTGCTCTGAATGCTATGTATGGAATGCACTAAATTTAATGTGTGCCTTAAAAGCATTATATTTTGTGTTTATCAGATCTTTCTTTTCTGTGCCATCTCTTCTCCTTTTTGGAGAACAAATAGACTGTTGCTGTCATAAAATTCAATGTTGCAACATGTAAGTTGGTTTCATTTATGTATTTGACTTTGGATTTCCAGAGGTACACAATTTGCATTTGTCCCAAATTTAGTACTTTGCATTTTTGTGCAATACCCAAACTACTAAATTTTGAGAGCTATTGAAAAAGGTATAAATGAAATTTCAATTAAGTGGTAGGCATGAGTCTTTGAGAGCCAGAGATAGGATGACATAGTGTAGATACAAATTATAAAATGTCTTTTGATACAGGATTAGTTATCAGTTTATTGTTGCTTAGATGTCTCATTTTACAGAGATTACTTGAGTAAGAGTGGTTTATCCTTTTCAATTAAATCAATCACTAAAGAAAATTTTGGTTATTTATTAATACGTAATGGGCTATTTGGAGGTGAGGAGATCTTTAGAAAGGGGAACAGATGGAGTCTCATTGGAGGCAGGACTCTGAAACCATTAATCTTGGGTGCAATAAAGGTCATTGAGACATAGATTGCTTCTTGAGGCCATAAGATTTAAATAAATGATAGACAGACAGACAGACAGACAGACAGATAGATACTCAAGGACATGGTGGGAATTTTGAGGAGATTTCAGGCCCCTATACCAGAGACAGACCACATGGCAGGAATTCTGATGAGAGGAGTTCACAGTTCACTTATGAGAAGTGAGAACCTTCTCACATCTTTTGACCATGGGAAATAATTCACATGACAAGCCTGTGGCCAGGCTCTTGGATTCTCAACCAGGAAGCAAGGAAGGGACTGGGAGTAGGATATTCTCCACCAGCATCATCTCTGATGGGAAGTCATTTCTTAAAGTGAAAGATCATTGCATGGGATAGTCTAATTAGCTATGAACTCAGAGACAATGTCACAGGAGGGTGCCTGTAGGCTTCTGTGAATTCTAATATTACATTCTTGAAAATATGAAGTGTTTTGCTGTATGTTCTCTAACTCTTTCTCTGTCCCTCTATCAACTACCTATCTGTTTATCTATCTATCTATCTATCTATCTATCTATCTATCTATCTATCTATCCTATCTTTGTCTCACTTATCTGTCTCTCTTAAGGCAAAAATACATTAACAGTAGGACCCATAATTTTAAATGTATATCCACGTATGTGTGTATTTGCATATCGCTAACAATAAAAAACAAAGTTATTGAAATAGCTTAGATATAAAGTGGATTTAAATATACATACTGAAGAAATACATCTCTGTGTTAATTAATTAATTACTCTTAACTTTCAAAGCATCTGTGATTTACTCATCTCCATAGAAGTATATGAAATTCAAAACATTAGTGAGAAAGTTATTACTTCAAAACAACTTGACATTTTCAAAGCTATGAACACCAACACTCTTAGATTCATTAAAATTCATTATTCCTGTACTTTCTTTAAGTGGATAATATAATATGTACTACCACAGAAATTTAAAGATATAGTAGCAAAAATGTTTTATGCGGACAGTTTTTATATATAACTAATGCAAATGTACAATAAACAGCAACTCTTGTGAGAAAATTAAATCTTTTTTAATTTATTTATTTTTAAACAATCTTTTCTCATCTTTCATACCCAGTTCCCACTCCTTTCCTCCTACTGCTCAGTCCATCTTCCCCCCACCCTACCCACATCCACTCCTCAAAGAGATTAAAGCTTCCCTTGGGGAATAAACAAAGTCTGTCACATCGTGTTGAGGCAGGACCAAGGACCTCCCCCTATATCTAGGCTGAGCAAGGTATGCCTCCAAAGAGAATGTGCCCCACGATGCCAGTTCTAGCATTAAAGATAAATTCTGATTCCACTGCCAGTGGTTCCACAGACAGCCTAAGCTGCACAACTATCACTCCTATTCAGAAGGCCTGGGGTGACCCTATGCAAGTTCCCCTCTGTCAGTCTGAGTAAGTGAGCTCCTACTAACTCAGGGCAAATGTTTCTGAGGGTATCCTCATCATGGTATTGACCCCTTTCCTCATAGTATTCTTCCTCATTCGAGAGCTTGGCCTAGTGCTTAGCTGGGGATCTCTGCGTCTGCTTCCATTAGTGCTTGATGAAGTTTCTATGATGATAATTAAGCTAGGCATCAATCCAGTTACAGAGGAAGGTCAATTAAGGCTCCCTCTCTAATACTTCTTAGGATCTTAGCTGGCATCATCCTTGTGGATTTGTAGGAATTTTCCAAGTGCCAGGTTTCTTGCTAACCCCTTCAATCAAGATATCACTTTCCTTGCTCCCCCTCTCTGTCCTTCTCCCATCTCGACCATTCTGCTCCCTAGTATGCCCTCCACCTCCTCTCCTTCCCTCCCTTTCTCCTTCCACCTCCCTTCTATACAACATGCTCCCATTTTTCTCTGGAGATTATGTCTGTTTCTCTTTCCCAGGGTTCTCCTTTTTACCTATCTTCTCTGGAGTTGTGGATTACAGGCTGGTTATCTTTCATGTTGTCTAATATCCACTTATGCATGAAAACGTAATGTAGCCCGCTGTTTTATCTTATTTATTATGTCCTTTACCTTACAGAAGCTCCTCAGTTTCAGGAGGTCTCATTTATTAATTGTTGCTCTCAGTGTCTGTGGTACTACTAGTGTTATATTTAGCAAGTATTATCCTGTGTTTATGAATTAAAAGTTACTTCCCACTTTCTCTTCTATTAGGTTCAGTGTGGTTGGATTTATGTCTGATCCATTTAGATTTGAGTTTTCTGCATGGGGATATGTTATGGGATCCCCATCTGTATGGTGTGAGCACCATTGGCTAATAAAGAAACTGTCTTGGGCCTGCAGGGGCAGAATAGAGGTAGGTGGGGAAAACCAAATGAATGATGGGAGAAAGAAGGCAGGGTCAAAAAGATGCCATGTAGCCCTGCTGGAGATATACGCTGGTGGCCGAATTTTACCTGGTAAGCCACAACAGTCACAGGGAGATACACACAGATTAATGGAGATGTGCTATTTTAGGATTTAATTCCACTATTATTTAAAATCATCAATCTATTTTCTTAATTATTTATCACTTGTTCTGGAAAATTCGTGTACATTTCAAATGGATCTTATATAAGTATCCTGAAACCAGAAAAGCTATTGGCTATGATACTGATTAAAGGCCAGATTAAACTTTTAAGATCCCATTGCTCAAGATACCATATATTTTGTCTTCAAGATATGCAAAAATAAGCCTGGAACCAAACTGGAATATCTTTCTCCACTATCTCAATTTATACTATTAAAAGAAGACTTGATTGGCTACATCTGGAGAAAAAACACCAACAGTATGCCAGGCATTTGGCCCTCCTGGATATATTAGCAATATTCTAGGCAAAGTATACCCAGTGGTCTGATAGTGGCCTGACCATTATGGGTTCAACCAACCACTTTGAAGTTAGATGTAAAGCCTTATCTATAAAAGGGAACTCACATATTATAAGCCGTGGATAAATACGTGGCACATGAGGTGACAGGACCCAATGTTGAAAATTTCTTTAGTTATTTAATTGAAATGGTGTATCTCTTAAATTGCTTTTGAAATATTTGAGTTAATTTCTGGAATTGTTAATTATCATTATCAACATGGCTTGATTTAGACATATCATAGAAACATATCTTTGGATATATCTAAGAAAGGCTTAATGAAAGGAAAGTCTACCCTAACAGTAGAAAGCAACAATCAATGAATAGAGTTTCAGACTAAATAATAAAAGGAAGAGGTAAGTGTAACACAAGTGATCTGCCACAGATAGAAGAAAGCAATCACAGGCCTGCATTTCTCCTATAAAACTTCATGTCAGATTACAGAGAGAGAAAGGAATAGAAGAAATATAAGAATCAGAAAAGATGGGATGCTATTAAGCTACAAATCTTAGTTAAACAATTTCTTCCTGGAAGCCTATAAGACCCTGGGAGCTAAAGAAACTTGAAAGGCTTTGAAAGCTCTTGGAACTTAGGAAGCCTAAGTACATCTGAATCTACAAGATGCACAGCACCCTTTTTAAATACTACATGTAGAGTAATATTTTCTTGGGGTATGGGTGAGTTCTTGTCTAATGTGGATCGTGACTCTAGGGATTTGTCAGCAATGTAGGTATTTCAGTGATTTTGACGTAGATAACTTTAGAGTAATCTTTTCCTTGTGAACATAATGTGCCTTCTCTATGATGGATACCCATTTTTCATGTTTTCCAGAAAAAGATACATAAATGTAAAATTCTCCTTGAATAATAACAATAAAAATCCCGTATGTCATTGTCTCTTTCAGGTTGATATTGTTCATAGACTTCACATCTGCATAACATCGATGATACCTTCACAATACCCAGAAACCTGCATGGTATCTTCTGACAATCAGAAAGCTAGCCAGCAGACAAGAAGCTTCTAGCTCACTCCCAGCTTGATACCTTTAGATTTTTATTTATTTTATCAAAGATATATCATGGACTAAGAAACTTAACCCCTAGTGCTGTTGGGCAACCAACATGAATGTCAAGAGCCTGCATTGTTATTGAGATCTCTTTGACTAACAACTTCTCCAGAGAAGGTCCATACCTGTCACAAGAGTTTTATTCGTAGGACTAATATTTTCTAGTTTTGTAGAGGCATTTACTTTACAACTCCTGTATCTTTTTTATTTCAATAGGTTTGTTAGATACTACTTCAAAATGGCAAACTCTCCCCTTTCCTTGGTTTCTCCAATCTCAACCCTTTTCCCTATGTAAAATTTTCTAATCCTAGTATTACTTCTATCACTGTTTCCCCTAAGTTCTATGGTTGAAATCCTTGAAGCCAACCATAACTGCTTTCCCAATATCATTGTGGCAAAATGGGAGCAATTTAAAAATCTGAATGTTATAGTATGCATGCTTAAATATTAAAAACTCTAAAAATGATTTATAAAGGCTTGTTTTTAGCAACTTCAGCACAATCTAATGTCATTCTTTGAATATCAACTACCCCAACTCTCAGTTTCTGTTACTTTGCTTAAGAGAACAGCATTAAAAATAAGCACATAAAATGACTAATTATAGAAAAGTAGATCAGCCTGTTTTACACAAAATTAACTTTATACAAAGTTAATTTCTAGTTCTGGTATAAAAATTAAGGTAAACTTTCTAAAATCATTTGATAACTATATCAAGTACAATTAAAGCTTTGTGGTGTGTGTGTGTGTGTTTTATTCACAGCAGAACTAAGTCTGATTGACACCATGGCCCCTGGCAGTATTTCAGAGACACAGAGTAGTAATTCTCCACTTCTCATGTAGAATGACAGTGAAAGTAAAGTGCTGTTCTTAATATAAAATTCTCTACAAACATTTAAAAAAATGAACTTCCAATTATAGTTTTACTATTTATTAATTCTCATAAATTATTAGAGTTGATGTAGGATGTATAATTTTGAAAAGATGAAACAGTGTCCAAGGAAAGATTAATTATAATATGACTTACATTTCATATATTTGTTTTTGACTATTTTCACATGTATGAGCTACTTTCAATATTAGTTGCAAACATGGTAATTATAGGACAATATTGTGTGATTTAGTTTTTAGAAATTCTGAGAGGAAAATTGTTTCCATATTTTTTTTTAAATAATGTTCAATAAGCATCCAACTTGTAACTAAGTAACAGGATACAAGTCTCAATGACTCTCGCGGTGTGACAGGAAATAAACATGTTTTCATGAAAAGGAATTGTGTCAAGATTTGGTGTCTAGTTGAACATGGTGCTATAGATCAGTAATAGGGAGAACCCATGATTCTGAGGCAGGGGGATTAAGGCATTCTTGAAAAAATTGTGTGAGGTGATCCAATTTAGTAAGATCTCTGTTTTGTGATTGTTCATGGAGACACATGAAGAAATGTTTATTTGCCTCAGATTAAGAAAGACTGAAGAAGTGATCTTGCCTGATTCATGTTTTGTGTTCCAAGTTTGTTGGTGTTGCTTGTAAGAACACATGCAAATCAAGGCAATGGCATCACTCTTACATTCATGATGATTCCTGAAAGCTCCATCTCTGATCCTCCCAGAACAACATGCCAAGAGTCGAAAAAAAAAGTCTTTTTACCATTTTGCACCATCACCAACAATGGATGAGTGTTGGCCTTACTCCATATCCTCTGGCTCTCATGTGTTTCATTAGGCTTATTCATTTGGAGGGAGTATGATGAAGTCTCAATATAGTTTGATTTGCATTTCCCTGTTAAGTGAGGATATTAAAAATGTCATTAAGTGGTTGTCAGTCATTTTTCTTTTATCTTTTCAGAATTCTATGCTTGTGTTTTATTGATAACCAGTTTTTATTCTTTTAGCTTATTATATATTTTTAGATATTAGTCGTACCTAAGAGTCAATAAGATCTCTATTCTGTTACTTATTTTCCAGTTTATGTTTTTTAAATATGGTTTAAAAAAATCAATAAAATGACTCTTCCATTCAAACTACCTAAAATAGCCAACACTGGCCTACAATTATTGTGCTTGTTGTCATCTAACACCTACTATTTAAAGCAGTTCATATGTATGACTAGGCAAACATAAATACATGGAATTTAAGCTCTATTTTTATAATCACCCTTTCCTTCATTATTGATTCATCTTTTAAAATTGTATGGATTACCTCAATATTGAAAATTTCTGAAAATTAACAAACACTAAAACTCTAATTGAAAACTCTTTTAAAAAAAAATGTGGAGAATTTTCTATTTCTTTGCCATTGAGGACAGTACACTACTATGGCATATAGTCACCATGAAAAGTGGAGATTTACCACACTGTGTCTCTGAAATGCTGCCAGAGTGTTAATCAGGCTTAGTTCTGCTGTGAGTAAAAACACAAAAGAGAATAAATTAGCATAAACTGTCAATGTAAAAGGGAAACAAAGACAAAGACAAAGTGTACCCATAATAGAAAAAGATGACCTTATTTCTTCATTTTCCACTAAAATCCTCTGAATTCCTGCGTCCAGGAAAGGTGCAATCCTCCCTCGTTTTGTCTTATTATTGACATTTATGGTCACATTCTTATTTTGTACATATTTTTCTTAATAACTTTGATTCTAAATATTTCTGACTTCTCACTTATGGAAAACTTTTAAAACTAGACCATTCTCCTGCAGTTAGAGCTCAATCTACAGCATCATTTCACCAATTATAGGGGGATTTGAGTGATGTTTACACAAATGAGTTTCATCATAAATTCATAGCCACAGACTAGAAATGTGCATTGAACAATGCCCTTAAATGCTGTTGCATCTTTCCGTTTGTCTCATCTTCTAACAATAGATTTCAAAAGCAATTTCAGTCTCTTGGAAACTTGGCAATACCCCTTTCTTTCTCATTCTCACCAGAGACAATGTCTCCTATCGCATAATGTAATAAAAACAGGAGATTGACAAACAGTACCATTTTGTTTCCCAAATGACTAGCAATAAGTCTGTCATGTTCCTTCTCACTTGCTTTGCATTAGAAATGTATTCTTCTTTATATTCTCAAGTCATCCAGTTGAAATTTTATAAACTTTTCTGGTATGGTCTGTCTTTTCAACAATATCCTTCCTTTGCCAGTCTTCAGACTATATATACCATTGTCAATTGCTATTACACAGCCACTTAATATCTGTAAATTTTTGGCATATCTGTATATAATCTATCCTAAAATGCTGCTCTTGCCACAGAATTTGCCTCCATATATCTTTCTCAGCTATGCCTTTTTGAATGTACAGTTTCTAAATAGACTGTACATTAAAAATATTCCCATTTATTTATTTCTTTGTATTAAAATATAATTTATTTGAATTAAAATATAATTATATAATTCTCTTTACTCCCTCCAATCCTTCTATGTATGGCCCCTTTGCTCAGTCTTGAAACCATGGCCATTTTTATTGTTGTTTTGTTTGTTTGTTGTTACTTTAGTTATTATTGTAACAGACACACTGACACAGAAACAAACACACATGGGAACAATTAAATATATAAATACAACTCTCTTGGTTCTCTGGCTCCTACAGTTTCTCGACCCCTCCATAGTAGTGTCCCCAAGTTTTATATGTAGGAGTTGTGTTATATAAGTATAATTTGAGTGAGGCAGGAAACCCATGAAAATTTGTTCTTTGTATTTTGAACAGATGTGGTTTTCTATAATTGAATCATTCTTGTTGCAAAGAAAGGTACTTTGATACAAATGGAAAATACACTTACCTATGGGTAAGCATAGCTTTTTAGAATGCAGTTAGGAATTATACTATTTTATTAAAGTGACAGTAGTAGGCTCTCTAAGATCCATTAACCTGATTCTTTTTCTGAAGTCTCAGTACTTCATAGAGTTGTCTGCATTTAATATATATATATATATGTATGTATATATACATATATATATACATTCTTGTGGCTTTGATTTATGAACTCATACTACTATAACCCACAACATCAGATTTTTATATAACACTAATCTAATATCCCACTCTACACAGAACATTCTAGATGTCTGGAATGATTATTTGCTTATTTCTTCTATTTCATATTGAACATACATATTTCTGAAGATAAAATTTTTAATATATTTATCATATACTGTTCAAACAAGCCAATAACTGTATTTATTATTTCACTAAATTACCATTATTTTGGCATTTCTCATACAGGGTACTACTTTGTATCAGAGGCTTATGTATTACATAATTATTACAGATTATTATGTATTCTGCTAAGCCTGTAACTGCTTCATTCCGTAAGCCTCACATATACTGAAATCATAGTTGAAATCCCCTGCTTGTCATCACTTTACATTCCTATAAACCGGGCTACACGGCATGTACTTTCTGCACATCTTTTTTGATAGCAAGCATCATTTGTCTTTATTAGCTCTCATGCCATTAGGTGTGTAATATCTCATTTTGCTACTAACACGTAATTCCAGATGTTTAGAAGTGTTAAGTGGATTCAAATGGGAATGGAGGTGGGTAGGCTCTTCAGAGAGGTGGAGGAGGTGAAAATCAAATCCAAATGTATTATAGGAAAAGAAATCTATCTTCAATAGTGGAAAGATAGAGGAAAAAGGGAATAGGTAACCATAAAATGTTGTAAAATGATCAAAGAAGAAAAAAATGTTAAGAGGGTTTAATCAGATCCATTGCTTGTTTTTAGAGGTGTCCATTGAGGTCCTTAGCCTTCAGCTAAGCCCATAAATGAAGGAAAATTATGGCAAATGTATTAGGACTGAATCCTAGATGTTTGTCATTTCT
The DNA here is from genome assembly GCF_000317375.1 of Microtus ochrogaster. NCBI lineage: Eukaryota > Metazoa > Chordata > Mammalia > Rodentia > Cricetidae > Microtus > Microtus ochrogaster. Next base: position 13,270,185 of record NW_004949100.1, on the reverse strand, counting down.
CATTACACTGATTATTATAATATCTAGTATATTCATTATATATAATATACCATAAATATATCATATATATGCATATGACAAAATTCCTAGGAACATCAGATTTACACTGTTAACTGAGTTTGGCATTATCCTTCAGTATTTTGAAAGAAAAAAATAAACATGAAGGCTTGTGCTATCATTATAAATAACAGATCCTTGAAAACTTATTCAAAATTATAAATAATTTATTTTTGTATTTACTTGTTTTCCTTATACTTGTAAGCTCAAGTTCCCAGAAAAGAAAGCCCTACCTGTCTGTGCTAATCTACAAGGCTACTTGAAAAGATTTATTATTGGATTAATTTTTCATTTTATCCTATATGTCTGTGTGAGAGTATGCTCATGTGAGTTCATGTGCCCTCAGAGGCAAGAGATCTGGAGTTATAGCAATTGTGAGCTACCTGATGTGGCTACAGAGAAGCAACAGAAGAACATTAGCGTAAATATCCAGCCATCTATATACCCTCCACCAGTATATTTTAAATTTGTCTTTACTTATGATTTTCTCTTGCGTGACAATTAAACTGTAAGACACTATTACTACATATGCAAATGTTGTTTAATAACCTAAATAAGGATTCCCATGGTACAGACATTCATATTTGGGTCCAAGGACCCAATCATTTTAATGAGAGCTATGCCTTGCATTGTCATAGTAAGTGTGTCTCTCTATCTTGCTGTACTCTTATTTTAATTTTATGCATTGATGTTGCTTGTACTTATTTTGACCATGCTCAATTTGCTTTTGTTTCACTTTGTGCATTTAATATATTCAGGGTGGAGGATGTCTTTCTTGGCTCATTTTATCAACTAAACATTTACTCCTTTTGTGAGACATTGTAACAGCTAGCTTTTCATTAACATAGTCTCCTAAATTAAAAGAACACAGACCTAATATTTTAGGAGAAGTATTAGGAGAATTTATTGTTAGTAACATTATTGAACTTTGATTCATTGCTACTGACTTTTCTCAAAGAATGTGGAATAGTGGCATTAACTGTTGGCTATTCATTATGAAACATTTTATACAAAGTCAAGCAATGCAAACCAAAAGTACATTGAAATTCTCTTCTACCATAGTCAGAATTACTGAAATATATATTTATATATGTATATATATATATATTAGTATATAAACACACACACATATATACACATACACACACATATATAGTTTTCAGGAAAGAAGATGTGAAGTTGGCAAGAAAGAAAAGCAGAATCGTACAGGGATTTAGAGGTAAACAGCAAATGAAGAAGGAGGTTGTAGAACTCAAATGAAAATAGTGAATAATGTGGAAGTTCATACTTTTGTGGAGGAAAATATCTTAATGAAATCCATGTTTTGTGTAGTTAGTATACATTGGGAAAAGAGATTAGAATTATAGAGGGTAATTAGTTTATAATAAATTATTTCACAAAATTGATTTCTATATAAAGTAATATAATAAATGTCTTCTACAGTAATGTTATCATATGTTTTGAAAAATGATTTGTCTACATGAAGCTAAAAATAGAGTTCATCTCTATGTACATTTTCATCATTTGAAAAATTATTTATTGTTTTCATGTTTATCATATCTACTTTTAACTTCACTCCTTGATTCCACCCAGATTCCTCTCAGCTTTCCTTCACCCTACATTAATGTGTTTTTCTTTTTTTGGAAAATTTAATAGCCCACAGACTCCAATATTTCTATCCAAATGCTTCATGGTACGGGGCCAAGTACTAGAACATGGTCAACCTACCTGTTGCCAGTCCATTAAATAAATTTGCTTTTCCTTCCCAGGAACCATCAGTTGTTTGCAGCTTCTCAGTTAGGGGTGCAAGACTCATAAGCCCCTCACCACATCATGCTCTGAGGTTGACTGGTTGATGTTGAATGGGCACTGTGCTATGTGCGTGTTTAGCAAAGCTGTCCTGTTGTCCGGAACTGTTCAGCTTCAGTTCTCCCTGATCTCTCCATCTTGGCGGGTTTCCAATGCTGCTCTCCACTGGTCTCTGAGCCCTGTCAAAGCGGTGTGAAACAGATGTCGTACTTGTCATTGAGCAGTACGCAATCACTTATTTTCTTCAGTTTTACCAGTTATGAGATTTTTATTAACCACCATCCAGTGCATGATACACTTCCCTGATAGTACCTGAGAAACGCACTAATCTATGAAATTTATAGGTCAGTTTGATACTATAACTTTTTATCAAGTTCTGTTAGGCAACCAAGAGCAATGGTAGTACTTTGTATGGTTTTGAGGATCTCTGGGTCACCTATGACCGACAATTTTATGGGAAGTATTTAAGACAAAACGCTTTATATTTGAAAAATTGTGAGATTTGCCTGCTTATAAAGAACAATGCGTTGTGTCTTTTCTGGGCACATACCTTTGTGAATTTACAATGCACCATTGTAGTTAGGAATGAATGTAAGTTCTCATCAGACCACAACGGGAGGATTTAAGGAGCAAAATGGAAATGACAACAGTTACACAATTCAGATAGTTTTACTTTGTTCTCTTTTTGCCTTATTTGTTTTTGTTGTTTATCTTACTTGATTTTAGAAGAATGATTATATAATTTTCTGACAAGAAAAGCTAGGATACTGCATTATTTATAACAGTAGTGCAATTTATCTTCTCTCTGAGCTCTTAAATATATGAAAACATAGCAATGGTATCTCTGACTGACAAGGTTTTAAGTATGATTTATTTCCATAATATTAGATATTGATATGAAATAAATCTTTAGAAGGAAATACTAGTTAAATAATACATGGATATTATTTTTGAAAATGTGTCATTGCAGTACTGCATTCAGGTCGCTACAAATGATGTGCACTATGTTATTATTTCTCTAACTGCTGAATAACATATATTTCTATATTTTAGCAATTTAAGATATGACTGTTTTTCCAGTCTAAATAAATTTACATCTGTGAAACACATAATAAATAATTGAAAACTGATTTAAAATATAGGGGATAAAACGAAGGGACAGAAACTAACCGGCTTAGAATTTGAAATCTCATGTGCTCAGTCACCACTGTCTGAGCTATTCCTGGTAGTTCAGTCTTAAAGGTTGCCAAAATCATGATTTGTATTTAATTCTGCTTAGAATATCCAGGATTTCCTATCCTGAAGCTACAAAATTATTGTCCTGGAATCTAGTCGGAAAGGACAAAGTGTATTTCCAGGCTTGTCATCATAGAATCTTCACTGCCAGCTTTTTCTCACAGTTATGACAAAAAGAAGCTAAGGAAGTTTCTCTTTGGGCTCCTAGTTTGAAAGTTTTAGTAGCAGAGGCAAGAGAGGTCGATTCACTTTTTTGCTGACATTATAAGCAAAGAGTAAGGAATGCCGGTCTGCCACTCACTCTCTTCTTGTCCAGCAGGACTGCAGCCCATAGAATGCTGCTCTCAGAGTCAAAAGTCCCACCTCACTCAACTGATACAGACTCCCCCTCACAGTAGAAAGGTATAGAATGCCAACCTGGAGTATATTTTTCTGAGGATCAAACTCAGTATTCCTTCTACACTAGGAAAAAGATGTGTCAATTTAGTAGCTACAAGGACAGATCATAAGTGTTAATTTCTATGCTCTAAGAATTTCCTTTTTAATGGGACTCTTAAGAAAGTAGAGTTCAATTAACTTGTCATTAAATTGCAGTCATATGGAGAAAAATAATATTTTTTTCTTCAAATTATGTTAAAATCTTAAATAAAAAGGAAGATTAACGAATTATAAAAGTAGAAACTAACTGTTTAATCTCTTTTCAAAATATAGACATAATCATTTTGTAGCCATATGCCAGCCTAACGTGTTACAGTTACCATTTAGAAAAAGTCATTTGAGTTATAAAGCTGAACAGTGGACATTGAAAAGAAGACAACTGAGACATTCAAATTATGCTGTAACATACCTCTGGAGAATAAATGCAAATTAAATATAAAACAAATTGCTGTGTTCACAAGCCATTTTTATTTGCACAAGGAAATTTTAATGGTTCATGTCTCATTGCTGACTTCAATGTTCAACTGTCCTACAAATGTCCCTCTTGGGTAATAAGTTATCTGAGCATTTGGGAGCAATCTTTTCTCCCTCATAGAAATTTGCTAGTGTGCTTAGTGGTTCTGAAACATTTTACTAAAAATCAAAGTGTTATGCATTTTATTTATATCATAACAAGTTTCTCTGAATATGCTATTTTTTATTTTGAACAGTATAAAATATTTTATAGATTTAATGAGACAAATTTTAGTAATGAAATCCAAAAGATAAATCTAATCATAGTGACATTTGCTTTTTAAGAGAAGAGTATTATATGGAATTTACTGAATGTTTATAGCTTGGTTATCTTATTAAATGAAAATTTAATAGTGATTTCTAACATACTTGACAAAGTAATATGAAAATTATTTTTCTTTATCTTGAAACAGGTATTATTTTTTCCAATCACCTGCTTTCATTTTAAAAATGGAATTGTAAAATGTAGTTTAACTAAACACAGATGAATTACTGCTTTGATACTCTAAGTATAGCCTATGAACATGAAAGAGTCACCATACTATAACTTCATAGAAAACATAAGTCCCTGCTGCAAGGGACTCTAAAGTTGAGCTTTATTGCAATATTCTTGGTTTTTTTTTTTCCTCTAAAGTTCGATGATCACTCTTTTAGGAAACACTTGAGAATTAATGATATCTTAAGTGGCTATCTTGCTACTGATTGATAATGTGTTTAAATGGCATAAAAAGCTGAATAACTCCCTCAGCATCAGCATGAAGAATATAAACATAACAGAGACAAAACAACAACAAAATCAACAAAATTAAAAATTAGCAAATAAAGCAAGGCCATGCTTACTATTTTAACCTGTAGTTCCTGCTTGTTATGCTGAGCATTACTACTTTGTTCTGAATAAATCACTACTAAATCCACAAATGTTGTCCATTAATCTTACTTCCATTTTACTTTTGAAACACCCTCCAAGAGTGTCTTTCCTCCTGGGAGACCCTTCCCAAGGAGCAGCAAAACCACTTATACGGATGCAAACAGCAAGAGGTTTATTCAGATACACAGGTACCTGGGGCGACAAAGTCTCTCGGAGGACTTGTGCGCCTTCAGGTCGGGGTAATGGGTTTATATATGTTTTGGGGAGCAAAAAGCGCGGTACAGAAGCGAGAAGCGTAGTTACAGGGTTTTCATTGGTCAGTATGAATGTGGCTGAGTTCAGGTCGGGACAAGGTCCCTAGGAGAATTCAGATATTGGCTGCCTTGGCTCTTATCTGGGGCAGACAGAGTGTCCTTCTCGGTATTCACCGTTTCTCGACACCCAGCCATATTCTCGGTATTCCCCCGTTCCTCCCCCGGCCCAGCCACAGGTGTCTCTATCTCGTTTTGGCAGCTTCTAAACTGCCCTTTATTCAAACCCTGAATATTCAGTACAAGCCTTGCAAAATGGCGTTACCGATGCTAAGTTGTTTAACAAGCTGGGCGGGGGTCTCTCACTTTGAACACGATGATGTGCAGGACAACAAATTTAATTTTATGAACTTTATTTTGACATTTCTTTAAAGCCATAATCAAGTGATGTTACCTGCAGTCCCATCATGGTAAGGTATGTTTTGAACATCCCGATTCTGGAGTAATCAATCAGGGGCAGGGATTTCTGATTGTTGCCTTGTTGAATTAACGGTAACCATCCAGTGAATATTGAAAAGTCAGCTGTAGAAAGGGACTCACTTTTATATTACTTTTACTTGACTTCTTTTTGTATCTGTCTATATTCTTTTTCCTCTCTCTTCCAAGCCAATGTACATTTTTAAACATACTGTATCTCGTTTAGAGGTCTTTTTTGTCTGAATCTGTCCTGTTGTGTATTGGAAATCATTTTCTGACAAGGAGCATTTTAAAATGGTAAGCAGTGTGTTTGCAGCAGCCCTAGATGCTGGCTTTACCTCTGTTGGCCTTTCAAAATGGTGGAAGTACATTTACTGACATCTCTGTGACTGCTTGGTAGGAGCTGTGCTCACCACCTCAACTCTGAAGCACCGTGCATCACATAAACCTTTTTTTGTTTGTGTAAAAGCTAAGTCTGCCATGCAGTGTGCTGTGTGACCTGAGAATGTCTCCATGTATGACAGAGCAAATAGAACATGCTTTCCTGCCTGTGCACACGTAGCTTGCTCAGGAGGTGGGCCTGAGCAGCAGGCAGGCTTTTATCTACTTTCCTCCGAACCCTGAGCGGGCATAGAAGCACCTGTACCCAAAGTGTGGTTTAGCCCAAACATATGGGAGCCATTTTATTGAAAGAGACTGCTCATTAGTTCCCAACTATCCAGACCTAAATAATCACACAGAAATTATATCAATTATAAAACTGATTGGCCAATACC
>NW_004949100.1:13255819-13262854 GCF_000317375.1 Microtus ochrogaster | reverse complement strand
CTCATTGTCCGCTATGTTCAGGTTCTCAGGACGGCGAGGGGTGCACCCACACACTGAGACAATGGGGATGTTCTACTGGGAACTCACCAAGGCCATCAGATTTAAAAAAACAAAAGAAAAACAAAAAAAAAAAACTAGTTTTATGATATTTTCTGTATCACAGATCTGGGGAGTTGCTATGATCTAGACTGAAAATTACTGTGCAATAGCTAATTTCTTAAAACACACACTCATCCTGTTCCTGAAGTAGTTGTTTTCTTGATAATAGAGGCAGGCATTAATGCCATCTTACTGAGTTAAAGTGAGGTATTCTTGTTCTATTTCTTCTTACGTAAACATCTAAAATTAGTTCATTATCTGTTTGTGTCTTCCTTTATAAGCAATGGTTTATTGCAATGGAAAGGTGGGTACTCTAAATGTAACATAAACACCCAAAAAAACTGAATTAAAGTTAATTGAAAATAGTCTAACTATATGAAAGGTGTCATGAATTGACTATAAATATAAGATGCTTCTAAAACTCCCATTATGTACTATTTTCTGTCTCCTCAGATTTTTACTACGATGATAACAACACCTTTTTAAACAAAAGTCTATGTCATCTAGTGGGTATTGCTATACAAAGTCACACATCACATTTATAAACAAAATTCAAACAACCATTACTTTTCATAATATGTTTTTATATAAATTCATACATGTGTAAACTCCCATGTATAAAATTAATTCAGGAGTCTATGGTTTTACTTATTTATTGATTTTCTTGCTATTTATTTTGTTATGGTTTTCTTGCAGCTGTTATTCAGTTACCCAGGGTGGCCTTAAAATCACTAAATTTCTACAGCTGATCTTGAACTCCTGACCCTCAACCGCAGTCACTGCCCCTCTTAAACTATGACCCACCATTATTTTGTTTAAAGGATTAGTGTGGCTTTTGAACTCCTTATCATTCTCAATTTCCCTTTTAAGTGAATGACCATGATTAATGTTTTCTTATTACTTTTAATGAAAAATACTACTGTATTGTTTTCTTGTAACATAAGTGAAAGTAAAATGTAGTAAGTAGGGCTAGATTTCAGAAGATAACATGGGATTTCAGTTTTTTTTTTCTTGTTTCCCAATGTCTTTTATGGGCATTTGGGAAAACTATGCATTATGGTTTCTGATTTTGTTCATTGTTTTTTTTCCTGTGTGTCCAAATGTGTATGTCTCAGTGTCTATATGTGTCTTTTGTGCTTTTTCTTTGTCATCAATTTTTTTCTGTTTGTTGTTTTGTTTTTTTCCTGTTTAGTTAGTTTTTTACTTTATCTTTTTATATTTAATTTTTTATTTCTACATTTTTTGATGGTATTTTGTTCCTAATGAGAAAAAAATAAAGGTTTAAATTTGTGAGGGTGGGGAAATAGGGAGGACTCAGGAGGAGTTTGAGAGGTAAACCACAAATAGAATGTATTGCATGAAAAAAAAACTATTTTTAATAACAAAAAATATCCTAACCACAAAGAGAGAGCAAAAAGCTTAAAAATTGATGGATATTTAACTTTGAAATATTATATTGGTATGTAATCTGTTCATATTGTAAGTTGTAAAATATTTCCTAGGTAAATGGAATGGTGCAGACTGGAAGTTTAAATCATTTCCTAGTTGGTATTTTTAGTTTAATGACTAAGTGTCTTGTAGTGAAAAGAACTTTATTTGGATTACCATTTTCAAATTTTTATTTAATATTTTCTCATCTGTATAAGTTTTTTGTTTGTGTTTATTTCCCTGATGAACTTATGGGCACTATGTTCATGCAGGTGCCACAAAGGTCAGAATAGACATCAGATTCTGTGAAACTGCAAGCTTCCATATAGGGTCTATGAAAGGAACCAGGGTTTTCTGCAAGAAAATAGTAAATGATCTTATCCACTGAACTATATCCCCCAACACCTTTTCCTTGGATTTTTAATATAATTTTTTTAAAAACTTCTTTTTGTTATGATCTAAAATAAGCATATGTCAGAAAGGCTAAGTATTGACAATTGAAAAGGAACTAACATACTCTATAAAAATAACTCAATTCCCATTAAGAAAATTTATGAAGAAAAATTCTTTCTGACTAGGCATTTAAAATTCTGAAGCCAGAAGGCCAGCTTGCCTTGAGTAAATCAATCCGAGACAAGAGACAGGAGAAGGGTATAACACTTGCAGTGTGTGTATTTCAGTTTGTTGGTTGAAAGGGCAGAATTCACAAGACAAGCTATAACAAGAGGTGAGGGGGTCGGACATACGAAGAGCCCTTCTCCGTGATCCTAGAGAATATGCTTGGTTATTTGTAGCATTCTCTGCTTCTTCCCACTCTTGAAGTACAGGAGATGAATTGATAATATCTTTCTGTCGCTAGAGTGTAGTGCACTCAACAAGCTACCAATCACTCTAAAAGGAAACTACTTTTTTTTTCATAAACAAAAGTACCAGAAAATGTCCAACTCTTCTCTGAATCCTGGACTGCATGACCTTCTCTTGTTTCTGAATCCATGTTCATGCATTTTGTTTGTAAATCTTATTTTCAAAACAAACGTGGCCCTACTTTAAAGAAGTCAGAAGAGCATATTATTAGAATACTAAATTTACTATATTCTTAGCCTCATATTAGTTATACCTATAAAATAATTAGACTTCTTTCAAGCATATTTATCATTAGGCTGAGGTTGAGACTCACTTGTAAAGCACTTGACACAAACATGGATTTAAAACTCAGCAACATATAGGATAAAAATAAGGAAACGGTCACTTACTTAAAAAAAATACCCCCCACATGTTTATGACTTAAAATGAAACATAAATAATTATTGTAATCAGTGAGGCAGATAAAAATGATAATAGAGGCATTTATCTAGTACTTCACATCTAGAGACTTTTGATTGTGGATCAGTTACAAGTTCAAGTCTAGAGAGGGACAAATATTCATCACAAAACAAAGTGTTAAAAACTGTTCTTTCATTCTTTCATTTCTCTCCTGAATTAACCCTGAGAGATTCATTGTTGCATTTAGCTTTCTGATTCCCCAGTGTGTCATTATGCTCATTACTCCAATAATATATTTAGTCTTTAATTAGGGGAACTAAGTCTGATCCTTTAAAAACTTTATAGAATTTATTAGGACTTTTCTTAAGATTTAAAATACTGTAAACCTCATAATATGTCAGCCTTAAAGTTTCAGTCATGTTGAATATGGATAAGTTTAAAAGGTGCTAGAGAAAAAAATATAAAATAGTATTTTTAACATGCAAACAATAAATCCCAAAGGAACTCATCATTTACAATATGAAAACCAACTTCATAGAGCCTGTATCATGATAAAGTGCATGGAAGGTTCTCTTATATTTGACTTCAATAAATCTGTTGTCTGGCAATGTGTTTCTGTAGAAAATTTCACCTTCAGGAACCTGGGAAATGGTCATTCTACACACCAAATTCTACCAGTTGGCTCTATGTAAGCAAGTCTGCAAAATATGAAATTCTCAAAGAATAGACAAATAGAATAAAATAAGATATTTTTATATGCCTTTAGAATATATGAAAGTATGTGCATCCTCAGTATTGCTCTTCATATTAAAGTCTTTCCCCTGTTCCCAGCACAGCGATACTGAAGCTGTTGTATTAGCCCTGCCAAACAGCACAAATGAAGAAACAGTGACTGTTTTCCTGAATCTGAGAGGAGGTTCAATCTCTCCATCTTGTAGAGTTTGTGTCTTCTGTCTTTGATATTCTGCAGCTGAGTTTTCTTTCTTCTTTTCTTTTTTTTTCCTTTTGTTTTCAAAATGGAATTTCTCTCTGTTAAGCCCTAGCTTTCCTGAAATTTGCTTTGTTATACCAGACTAGCCTTAAACTCAGAAAGATCCAGCTACCTCTGCCTCTGACATGCTAGAATTACAGGCCTGTGCCATCATGGGCCAGCTACAGCTGAGTTTTCACTCTGCATAAATCCAAAAGAGTACTGCCATAATTACATTTCTATCAATGTGAAGAGGTAACCTATTTTTTTTTTTTTTGGAAAAAAGTATTTAATTGCAGGCTTGCTTATAATCTCAAAGGGGGAGTCTATGTAGATTAATACAAACAGGTTAAGTTATGTTTTAATAGATTGATGACTTTGTACTTCAGTTGGTGTTTCCCATTCTCCTTTGTTAGCATGTGGAGAACTTTCCAGTACTGCGAATGCTAGTCCATTGAGATGAAATCTCTAGGTAGGCACAATCTTGGCTTTATCTCCATTAATTAATTAATTAATAAAAGCAACCAAAATGATGTGTGCATGTAAATTGTTTCCAATAAAATCTTTATTTTTTTAACCTAGCCATAAATATACACCAGTGATCTCAAATTTTCTTAGACTTTATATTGACTTGCCCAAGTCATATCCTTTTTCTAATAAATATTATTAACACTTATATGCCCATTGATCACCATATCTTTCATTCAACTCCCCTTAGTACTGTTAACATTGAGGTTTAATTTATTTTCTCAGAGAAAAAGAAATGTAGATTATTAAAGTGAATTACACCCATGCTCCAAGGAAACATAGATAATAACTAGGTTTTAGTAATCTACTTGTATTTCCTACATTCATTTCCCCTCTCATCTCTGCAAGCTAATAAGATAAAAATCCCCTCTCATCTTGAATCTTAAATGCAGATGATTAAACAAAAACAATTTCTCTGGTCTACAGTCAGATCATTTTTCATCCAATTAGTTTTGTGATATTACATAAGAATTTCCCACAAATTTACCAAGAGATACTGAATTTAATTTTTTTAAAATTACATATTATTGTACTTCATAAATTAAAGCAGACTCAAGTGAATACTTTGACTATGTTGTCTAAAAGTCTAAAATGTATAACAATACCATACTGGACTTTTCTGTACAAAAACATCTTGGTGCTTTTTCTGCCAGGCCTTTAGGTTGGCCTGGAGCTACAATTACAAGTTTCTGTTCTACAGCCTTGTTTGAGGAAATCTCAAGTATAAAGTCTCCACTATGAGATTCCAAGTAAAATTTGGAAGAGGACAAAAGATAAAACTAACTAATGTGCTCAGAAATTATTGATAATCAAAAACAAAGTATAACACACCTAAGTACAGGATGATATAGTTTAGGTACTTAACAGAGACATCATATGTCCTACTGATTATAGCCAAAGAATAGGGTCTATGAAGCACATGCACTTGAACTACCAAAATACAGTGTGAAAGTCAGCATAACAATTTATGTGGCAGCCTGTTCTACTGGTCTACTATGTGGCTGCATGCTCCACAATAAGATTGACATCAACAAGATTTATGAAGGATAGCTAGAGGTAACTGAAGACAAATACAGTGTGAAAGTGCTGATAGTCTGCTCGTCATTTCAGTTGCAAATGAACATTGAATGCAGGTCTGGCATGAACAACAGCTGACAATGAAGTTCTGGGTACCCTGAAGCGTGCTTTGGATGGAGACTTTTCAATCCTCCATATCACCAAATCATCTCCTGTTTATTATTCTGAATGCAAGGGATTAACTACATAAGTACATTGAAAACACACCATGGGAAGGAATTTCATAGACTGCATGTGTTACTTAATGTAATAAAGTAAAATTACTTCTTAGGAACAGTTCTCCTAGTATATAATGGAAACCAAAAATCTGTACATTGGGGAGATGTAAAAGAAAGCCCATTCTGCTCTCAGAGAGTCCAGTCTATGAGAAAAAATAAAAGAGAGAAGTCAAGAGGTGGTAGGACCCTCCCAAATATTTCTTACACAGAAGAGAAATCAAATCACTCAGAAGTGAATTAGTTGTGGAGGGAGATTTGATAACCCTTTCTTGTATTCTTGACTGTAAAATAAAAACTACATGGCCAAAACTGCCAAATTCTTCTGAATGTTGAAACCAGAACAGGGCTCTGTTGTTGAAATCATTCTCACTATCGTTTTGGTTATTTTTTATGGTTTTCTTCACTGCCTAAGGTAAGTTTGGCTATCTTAGAGATCTTTCTATAGACCAGACTTGCCTTGAACTCAGAGATCTGCCTGCCTCTGCCTTCCAGTGCTGTGAATAAAGATGTGTATTACAGCACCCATCTCTAAGCTTTCTGTAATTCCTTTTCATAAATTAGAAGCTTAGCTTGGTGGGATCGTGCTCTGAGGTCAAAACTACCTTTATTTCATTTAGAATCAGGCTTTTCTTTACAATTTTTCCTGATGCTCCCTTTCTCTTAAATCTGTACCATTTTTTAAAAAAAATGTCCTTGCTTAGCTTGATCCTCTTCCTTATATATCTCCATAAGAGTGAACACTAATAACCACAAACACAATCAGTACAGATTGTTTCAAATTTCTATGGCCAAAGCCAATAATCCTTAGCTCTTCAAGTTAGCCTTAGGCAGATTTTTTTTTTAAAACAATGGAGAAAGCAGACACTTTCTTTCCCAAAATTTTACAAGACTAGTCTCTAGACCACATACTAATAATTTTTTTTGTCTTTTGCAACCTCTTGAGCAAGGGCCCCATAGTTTAAATTACTCTCAGAACTACCATCTGCCATGTACCTACTAGTATAGTCTATTAAGTCCCAGTTATAGTATTCAACAGCTTTTTAAATCTTAAATGCCAAAGTTGACATTTTCCGAACAATAGCACAGTCAGGCTTATCACAGCATTTCCCCACTCCTGGTACCAACTCTCTTAGTTATGGTTTAATTGCTGTGAAGAGACCCATGACCTTGGTAATTCTTATAAGGAAAACATTTAACTGGAACTTATTTACAGTTCAGAGGTTTACTCCATTATTTTCATTGCAGCAAACTGCAAGGAGATACAGTGTAGGAGAGGAGTATATATATATTTCTTGCCACATGTGAATTCACACACACACACACACACACACACACACACACACACACACTTTCTCCAACAAGGCTACACTTACTAATTCTTCCCACCAGTTCCAGTGACGGGGGATCAAGTACTCACAGGTATGAGCCTATGAGGGTCGTTCTCATTCAAAC
>NW_004949100.1:13246177-13255719 GCF_000317375.1 Microtus ochrogaster | reverse complement strand
TGCCACATGTGAATTCACACACACACACACACACACACACACACACACACTTTCTCCAACAAGGCTACACTTACTCCAAAAATGCCATACTCAAATAACACTACTCTTGATGATTCTGTTGGGGCATTTTCCTTCAAACCATGATATCAATCTTTTTCAGAGTTTAAGAACAGACTGCTGAGAGCTACAGGAATTTTATACATATTTTCCATGAAGCAATAAACAATTTCAAAGAGGAATATAAGAAGTCCTTTTTGCTTATTGAGCATGTAGAAGTGTTGGTGAGTTGGATCAGACTAATATTAGTGGTGTATCATTTTCTTTTGGAATAATGGAGCATCCATTATTTAACCATAAAGAATAAAAAGACATGTTGGAAAAACATACACAAGAAACAAAAACAAAACAAACAAACAAAAAGCAAAACTCTGATGGGGCAGATCATTATGGTAAACAAAAATAAGCCAATTTCTAAGAGATGACTCAGCGGTTAAGGGCAATAATCCTTGCAGAGGACATCCACAGAAAGATTCACAACTATCTCTAACTATAAATTGAGAAAATCATATGTCTTTTTCTGACATACGTGGGTACCAGGTGTACACATACATACATGCAGTCAAAGCAGTCATTCCCATTAAATAAATTAACCTTGAAAAAAATTAAGAAGTCTTGAAAGTATGTAGAGAAATATAATAGTGTATGGAGGAGTAAATATATCAAGGGTGTTTTACAATCAAGTATAAAAATATAACAGTGAAACTCATTATTTGCAGCAATTATACACCAAGAAAAAATAAAATGCTATATAAATGAAACGAAAGCATTAAAAGAATTTAGGCAGATTTAGAAATGTAAATACTAATCTTTTTAGTAACTTTAAACTACTTTATTTTTTAATTTCTTCAATTTAATTATAAACTGATTGGGCTAGTATATCAGGCTTCTTATTAACTCTTATAACTTATATTAGCCAAAAACACAGACGTGTTTGCCACATGGATTGGTACCTTTTTCGGCAAGGTAGTTACATCTTGCTTGCTCTGTGTCTGGCTTCATCTCTCTCTGGGTCACAATTGCAGACTAACACTTCCCTCTTCAAAGAATTCTCATTGGGCTGCCTTTACTTTCTGTCTGGTCACTCTGCCTATACTTCCTGCCTGGCTATTGACCAATCAACATTTATTTAAAATACAAGTGACAGAGTACAGACCATTGTCCCACAGCAAGCAAGATTCTAGGTATGGATTTTCTCCTGTTATCAAAAAACTCGCACAATCTAAATGTACCCCAATGTTATAATACATCAATTGGGGAACAAAGCTCCAACTTATGCACCTTCAGGGGAATCAAAGCATGTTCAAAGTATTTTACAGACCTTTGAATTTCTGTCATTGTGTTTGTGGCATTAAATGGTTTTTGTGATGCTAAGTAGTGTATAAATAAATACTCAAAATATTTTGTATTATTTACTGTTTCTAAGATACATTCAGGGATGAAAATATTGTTCAAACCTGAGGAGAATTCCAATATTGCTAAAATGCCTTTACTGAAGGGACAGTTTTAATTTCTTATCATTTGTTTTAGAATATTTTCACTAAGATTAAAACTTGATTTTGTCTTTATTTTTAATCATCTTGTATTTTATTTCACTATTTGTGAGCAGATTGTTTGCCCTGGACAGATATTTACTCCATTCCAATTTCTTGACCATGAGAAAACAATCATATTTAATAGGAGGGCCCTGAGGAAAAGGGTGCCTTTGAATTAGGTGTTTTTATTTTTAACCTCTAATAACTTATATGTTTGGGGAAATAGAATTCAATTTCAAAGTTTTGATCAAAAAAGTCATGGTTGATTTAGCTTGATGCTCACAAATCTTTCATATGTTTATCTAAGTGAATAAACTGTCAAGTCTTGCTTTTGTTGCAATGTGTTTCTGAAACACTAGTTCTAAAGAATTTTAATAGAGTATAATACATGTCGTATGTGGTGGATTTTATATATATAACTAAGTTTAGGAGACAATAGCAAAATCAAGCTATTTGAAATCAGCTGGGCTATATCATGAATTTGGAGCTAATATTAGGCATATATTAAAATCCACTCCGAATGATGATTGTTATTTAAATTATGTTTTATTCAGAGTCTGAAATAGTATAATTTGTATTCTGAATCTCAAAAACTTATTGAAAAAAGTAAATAAACAAATTTATTTAAGATGCCTCCATGTTTATTGCTGATTCTAGTCATAGGAAAGCATTAGGTTCAAATCAAATGGAAAGAGATTTAATAATGAGAAATTAATTTTTAACTTATTGAAAATACCAGAGGAATGTATTATTAGACTATAACTAACAATAATCTTCTATATAAAGGAGAAATAATCTTGAATATTGTATACTGTAATTATATGTATGCATAAATTCACAATAAGAGATGAAAACATATATAAAGAAATGATATAAATTAGCTTAGTATTCATAGAGGCAGAGAAGTCCAGGCCATCTTAAGTTATATAGTCAGGATACCTGGTATACTTGTCACGGGATCAAAGGTACCTGTAACAGAGTGATTACAGTGACATAGGACATTGGTTTATTTTGGGTTTGAAGCATATTTATTTTTTCACACCTTTAAAAATAGTATTTAACTGACTATTAAAAATTAACTGAAAGCATGGTTTGAGAAAGTGCTCTTTATAACCTCTTCATCTGAGTACCTTCTTTATTTTCCTGTCCTATGGTCTTATTTATGTTGGAGGACATTCCTCCCATCATGTTTTACTATGCCTCATGCTTTCAATAGACAAGTAACCAAACTCAGAGTTTGTGCCTGAGAAAGAACAACAGATCTGGAAACTGATAACTTAACCCCTATACCTAAAACCCTTAGGATTATTTGAGAAGCAAACAGTGACTGCTGATTCAAAGTATGGAGAGTATTTTGTTAACCCTCCCAAGTTCTGCACACAGTGACAATTATTTTTCTATGTCATTCAAAGGATATGCCAATTGTTCCATGTGATATATATTTCCCAGTTTTGAGAGAGAATATACAACTTCTTATATCCATGCATTAGTCTACTATTTTATTAAGAACTGACTTCTAAATTTGCAGGGAATGTTAATAGCTCAAATATTATCAGTTAACTAGAATTGGGCTTAGGTTTGTCCCATTTCTTCTGAAGATTCACTTATAGTTTCCATGTATATCTTGAATTTAATTCAAAATTGTTTTTTTTCAAACAAATTAAAATTTAGTACTACTGCATTTTCAAGAAAATCAAATTATTGTTTACTGTGTGCATTTTTTCATGACAAATAAAGCTAATTTCTTTGTAATCCATCTTTCTTGCAATTGAATATTTTAAATGTTTAAGTATAACAAAATAATCACTAAAATATTTAAAATTGTTGATCATGTGTAAATTAGCCGAGAGCAAGACTTAATTTGGGGATTTTATATTAAATACTATACTTTTAAAATTTTAGGAACAATGATCATTTTTAACATCTTCAATCTAATATGTCATCATTATAAATTTTATGGTATTCTGACAAACTTTTTATTATAACGTCATTGTGCTCCACAAACATTTTACATCTATAAACTCCTTCCTGTTCTCCTATCATGCAAATTAAATAAGTACTTTATCATTTTCAAGCACAAAAGTATCATATCTTGTCTTGCTCATCGAACATTGAAGGAAAATTTAAGGTTATTATTTCCCTCAACCAAAGAATGGATAAAGGAAATGTGGGACATTTACACAATGGAGCATTATTCAGCAATAAAAATCAGTATCTTGGAATTTGCAGGCAAATGAACAGAACTAGGAACAAAAACCTTCCTAAGTGAGGTAACCCAGAACCAGAAAGGCGAACATGGTCTGTACTCACTCATAAGTGGATATTAGAAGTGAAGAAAAGGATAGCCAGGCTACAATCCGCAACCCGTAGATGCTAGGCAACAAGGAGGACCCTAGAGGAGACATGCATGGTTGCTCCAGGAAGGAGAATGGAACAATGATCTTGTACCCTGTAAAGATTTGTATTGCTTTAACAAAATGCTGATTGGCCAGTAGCCAGACAGGATGTATATGTGGAGCAATGAGAACAGGAGAATTCTGGGAAGAGGAAAGACACATTCTGCCGTTGTCACCCACACACAGAGGAAACAAGATGAGAATGTCTCCTGGTGAAAAGTACCAAACCATATGACTAACACAAATCAGAATTGTGAGTTAATGTAGGATGTAAGGGTTAATAAGAAGCCTGAGCTAATACGGCAACCAGTTTATGGTTAATTTGGACCTCTGTGTGTTTCTTTGGGACTGAATAGCTGCATGACCAGGCAGGACAGAAACCTCTGTCAACAATCTCCTGTGTAAATTGAGAGTGGGGGGAGAAAGGACTGAAAGGAAAGGCGAAGAGAACCTGAAGGAGGATGGGGGAGGGACAGAGACGGAGAGCAAGTAAAGAAATATCTTTATAGAAGGAGCCTTGATGGGGTTAGGGAGAAACTTGGTGCTAGGGAACTTTCAAGAAATCTACAAGGATGCTTCCAGCTAAGAATCCAAGCAATAGTGGAGGGGAGTCCTGAATGTGGGTGACGTTCTGTGACTTGGGTAGTCTGTGGGGTCACTGGCGATGGGACAAGGATTTATCCCAAGAGCATGAACTGGCTTTTTGGAGTTCATTCCATATGGAGGGATACTTTGGGGGCCACTTAGGTGTTTGATTCTGCCTTAACTTGATATGCCAGACTCTGTGGACTCTCCATGTGAAGCCTTACCTTTACTGAGAGGGTTGGGGGAGAGACTGAAGAGTGGATGGAGGGTTGGGGGAGAGGAAGCAGAAGGAGAGTGGGAGGAGGGGAGAGAGGGGGAATTTTGGTTGGTATGTAAAATGAAACAAAATCTTAAAAAAATATATAGTTAGACTGAATAGATGGCTCAGCAGTTAAGAGTTCAGTTCAACATCATTTACTCGGAGTAAATTAACTCTAGTATACCTCAGTAAACCTACAGGAAAATTCAGAGTCTTTTTCCATGGTTTAGTAAAGCGGGGGGACACTGGAGACCTGCAGAAGTAGGTAACAGTAGGCATAGACACAGGACTCTGGGGTACTATGGGAATGAACAATTTTTATTTTTAATGGCTAGTTACATAGTGTTTAGTTGGCTATTAATGATAGCACTGAAATTTAAACTTGAATGAACAGCCTTCAGGGCATTATGTCCATTCTCTGAGTTTCATCTTCCACACCTCCCTGACAATGTGGTTTGTTTGTGCCAGAATATATTCTTCCTAGACTTTATTTTATAAGCCGGTCTTTCTGTAGTCACATCTCAGTTGTGATTTGTCCCTGAAAATAGAGCTGCAGACTACTCAAACAATGGCAGATATTACCTACCTGTGACATCACAAAGCAGCTCCCAACCTGCCAGTGATGATGATAATAACTTGCTATAGGAAGTCTCACAGCCAGTGGTTACCTGTTCACTGGGGCCTTGACCTCTTATACTGTATATGCCAATGTAGAACATGTGTCTGCTCTCTTCCCACTGCGGGATTCGGTTTCTGATCTCCGTTCAAGCAGAGGATTCTGATTTGTGAGTCTACCCCTAAATAAATAACCGTCTGTTTCTCAATTCTGAGCTAGTGTGGGATTTCTTTTTGGTGTCCTTCTTCAATGACTTGGCCCCGCCTAAGCTTTTTCCTAGGAATCAGAAACCTAAAGCATTTCTGAGAAGCCCTTTAAATCTGGCTGATGTTCCTGAAAGAGCTGTCAGTGCCTGCTCTGAAAAATGTCCCCACACTTGCTGTGCCTACTCACATTACCAAAAGTAAACTTCTTGTTGTTCCCCAAATCTTTGTAAGCCCCATTCAAAAAAAACTGTTCAGACAGTCAATCTATGGATCATAATAGAAATAGAAGGTGCCTGAACTGCATGGTAGCATATCATTATCATGGTGCTCCCCCAAACCTGCTGGACTTGAGGACACGCATTTCTCCTTGGTAAGAATGAATAAGTTAAATTTTTCTATTATCTTGGTGGCTATAGATTAATGTCCTCTTTTTTTCCCAAAATGCTTCCATCTTGCCATATGACATTGATAAATTTCTTCTAATTCATAGTACATATGGATCTAGCCATGCATGACATTGGAACAATGGGATTCTGATACATTGCTCCTGGGAATGCAAATGACAAGAGCAATTTATGCTTTCATTTTCCAGTATCTAGCAAAACTAAAGCCATGGTACATTTTGAGCACTGTGATCCTTAGTAAAAGCATATTGCAGGAAAAATTGAAAACTTACTATAGTTCTGTTTGAGGGGAAAGACACTGAGCATCTTTAAAATATCCTCCAAGACTTATGTTATAAGGAATTAATATACAGCTGTGAAAACTGATAAATTTGTGCGTTTAATATAAGCATATATAAACTTAACAATTGGATACAATCTAAAATTTGTGTGTTAATATTTAGTTGCAACATGTACCTCAAAATGGTATACAAATAAATAGAAAATATTGAAAATGGACCATGATCTAAACTTATCATCAATGAATTGCCTGAGACAATTCCCCTTAAAAAGAAAACCCTAAAATTACATTTACAACCACAGTGTCATCATTGAACCATACATTAAAATCAGAAGATATTTTCTACAGTTAATTTTTATTAAAAACGCTAAGTGTTCAGTTTAGGTGAATCTACTGAAAATATTTTGATCATAAGATACCTATGTATTTATCAATAGTTTCATCAAAATATCTGATGAAGTTATCATATATTATTATTCTAATAATTTATTAATAATTTTAGGCTATAAAATATTTTGATTTATATACATATAAACACATGCATGTATTTATAATGTGATGATAAAGACTCTTAATACCATTTTGTTTTATTTTATGGCATATGTTATCAAATTGAGACTAATGTGGTGCTGCACAATTGCATATATTAATACACACACACATGCATGGACACATAAATGACTTAACGTACTGCTGTACACAGGGGCCCCTGTCTGCGCTCTATGTGCTAGAACCCTGTTCGCGAGCTTAGAGCAAGGGCCTGGAGGTTGAGAATACACACGCAGAGACAGACAGACACACAGACCTTCAATCACTGCTACCAAAAGCCCCTCTTTAATTGCACCATGGAGGCTTAAATACCCTGCAGTCAATGGCCAACAGGTGAAAATCTTATCCTCTGATTCTCTAGGCTAAGCACAGCTTCTAGTAACTTCAATTAGAAGGCTCTAGACAGGGAAGAGCAGCTGAAGGCCAGGACTTAATTGGTCCCACAATGTACTAGAATTTTTTTTTGCACCACCTTTAAAAGAGACTGTAATAATAAACAAGCATGATCAGTACTAAATAAAAAATGTTAAATTTCTGGTTTAACATTGTTTCCTTTCATGGTTCTAATGAGAATGACCTCCATATGCTCATACGATTAAATGCTTAGCCTCTAGTTGATGGAACTGTTTAGAAAGGATTACGAGGTATGAGTGATTCAGGAGGTGTACCACTGAGTATGGTCTTTGAGGTTTCAAAAGTTCACATCATTCCCAGTTAGCTCTTCCTTTTTCTGTCTTGTGCATGTGGGGTCAGATATAAACTCTCAGTAACTGTTCTGGCTAATAGAATGCCTACCTGGATGTTGCTATGCTTCCTAACTTTAAGCAAATGAATTCCAATCCTCTTGAACCTTAAGCCACAAATTAAATGCTTTATTTTATAAATTTCCTTGGTTGTGGTATGATACCATAGCAATAGAAAAATGGCCAAGATACAAAGGTATTGGTAAAAGATTTTAGAGAAACAAACCATACATGACAGAACTATAATAAATTGCATAATTTGCAATTTAATAAAAATAATAAATGGTATTTAGATCTTTTGTTTTTTGAATTGATTTTATTTTTACTATAAAATATTTCTTTATATTCAATGCCTACACAACTGAAATGTGTATTTGAGAGTTATAAAGATCAGAAGTCCAAAATGATTTCTCTGGACTATAATGTTAATTTGCTATAATGTTCTATTCATATGCTATCACCAGGATCCATTTAAAGTTTTTTTGGCTTCTAAAACATGTCTGACTTACTTGACATCGGGAATCATATCACTTTGATTTCACCTACTGTTGCCATTTACTTCTCATTTGTTTTATTGTCAAATCTCCTTCTTTTAGCTTCTGCCATTGCAACCTAACATCTGTTGCTATTCTCAACTTACCATCCTCCTTTTATATGAATTTTGTGTAATCCAAAATAATGGACCAATTGGAGGACACATCTGTCATGTCCAAGTTGCAATATGAGGTAAGACATTTGTGCGTTCCAGGAAGGTAGGGACATTTATTAGTAATGATGGCTCAGAGTAGCATATACTCAATGAATATGAATGATAATTTGAGGACACATTAAAATAGCTTTTTTTGAATGTGTGAGTAGGTTCTAGTGTGCTTTAGCAGACTTTCTCTTAACTATGGTACATGAGGAATTGTACTAAAATTCACAGTTTCCTTAGATGATAACAAAAAGTCATCTTGTTTTTTTTTTTTTTTTTTTTTTGTTTGTTTTTCGAGACAGGGTTTCTCTGTAGTTTTGGAGCCTGTCCTGGAACTAGCTCTTGTAGACCAGGTTGGCCTGGAACTCCCAGAGATCCGCCTGCCTCTGCCTCCCGAGTGCTGAGATTAAAGGCGTGCTGTCATCCTCTTCATATAATAAACTGTTTTAAATATTTCACAAACCTCATGATATCACCTATACTAAATTTAACGATACATTAAAATTCTATGGTACATCAAATTTCTTTTATTTCATATATTTCTATGATTTAGACTTCATTTGAATTTGAGTTGATATAGGATTAACTATATCTCTTTTTTCTCTTATACTAACTACCATAGTAACTCACAGTGACACAATATTTTTATTCCTTTTCAATTTAAGTACATTTCTAAACAACAAATTTCAGTGATTTTCACAGACTGTGTTTTCTCATTTCCTTTTCCCCACAAACTCTCTGTGGTTGAAGTAAGTCCTCCTTCTACTTCCTTGTCTAGTTGCTGTGCGTGACAAACTGTATTTTATCATAATTGATTGGATAAACATACATGGGAGACTATTGACCAGCAATAAACTCATTAGTTTATCAGTTGCTAAACCACTGACTAAAATTAAAACCTGCTACTGGCAAGCATTAACTACTAGTAACCCTTGAACGAAGATTGGCCGACAGTGCCTCTTTATTCATGGTGTACGTTAGCAATGGATGCAGTCTTGTGCAGGTCTCATCCACAAAACCACAAGTGCAGTAATTTCATGAGTGTAATAGCCATGCATGTCCGAATCTTTCTGAGGCACCCCTTGTCATTCACCAGTTACTGTGTCATTTTGTATTCTGTTCTGCAGTGTTCCCAATGCTGGTTAGGGGTAATATAGGAAACTTATTTATTTCTGATAACAAGGTTTGTATAAAACTAAAGCAAAAAAAAAAAAAAAA
>NW_004949100.1:13235210-13245122 GCF_000317375.1 Microtus ochrogaster | reverse complement strand
ATGTCCCCAGTTAGTTCCTTGGGCAGATGAGGATAGGGAACCTGAAACGACCCTATCCTATAGCAATACAGTGAATCTTGATCTTAATGACTTTCCCAACTCTCTCAGAAATACCAGCACATCTCCTTTCCAAATTAATGTTCTCTAATTAGAGTTTTCCATTTGCTCCTGGGAGTAGGGTTATCCACTTGGTCAAGAAGACCAACCAGTAGACTACTCCTCTGTATACACAAGTTAATTTCCTCCATCAAGTAGTCATAAAATACTAGCATTTTATGGATGAGCAGCACATGAGAATTTCACCTAGTTCAGCTGAGAATATTGATAGGCTTGTTTTTATGTAAAACCTATATAAAAGTATATTACAAAGATTATTTTAGTGTGTGTGTATGTGTTTGTGTGTGTCTGGTTGCATTGCGTGTACTATAGGACAGGATTGGAGCTCAGAGGACAACTTTATAAAGTTAGTTCACGCCTTTAGCTTTAAATGAGGTCTGAGAATCAAATTCAGGTTACCAAGCTTGTGATGCAAACACCTTCACCTGTGATGACATCTCACAGCCCCAAATATAGCATTTCTCTTTTATTATTGAGATACGATATTTACATGTCTATTGAAAAGTTTATTATTTAAGTGCACTTACCATTATAATAAAAATAATAGTTTAATGTAAATTTAGAAGTGTTAATTTGTATTCCAAGACTTTTTAAATTGATGTCCAAATTGTTTATTCTGCAAAGGGTTATTTTTCACATAGAACTAAGCTTCTTTTAAATTGTTACACCCATCCTGGTCTTACATTACTATTATTGCATTAGATGTGATCTCAGTTGATGCTGAACCCTTTGAACTGCTGTGTTCCTTGTGTTTTTATCCATTAAATATTCATTCATTCTTTAATTTCCTGAAATTTGTATCATATGCAATGTTTGTCATTGAAGGTCTGATATAATTTGTGGTAGGTGGGATTTGGGCTTATCTTATATATACTGGAACAAGCATACAGTCTATCACTACATCTAGTCACTAACACACCTCTAGAAAGGTAAGAAAAGGGACAGAATGCAGTTGAAAAATATTCATGACTTAGGTCATTTTATTTTCTTAAAAAGAATATTTATTTATTTATTATGTATACAATATTCTGTCTGTGTGTATGCCTTCAGGCCAGAAGAGGGCACCAAACCCCATTACAGATGGTTGTGAGGCCCCATGTGGTTGCTGGGAATTGAACTCAGGACCTTTGGAAGAGCAGGCAGTGCTCTTAACCTCTGAGCCATCTTTCCAGCCCCTACTTAGGTCATTTTCAACCCATGTATTTTCACTTATTTTAAGGTGCTTAAAGGACCTTGAATACAGTTTTTCTTTCATTTCAGTATAACCTTCCTCAGTTATTCTCAATAGTGTGTGATCTATTTCTTCAGGAATCTTTTGTGAACCATTTTATTTTTTTCTTTTTGGAGACATAGTCCCATCTTTGCTTTTTCGGCCCTTTGCATTCATTTGGCATCTCGAGCAATACCACCTACTCAGTTTTTTATTCCTCAATTCAGAACTCTTCTTCCCATTTCAGTCTTTAAACATGAAACATAGGCAGATATAGTGTGCTGTGGTTAGAAAATTACAGAACTAACACAGTTTGGAAACACAATTTTGAAAGTAAAATGCACAAAACACAGATATAAAATGTTAACAAACAAAATAGAATTTTTATGAATAAGTTATAAACCATTTTTTTCATAAAATAAAATTGCAAATATACAGATTTCAAACAGAAAAAGCTTTTTTTAAAAATTACATATGACCTTGTTAATTAATCCTTGTTGTCTTCTATGTCGTAATATTTTTCATATAATGTATATTATAAAGCCACATTGAAAGTTTATGGTTCTTTTGAATATAATAAATTAACCTTGACTCTAGATTTTATTTTTACTAATACTTTTGCAAAATGATGCATAAAACATGCATGTCTTAATCCTATACTAAATATCTCCAATATTCTCTGAGGAGTGACCATAGCAATTTTTTTAACCATTTCAACACCATTTACCACCAGGGAAATGGATGTCAGGCAGTTGATCATTTAAACGTAGATTATTTGTGTTTAATATATTCTACTTTCACAAGAATAAAGTGCTAAGATTACACTGTGCCATGGTACGACTTGTCTCATTGACTTTTAAAGAGATTTCAAGTTATGGATTCTGTATCAGACTTTATGAGATTAACTTTCAGAATGAAGTTGAATATTATGGAATTTCAGTTCCATGTGGTGAAGAAATGTGGATGAAGGAATGTGAAGAAGAGCATTAGAATTCTCTTCCTTGGGCTGAGATAAATGGTCAAGAATGTAAAGAATGCCAAATCAATACAGCATGTGTTTAGAATAATCGTGGGAGTCATTTGACTTAGTCTTATCTTCATTTATTGAGGAAGAGTCATTTGTTGTTCCAAACCCAATGTGGTACATAGAAAGAGAATATAGATTTAAGTGTCTGACTAATTTACATAAGGCAGAGTTACTTTTTACTGTGTGATAGGTAAACATGCTTTACCTACATTTTAGTCGGTTGGTTGATCAGGCCATCTACTAAATTCATGCAAAGTTATTTTTAAAAGCAAATAAGAGTTTCTACAGGAATAAATATTGTGAGATATATAGATAGATAATCAGAACATAGACATAATTACATGATAGATAGGTAAGAGATGACAGAGATTGTTAATAAGGGTTTCAATAGAAATATTAATTTACAGTTAATAGAAGTCTTTGTATCAAAATATAATTTTCCCAAATTTTTCTATTTTCTACTTTTTTATTGACTTAAAAAGGACACATATATCAAATATTTTGCCATGAAGAAATTAAATACAATTTTAACACTCAGTAGAAGAAGATGATAGCCACAGCATAGTCATGGTAAAGTCTGGAAGTCAGAGATCTAAACGTTCTTCATGAGCACCACAATGAAGAAACTGTTGTCTTCCTCCTGGGCCTCCTGGAAGCATGGCCCTCTTAATTGGCCTGGCTCCTGAAACTTAACTATATCTCATTATATTTGGGTAATACCACTTTCGAGTCACCAGGAACAGGTGAGTCCTCAAATATTTATAGCATGAAGTCCTTCTTTTACCAGCTGCATTGGGATTCCAGCTAGAGACCTGCCCAATCTAAGATGGTTTCCATCTTTGTATCAAACATTTTTACTTATTTAAATATGAAGAGTAATTTGCTATATGAACTGGTAGATGTATAGGTGCCATGTCTTGAATGGAGATCGTTATTCTTCCTATAATAATTTTGAGAAAGATGTCCTGATTTTACGTTGTTTCCTTCAAAAGCTAGCAAATAAAATATATTCAGACTTCCCAGGTTACCCCAATTTAATTCACCAAGAATGTTTTCAATTAAATGTAGCAAATACCTTCAGTATTTCATTAGATTATGATAATATTAGGGTTAGTTTGCTGTATGTATTAAATGTTTTTTCTGGTACTGCAGAATTATTTTAGGCATTTTTCATTACAAAAATAATTTGTCATTCCACTATTGATATTCTTTCAATTAATTATATTGTATTTATAACCTGTTTCACATATGTTCTAGCTTTTTTAGTGTATATTTGTCTTTTGTTCCCTCTTGTGTGAATTCTGACTTAAATTTTATTTCAAGCTGGGTTTTGTCTGCTTATGACTACTGTTTTATTATTTTGTATTCCTTGATTAATTAGTAATGACTTTGAGTGATTGGCCAGTCTTGTCAGCAGAAAGAATATTACTTTATATTTGTAATGCAAATAACTTATAGAGAACAAAACAAGTGAAATGTGTTCTGTCACATATAAACAAATGAGTAATTAGAAATGACTGTCATTTAATTGCTATGGAAATACTATATATATGAAATAAGTGCTTTTAAAAAAATTGAGTACCTAAATATAAATTCAGAACTTACAAACATCTTGTTCATTTGTCTGCTTTTAATATGAAGGCCAGTCACAGCAGGGATTTTATATTTGGTACTTTAGTCTCCCCAGGTGATCATAAATGTAGTAGTTTTATGGAAAGGCTGTAGGCTCTGTATCCTGGGAGTCACTCTGGGAGATTTTGCCCAGGGGTTTATTATGTTAAAAGTCTTGAACAGTCATTTTCCTGTCAGCTATTAGATTCTCCAGTGCTTTGCAATAAGTGACTCTGGGCTGATTCTCTTTGTTCTCAAAGTATCATCAATTCTAAAGAAATCCATTATGACTAGATGACATTCATGCTATTTAAATATCTGCTGACAGTCAAAGAACACTTTCTATTTCTATCATGCCATTTTCATTCATTCGACGTTGGCTGAAGCTTTTTTGAAATTCCTAGGAAAAAAATTATTTCAGAATTCCATTTAGTATTGTTTCATAAAAGGAAAGCATTTATTAATTGTATAAATTAAACATAACAGTTAATATGTAGCTTAAAAATAAAGGTAGAGTATTTGAGCTTATAATTTAGGCATAAATAATGAGATTTGTTGGTTACCAATAAAGCCATCTTTTTTATTACTCTATTTTTTCATTTGTCTTATTATCCAATAGTGAAGACTGGAGTCAAAAATATGTCCCCAATGTCTCTTGGAAAATTGATGGTCAGATTTTGCTTTACTCAGAAAGACAAAAAAAGTATTAAAATTTGAAAGCTGTTTAAATAATACCTGGGTATTGTACACTGTGTTTGAAGAAACTCTTTAATCAATTGAAAATTTTAGAAAAACTTAGCTCTGTTCTTCTAGCATAGAATGTACGCTGACTGACAGACACATAAAACATGCCAATTACATTGTCTTGTTAGCTTTTAGAAAGAGGGAATTCTCATTTCTGCTTAGTCAGAACAATTCATTCAAATAATACATAGCAACAAGACACATGGGTACCAAGTTTCCATAGAAAGATTTTCTCCTTTTATTAGCAATTAAATTTGCTCCTTTTTTGTACAGATAGTACAAATCCCCTCAATATGATGAATGTCAAGAAATTTTTACTTAAAATTTACATTAATTAATTGTTGAGTTCTATTTGTATGTATTCATGTGTATGCGTGGGTGTGTGTGTGTGCATGCATGCACGTGTGTGCCACATGTGCACAAACACACTTATAGGCCATAAGACCATGCTATATATCCTGCCATTAGTAATACAAGTCACTATGAGATATAGAACATGAAGCTAAGAACTGAATTTTGGTCTTCTAGAGAAGCCGCAAGTGTTTTTAACTTCAGCAGTATCTCCCCAGTCCCTATCTAATGTGATCAAAGGTTCTTTACATGACTAAATTTGGGTAACTTGACTATTCCATGAGAACACTTCACTGTATTCAGAGAATATCTACTTTTTGAATTTCAATTGGTGTTGAAAATTTCAGAATCTTGACAGAATGCTGACAGTGTCTGATACATAGCTCACAGGAAGATTAAATAAGACATTCAGAAAAAACTCAAAATTTAGTTATAAAATCATATATAAGGTAAACTTAACTTCCAAGTGACTTCAAAGAATTATGCAGAGACGTTTTTAGCACTTTTCTCAGAATTCTAAAAGCACAGTAAGTTAGGATTTTACCTCCTTATGTAATATTTTACACAAATTTTTGAGAATACCAATGCTGTGATTGACACACTTTCTAGCACAATGCTAATTTTGTTTAGAGCTAATGATACTTCACTACAGAGAGAGAACAATGCTTTAATGAAAGGCTCCATATCCAGAAGGATGGTGATTTACTCAACATAAGTTTTGGGGAATAATTCTTCAGGACCTTCACTTCCTCTCTCTTCAAGCTGCAGGCATTTCTGCCTTGAAAAGTTTTCTTTAGTTTTACCTACTTGTATCCCTAGAACAATGGGAACAAGCATACTACTCAATGATTTTGCTTCAGGATACCAAATTACTCTCTGTGTTGATTTGAATGAACATGTCTTCCAGAGACTCTACATGTTGAATTGTTTGGGAAAGATCAGGAAATATGGCCTTGTTGGAAGAGGTGTGCCACTTTTGAGGTTTCAAAAGTCTAAATCCTTCCCAGTTAGTATCTATCTATCTATCTATCTATCTATCTATCTATCTATCTATCTATCTATCTATCTATCTATCTATCTACATATCTCTCTATTGAGAGGCTAAAATTTTCAATAGGATTGCTTATAGAATCACTGATGAAACAATATTTACATATCATGGAATCTTACCAATGGCTACATATACATACTGATGAGAATGTCATGCTTATCCCTAGGAACTCTTAGCTATCTTTAAATCCTCTGGAAGTTTAGAGGCATTGTACAGTTCTGAATGTCTATGACCAGATGGTGATAGACCTAATCTTAAAGACAATGTTATGCCGGCAACCATAACACTGTATAATCAAGAGTGCAATGGCTGTCATACCCTGCAGGCTGAAGTTTCTGTCCCACTAGCAGCTCGCAAATAAACACAATGAGGCTTGTATTAATTATAAGTGCTCAGCCAATGGTTCAGGCTTGTTACTCGCTAACTCTTTCATTTAAATTTCTTATATATGCTTTTTCATGTGTCTTGGTACATTTCTCAGTATGGGATGTCTATCTTGCTTCTTTCTGAGTCTGCAGTGACTATTCATACTCTGCCCTTGTTCCCCCAAGCATTCTCAACATGTCTTTTCTGTCTAAACTTATTCTGCTTAGCTATTGGCCAATTAGTTTCTTTTTTAATCCAATTACTGTGACATATATTCACACAGTGTAAAGGAACATTCCACAATATCTAGGAGATGTCATTTCACAGCACCCTACTGTTTCCTGTGGTTCTTACAATTTCCCTTAGAGCATGATATAGGCAGGTTATCAATGTCTGAGCATTCAAAAGCATCTTATTCTCATTGCTGTGGTCACTAATGTGTATCAGTAATTATTACTGATTCTTGAAAAATAGGAAGCAACATTAATCTATGGGCATATGCATCAATATTTTAAATCTCTTTCTCATGCACACTGTATCCTCTTAGCAAGGTAATACAATCGCTTGTCTATTAAATCCTAAAACCTCTCCAGCCACAACCTTTTCAAGAGTTTTAGAGTACATAATGTGAATTCTCTATTATGATTCAATCTTCAAATAGAATCTGCGAGCCACTGGTTATCTCATAATATAATAGCCACTATTACACCAGCAAGCACACTGTGACTAATTAGTAGAGCTGTACTTAGGGACCACAAGTGAGCAAAACTCTTGATAAGAAATGTCTTCAAGCAGTAGCCAGAGTACTTTCCAGTACTCTATCTAATGGTAGTCACTAGGGTGGAAATTTCCAGCCCAATTACTTTTAGATTGCTTTATATTCTGTAATAGAATGCATGGTATTATCATCAATAATTATTTCAAAGTAGTATTTTATGTAAGAACATGTTTTCTATTTTACTTTTTTCCAAATATATAATCATAACATCATCAAATTGTTTAAATATTTCTTTAAATTTTCATTTTCAGAAATCTGAAAATAAGTTTCTACTAAAATTATGTGATAGCATGAAATAAGATAAATTTTTCTGCCACCTATAAATTATAACATACACTAAATTCTATTTAAATCTTTTTTCTCTATTCTGTATATGTGGTTTAATTAGATTATAATAAATCTTTTATTCTTCTGGCATATAAAATATACATAAAAACAATTTCAATTGCATTATTTGTTTATTTATTGTATTTAATTTAATGACAATAACCCAGGAGATGATGCATCTATCACTTAGCATAGCCTAAGCCACATTGTTTTTTAATTCCAAGTGTATGGAACAAAATAAGTACAAATATATTTTGGAAAGATAATATTGACAATTATTTTTACTTTTTATTTTATATTACAATCCCCAATAGTAAAAGAGAAACTTTACTCAATATCAAAAATTAAAATGTTAATATTTATAAATTACAGTTTTATTTCCATTTTGTTTGCTAAAAATATATTCCTTGTTCTTAGAGAAGATATAAAGAAAAATATTTTATATTAACCATAGTTATTAAAGTACAATGGATATGAATAATTGTTTTGGAAAATAATACATTGAATATCTTAGAAGCAAGGAAATACCTATAAGCCTGATTTAAGATATCAATCTAAGATGCATTTTCAAGTTCAGATATACAAAAGCAAGCAAAAACTATCTGTTATCACCAGATAGTCATGGGTAACAGGCATATACATGGAAAAACTGTGAGACTAACTTAATGGAGAGTATCACTTATTAAATTGTGGTTAGGCATCTTGAGAATTCACAGGTCTTCTGAGGAAAGTACATTTAGGAAAAAAGTCAATAAATTGGAAGATGGAAACTCATATTATGGACTGAATAAAATACACTTTATAAAAGAATAGATTCTTGTGACTCCAATTACTGGCATATTTTAGAAATGGCATGATAAGTAGACTGATCTGGAAGATTATGAAATAGATATAAGAAAATCTGAACAGAAGTTCTTGGCTCTCAAAAGCAAGATTTGTAAGAAATAATCATTTCTCGTGTTAGACCCACAAGAGTCAGTAGTTTTCTGTCAATATCTTGCTCAGATTGCTAGGCTGTGGTAGGGACAAAGGGTGGTCTTCCTACATATCTGTATAGGCACAGGTTCCATAAAACACTTAACAACAACATTTCTAATCACTACATGTATTTTGGTTCAAATGGACACTACTTGAAGAAGCTTCACAATCTTTAGGAGGTGGATCCTCAGTGGAGGAATTTAGACTCTGTTGCAGACTCTCAGGTTTTATAGTCTGGTAACACTTTGTATTTTCATTCTACTTTGTAGATAAGAATACAATACAACTAGCTACCACATGCTTCTGCTAACACACCTTCCTTGTGAGAACAGACTACATCTCCTCAAAAGACAATCCAAACAAAATCTCCCTCTATTAATATGCTTTTCTGCTATATTTTCTTATCAATGTAAAGAGTAAGCAATACTGTAAGAATGGTAGTTTTTTTTTTTTTTTTACCATCACTATGCATGGGCATTTGGCCCTACATATCAGAAATGAGCAAAAAATAAAGATGAGAAAAAGATGATTGAAGTGGAAAGGGAGAAGTAACAGTAAAAATTTCAACACATGTAGAAAGTAACTCAAAAATGATCACAGAAGAAAAAGCATAACAAACTTAGAAAAAATAAAACAATTACACAACATAATTTTCAGTTTTGACATTGTATTTGTAGAATCAATTTAAGAGACAAAACAGATAAGAAAATAAATATTTTCAGTTTACATAATGGATATAAGAAATCTGTTCAGAATGTAGAAAGATGCATCAAAAGCCAGAAGAATTAAAATAATTCTTCAAAAATGGGCAAGTGTTATAAACAGATCATCTACCAAAGAAGACATAAGATTTAAAATATGCAAATTAGAAGATATCATTGAGGGAATGAAATTCAAATCCATGACGACAGGCTACTAAACATATTAAAGTGGTTTCTAGCCATAAATAAAGGTCACTGAGTCTATAATTTGTGATCCTAAAGAAGCTAAATAAGAAGGTGAACCCAAAGAAAAACATATAGTTATGCTCCTGGCTATGGGAAGTAGACAAGATTGCCGGGCATAAAATTGGGATCTTGGGGGTGGGGTGGGGTGGGGGTAAGGGAAGATGGGGAGAGAAAAGTGAGAGGGGGAGGATGGGGGGAACTTGGGGAAACAGGATGATTGGGAATAAAGCAAAGTTGGATAGGGGAGCAGGGAAGCACATATCTTAGTTAAGGGAGCCACCTTAGGGTTGGCAAGCGACTTGAACCTAGAGTGGCTCCCAGGTGCCCAGGGCAATGTCCCCAGTTAGTTCCCTAGGCAGCTGAGGATGGGAAACCTGAAATGACCCTATCCTATAGCAATACTGA
>NW_004949100.1:13223468-13233975 GCF_000317375.1 Microtus ochrogaster | reverse complement strand
GTCTTCTAATCCAAAAAGTCAGTAATAAGTAAATTATACTTATTCCTTTCTCACAATAAGATGCTATGACTAAGCTATCAAATCATTTTAAAATAGAGTTAATCCTAAGGGAGTCATTTTTGCATTGTTGAATGTGAAAGTTAGGGAACTACAGTTATATATTTATTTGTTGCCATGATATAGATTTGCATATTGAAGTAAATAATGCCAGATTGCAAAACAAAAAGCAATTGTATTATGTTGTTCATCTTCTAAATACTAATGAATGTCAACTTGTGTTCTAATGATCCCTCTAAGGGAAAGACTGTTGATCATAAAAAGGCTGAATTCAAGAAATAACAATCCCAAGGCAGCTATTCTATGTTAGTCATAAAGCAAATTATAATCAAACAGATGATGTCTTGTTCTTTTCACAGAACACAAGCAGTAATATATTGAAGTTCATAAGAACTGATTTATTTTAAGGGAAGTTCTGTTTGTACATTGTTTAAAGAAGCCACAGAGTCAGAATTATTTATCAGGCCTATTTCTAATGTAATCAAATTTACAGAGGCATTGTCCTGACCAAGGGAATAGTTAAATATTATATGACTAATGATAATTTTTAAAATATAGAAATAACAATATTCATTCTCAGACTAATATTTCTTGATATCTTTATTATGAGCAAAACTTCTTAATCTCTGGGTAATATTATTGTAGGCATAAATAGACAATTAAAGTAAATCTGTTGTCAGTAGAACACTTGCATAGCATTTGTAAGGCCCAAGGCTTAGTTCTTAAAACCAGAAAAACAAGATAAAACAATCTCATATACAGTGACATTATGTTAATGATAATAAATAATAACTTTTCACAAAAAATGGGAAACTATAAAACTAGTGGAGATTTACAGTAATGTGTTTATTACAGTAAAACAATAAAGGGGAAAATATGATCAATATCTGAAAGATGATTTTTACTAAGCGTTTGTAGATGTAATATATAATGCTAAAAATATAGGATTACATTTGGCTTGATAGTAACATGAGAAAATTACCAAACTGTTGGTTTTTCTCCACAAACTGATAAGTACATTTTTCTGATGACAGCAACCTTTAATGACTTTTCCCTACTCATAGAACAATTATATTATACATTATAGATCTGCCAGCATCAGAGACGCTTTTTCCTACAGCGGATGGGAACAATTATGGAGACAATGTGCAGAGAGAATGAGACTTGGGAACACTCAGCGGTAAATGGTACAAGTGCATCAAATAACTCCCCAAATGCCTCTGAGAACTCTGCAGAGGATGAGGTAGAATAGGTGTAAGAGCAATGGGGGATACCAAGTAAGGGGCCTTCTAAACACAGCACAACCAATGTACATATAAACTTACAGAGACTCTGGCAACATGAAAAGGGCCTGAACCAGATCTGGTTACACAGTTGTGAAGACAAATGGACACAATCCCACATCCCTAAATCAGAAGCTATCTCTGTTTGTTGAGGTAATCACCATAATAAAGATAAAAATATAGCAGAAAAATAGCCAGAGACAAAGCACAAACAACACATATAGATGCAGATACACACAAGTTTGTACCACAGATATCATATAAAAACAAAAATGTGAAAATGATAATATAGAACTAGAGAACAGGAACAATAACAGAAAACAAAGAATCTACAAAAGTTGATTACCTCTTTGTATTCTTTTTGTTGTTATTGTTGTTGTTGTTTTCCAAGGCAGGGCTTCTCTGTGTATCTCTGGATGTCCTGGAACTCTCTTTGTAAACCAGGCTGGCCTCGAACTCACAGAGATGCACCTACCTCTGCTTCCCTGAGTCCTTGGATTAAAGGTGTGCACCACCATTATCCAGCTACCTGTTTGTATTCTTGAAGAACAATAGAATGGCTGTGGATTTGAGCAGGTAGGAAGGGGAGAAGATCTAAGACAAACTCAGAGTATATATGATATAAAAAAAATTTCCATAAAAGGAAATAAAAAGAATTATAGAATATTAGTAAATTACTAAACACTCTTATAAAATCACCATGCTAGAGTTATCTTTCTAAGTTTTAAGAAATGTCCATTTCTATGAATTTGCCACACACAAGAGGGTATGTTTTATGAGCAAAGAATCAAAATCAATAGGAAATTTTTGTTAACCAAAAAATTATCTACTGAGACAAATGGAAGAACAAATTAGAATAAGTTTATTTAATTTCTTTCTTTTTGTTTTTCGAGACAGGGTTCTCTATAGCTTTGGAGCAAATCCTGAAACTAGCTCTTGTATGGCTTCGAACTCACAAAGATCCACCTGCCTCTGCGTGCCAAGTGTTGGGATTAAAGGCACCACCACTACCCGGCAATTTTTTAAATGGATTGTTTATTTATTTTACATCCCTGCCAGTTTCCCTTCCCTCCTCTTCTCCCAGCCCTTCCCCTTCTCCTTCCTTTATTCCTAGTCTCCTTCCCACGCCTCTGTTTCTATTTAGGAAGTTTCCCCATTAGTAGCCAGAAAACACGGCATATCAAGTTGTAGTAAGACTAAGCAGCTTGTCGTGTATTAAGGTGAACAAGGTTACCCAGTAATAAGAATAGGATCCCAAAAGACTGTAAAAAGGAAAGTCTGAGACAGCCTCTCACTGTTAGGAGTCCTACAAGAGAACCAAGCTATACAACTGTAGTATGCATGCAGAGTTCCTAGGTGAGTCCCATGCAGATTCCCTGGTTGTCGGTTCAGTTTCTGTGAGCCCCTATAAGCCCAGCTGGGTTGACTGCGAGTTTTCTTGAGGTGTCCTATACCTCTCTGGCTTCCTACAATCCTTTCTCCTTCACTTCTGCAGGATTCTCTTAACTCTGCCTAATGTTTGTTGTGGGTCTGCATCTGTTACTCTTAATTGCTGGATGGTGCCACTGATGACAAATGGGGTGCACACCAATCTGGTCATAGGAGATGGCTAGTTTAGGATTCGTATCTTCTATTGCTAGGAGTCTAAGCTACAGTCTTCCATGTAGATTCCTCGGAGATTCGCTTCTACCAGGGTTTTATCCGATCCCAAAATGCTCTCTCTTCTTTTTGTAATCTCTTTCAATACTCTCCCCTTCTAACTATCCCTCTTGATTGAACACGTTCCCATCCATACTCACTCAGTCCTCTCATGATATCTCTTCTATTTCCCCTTCCCAGGGAGATCTGGATGTCTTCCCATGATCTCTCCTAGTTACCTAGCTGCCTAGTCTCCCTGGGTCTGCAGCAAAGTTACCCATTATGTTAGAGCTATTCCTTACTTATGAGTGAGTACATGTTATGCTTCTCTTTCTCTGTCTGGGTTATCTCACTCAGTATTATTTTTTTCTACTTCCACCCATATGCTTTCAAATTCTTTGGTGTCCTTTTTTTAATAGCTGAGTATTTTTCTATTGTGTAAATGCATTTTCTTTACACATTCCTTCATTGAGGAACATCTAGGTTAGTTGACCAAGTGTCCTTGTAGTATGACTGTACCTTTGGGTGTATGCTGAGGAGTGGTATGGCTGGATCTTGTGGGAGGTTGATTCCCAGTTTTCTGAGAAACTGCTACATTAACTTCCAAAGTAGCTATACAAGTCTTTATTCCCACCAGCAATGAGGAGTGTTCCCCTGGCTCCACATCTTCTCAAGCATAAACTGTTATTTTTGTTTTTTGATCTTAGTCATTCTGGCAGGAGTAAGATAGAATCTCGGGTTTTGAGTTGCATTCCCCTAACGGCTAAGGATGTTGAACAGCTCCTTAAGTGCTTCTCTATGATTTGAGATCCTTCTGTTGAAAACTCTGTTTATATCTATACCCCAGTTTTAAACCTGGATTATTTGGTTTGTTGATATTTAGTTTCTTTTTTTTTTTTTTTTTTTTTTTTTTTTGTTTTTCGAGACAGGGTTTCTCTGTGGCTTTGGAGCCTGTCCTGGAACTCACTCTGTAGACCACCATCGCCCGGCAGATATCTAGTTTCTTGAGTTCTTTATATGTTTTAGAAATCAGCCATCTGTCAGGTCTGGAGTTGGTGAGGATCTTTTTACATTCTGTTGCTGCTGTTTTGCCAACTTCTTAATATTTGATATCCTTAAAGAGACCATACTGTGTATATTTTATTGAATTGTAATTCATCAGTGTATGTGGATGTGCTATATATTGGTCACTATTTTAATTCACATTTTTTTCAAATTATATTTTTGAGATATAAAACAAAAATAGTTTCAAAACTAGGAGTCAAATTATCTTTATTTTCAGGTGTGTATGATTGTTTATACATATGTATGTGATTATTTCAGGCTTGATATGTGCATGTTATGACATTAGGTTAACATTGCATTATTTACTTCCATTATTGTTCTCCTTTAGGTTTTGAGAGAGGCTCTCACTGAAATTAAATCTAACTGACTCAGTTAGACTGTCCTGCCAATGAAGCTATGGTATCTGTCTATTCCTGTTCCCCAAAGTAGGGACAATAGGATCTACTACACTGTCAGACTTTTTACATGAGTTTGATGGATCTCAGCTGAGGTCTACGTGCCTATGCAGCAATCACTTTGAAATAATTACAGCTGATTATAGAAAAGGAATTAGTGCATTTTCAGAATTATGTAGGATAGTTATATCTGGCTAGCCTGGATTATGACTTATAAAATTTCTTAAACATTGATAATGGTTAGGGTGGATCTAGATGCCTAATTTTTACATATAATCTGAATTTATAGAGAGAAATCTTAAAATGAATAAGGTCAGATTCAGTTGTACCTACGAAGTATTCCCAGAGATGATTGGCTATTAAAAGCTCCATCATAGTCAATGACTTAATCTATCAATCTTCATAAAACTTGAATAGACTTACAAGATAAGGGGCTATAAAAATTGGTGCCTACATGGAATCTGTTTCAATATCCTTATCTTTTAAAATTATATCTTGACCCAAGGCTCTTCTTCCATTTCGGTTTCCTTTCAAGTTCCCACGAGATGAAACACGTTCATATACTATGAAGTTCTTTCTCATCACAGACTCAGAAACAATGAAACAATATGGTGAGGTATTGGAACATCTAGAATTGTAAACCAATGTATCTTTCCTCTTTTAAATTATTTTCTTTAAGGTTTTTCTATGTAGTAATGAAAAAGCAACATGAATTCTCTTAATTAAAATATGTTAATATTAATGAGTTATAATACATTCCTTCTATTGCTGCAATCATTAGAATAGCGTGATGGGTGGCTCTGAGATGCCATACATGGATTCTGGAACCTTAACATTGGTCTATTATAATTGTTGAACTACCTCTCCAGTACCCTGAAACTTACTTTTATGTAGTAAATGTATAGACATTTTAAAGGCTCACAAATCATAATTACTTTAATGAATTGCAAAACTACGAATAAAATTACAAAAAGTTAATTTTATTTTTGATTTACTATTATGGGGCTTTTAACTCTCAAATGTGCTTATTGTTTTCAATAATGTACTCTTGAAATCAGGGGAATTTGAAATGAACATTTTTGTTCTGTAATTATAACAACAGGAAGCTAAAAATTATTAGCTACTTTGTGACAACATTTTAGGATTAAGTCATAAAGAAGTAATCATACTTGAAGCTTCAATTCTAATCATGAAAATAATAATTAATATTTTAAGAAGCATAGTTTACATTGATTATAAAATAATTTCTCTAATTGTCTACTGTTATATTATGAAGAAGGGGTGGTAACAAGATTTAATTGCTTTGGCATAACTTTACAAATGAGCATAATCACAAACATAGAATATGCTTGCAAAGTTATTTACAGTCACTAGATGAGTAGTGAATATTTTCTTATAATTCTAAAGAGAATTGGTTAATAAGTGGATAATTAAACTAACATATGGCCATATGGCCAGGAGTCTCCAGAGAACATTGCTTTTTTTTCCCTGCTTTCCCATTCTTTCTTCATACCATCAGTCAGTGCTTACACGCTTTCTTGTTAAATCTCTCTTCCGATTCTCACAAATTATTCCATGCCCTGAAAATTCTCCTACACTATTGAACACACATTAGGGAAAATAGTCTTTGCAGATGGTTGGGAGAAGCCTTTGTGCATTTTTTTCCTCAAACCTTTACTCATCTTAAGTTGAAAATATGACTATGTCGGTAAATGCATATGCACCAATCCTGGTGACATGATTTTAACCTCAAGGGAACACAAGGTGAAAGGAGAGAAATGACTAGAATTCATTGTCCTCTGAAATCCATACACATGCTATAGCACATACACCTACTTTCCCAGCATACAATGACATGAATACAAATTCATTATTTGATTAATTGACGTAATTTTAAAAAGCTTCCTTAAGTTCTTTACCTTAAAATCTTGCCATCAAACTTAGTCAACTTAGCTACATTTCTTTCATTAATACCAATGACTCTGTAATAATATAACCCCGTATTAACCTTAGACAAATTAAATAATTTTTCCAGATAATATTTATACAGCTGTTATTGAATATATTAATAATATAAAGATCATAGGGTGATGCTATTCTGAAGTGTAATGGGGTTACTCATCTTCCAGCCCAGTCTTAAAAAGCAGAAAAATGTGTAAGAGAGAACTAAAACACTAGCAAATGAATTTTCACAGAAGAAGGGCATATCCTACCAAAAGCCTGGACTCAATGTTGGTGCTCACTGCAGCTTTCATTTTTTGCCCACTTTCTTTTAAAGTGTCATTTTTTTTTATCTCATCCTTCTTTCATAACTCTTGTTTTTTTTTATATGCACAACATACAGATCATTTTCTAGGCTTAATCAATCACATGTTAGTCTTTAACTTTCTTATTTCTGCAATGGTATTTCCCCCTACTGCAGCAACACCTAATGTTTGCAAGGTTTTCATTATTTATATAGAATCAAACAGCATTTTAAATCTGAGTTAAAGCATCATATTTATTTATTGCACAAAATTAACAGAGAAAAAATAATTAAATCCAGGGGAGGGATTAGGTGAAGCTATGTGATGTCTCTTAAAAGGACAGGTCTGTCAATAGTATCCAGAAAGCACACACACACACACACACACAAACACACACACAAAAAAAGAGTTATAGGCATTATTGGTGACATTGAGGTGCTTTGTGCCTTGAATACCTAATATAATATGATCAATTTTTTGCATGGAATTCATCACCTTCAGTCCGCAACTATGCAACAAGATATATAGTAAAGCTCTTCCTTAAGGAAAGGTAAGACTGTATAAATCTAGAAGCTTAGCTCTGTTACTTAAAAGAACATTTAGGGAAAAGGGAGGCAGGAAGGAGGCGGAAATTTTTAATTAAAAAAAATTAATAAAACAAAAGCTAGTTCCAGGACAGGCTCCAAAGTTACACAGAGAAACCATAAAAACAATAATAATTTTTGTTTCCTTCTCTAAAAAAAATTCATTTTTAATTTTAAAATGCAATAAATTGTTTTAATCTATTCTATTTGAAAATAATCCTTTAAATAGTAATTTTTAAAACATTCAGTGTTTCAACATTAAAATTTTATGTGATAGCAATTAATTTCACAGTAACACTTTATATCATCATATTTTAAAAGTTTTCATCGTAAGAAATATGTTTTTTTAAACATCAAGCTTCCAAAAAACTTATTAAGCTTTAGTACAGTTTATACAAATTTTAATCGCAATATGCTTTCATGAAAATAGTGTTTTCAACTATAACAATTTAGTCTTAAGGTTTTGGGGAATATTTTGTAGAGGTTACCAAATTTGCAAGCTTTGCTTCATATATAATTTATGTCTCATAATATTATGCAGCAATTTATACTTTTTGTGAAAATTTTAAATGTTGGGATGCAGGTGTTTATTTTGAGCAAAAACAAATACAGATTTACTGCCGCGCACCGCGCCCCCGTGTCTGCGCTCTGTGCGCTGGCACCCAGTTCTCCAGCTTCAGGCAAGGGGGCTGGAGGTTAAAATACCCAGACACACACAGACAGAGAGACAGAGACACGGGTCATCCTTGAATTCCCCAAGAATGCCTCCTTTATTGTGTTCAAGGGCAGATTATATAGAAATAGCCATGTCCCAGCCAAACCCACCAGAAACCACTCTCCTGCCATCAGGAACTCCTGAAGATCTCATGCTCAGAGCAGCTGTAGGCACTCAGATCAGGGGAAAACAAGTTGTTTACAAGAAATTCAGGATCTGGGTTCTCACTGCTTCCAACAATTTACTAAGAAAAAAGTGCAAAATAACTCTTCACTAAAAATGCAAGGTGCTCCCAAGGAAACAATAAATAAACATTTGAAAATTAAATATAGTCTCTTCGTGTCACTAATTCATTGAATATGTTCAATACTTATAAATAATTTAAAGTATGCCCCTTTACCTCTTGTCATCGGATCTAATATAGTAATAAGAAGAAAGTTTCATTAAGAAGAGCACGATATCATATTATAGATATATAATGTGTAAAGTAGAAAATGTGCCTCCATAACCAAATATCAGTGCCTGCTAGAGACATCCTAGCCAGTGGAATTAGTTTTAAGTGTGCGTTCCTGATGGTCATTTATTTTTATGAACCCTATGGAAGATGGTAGTGAGCATGTCTTTATTCTTAAAATATGTTTTCAAGAAATACAGGAAGAGAAAT
Source organism: Microtus ochrogaster (assembly GCF_000317375.1). Classification (NCBI taxonomy): domain Eukaryota; kingdom Metazoa; phylum Chordata; class Mammalia; order Rodentia; family Cricetidae; genus Microtus; species Microtus ochrogaster. Next base: position 13,225,328 of record NW_004949100.1, on the reverse strand, counting down.
AGAGACAGAAACAGAAACCCAGAAGAAGGAAGGAGGATGGGAGGAAAAGGAAGAGAAGGGAGAGAGAGAGACAGAAAGACAGAAAGGAAGGGAGATGGAGAGTGAGAGAGAGACATAAGCAAAGATGAATAGAGAGAGACAAAATAATAACGTTTTGTTTTTACTAAATTTATCAAAAATATAGAAACACTGTTTTCTAATGAAGAAATATAGAGGAAGAATGAAAAACAAACTCTATTTTAAATAACTAGTTTATTTTATGTTAAAGCCTACATAGATAATGAAAAATAAACTAGGAATATATGATATGATTATAAGATAGAAAATATGTAGTGTTATATTGCAAACAGACACATTAATCATTGGATAAGGGAATATATACACATACAAACTGAATCCATGTGTGTGTTGTAAATTCTAGGATTTAGTGGTTCAAGAAGGATTGTATTTGAGGTAAAATAGTTATTAATGAAGTTCTAAATGTCCCAGAAAAACAACAAGGTGAGGGCCATGAGGAAAGCTCCAAGTTCATGCACTTAAGGGCAAGCAGAAATTCCAATCTTACTCTTTTCAGAAGGAAAAAAAATGAGGTTTCATTGTATTTAGATGATGAAAAGCCCACAATAATAAACACTCAAAGTAAGGTTGTCTCTGATTCCCTGGGGCCTAGAGGAAGAAGAATGATATGTAGCTGGAAGTATTCTCTGTCTCCTTGGTCTCCTGGGCTGGTTTCTCCCCACCCACCAGGTCCCTCTACCTAGTTCCTGCAACCATTTATGAAAGAACCACGCTGAAGCTTCTTATTATCAGTTATAATTTTCTAGCCAATGTCTTCGGCTTCTTATTGGCTAGTTCTGACTATTAAATTAACCCGTTTCTATTAACGTTGATAATGCCGTGAGGCTGTGGCTTGCCAGTGCAGCATGGTACTCCTCCGACAACTACATAACATCTCCTTGCTCTGTCTTCCTTCTCGGTCTCTTTATTCGCATTTCCCACCTAGCTATATTCTGCCCGCCCATTGGTCGAAACGGCTTTATTCATCAACCAATAAACGCAACACATATATAAAAAGACATCCCACATCAAGAATTAGCTCATTTTTCAAGAATGTCATCATACAAAATGTGCCACCTGTAGACTCTGGTTCCCTAGGCGACTGGTTAGCTTCTTATAGGAAGTGAGGAGTTAATAATGCGTTTTACCTATCATTTCCTTGGAAGAAGCTTTCAGGACAAAAAAAAAAAAAAAAGCCTCCTTTGTGAACATGGACTAAGTGGCCCCTAATCCAGTTCTAACAGCATAAAAATCTATTATAAAGGTCTGGCGCCAATTCTCATGACAGATCCTCAGTTTTAAAACTAACAGATTGCCTTAAACAGGTAGAGAAGTTATAGAGAAAAATTTTATGAGTAGGGAAACTAGAGAGCACCATGGGTTGTGACTGCCAGATTTAATTTCAGGATTCCTCAAACTGGATTTAGACATTAGAGTATTAGCGTAGGGCTTGCTTGTCTGGTGCTTCGTGGTCTGGTGTCATTTCCTGCTAAGCTTTTCCCTGAATTTATGAATTAGGAGAACATTGTCCATGTGAGTCAGTGTAGCATGTTGAACTGTAGTGTAAATAAATTGTGTTTGTAGGCATACAAGAGAAGATCTGAGAGAGAAGAGATGTCTCGGGAATTTAAAGCACTCACTGGCCCAGCAGAAGATTCAGATTCAGTTCTTAGCACCCTAACTTGAAGAGTCACAACCATCTGCAGCCCAGCATCTTGGGGTTCTGCATTCTATTTGATCTCTGAGAAAAGTTGATGCACATATGCTCAGGCAGAATATACACACACATATAAAGAGATGTTA
>NW_004949100.1:13220452-13221623 GCF_000317375.1 Microtus ochrogaster | reverse complement strand
CGAGACAGGGTTTCTCCGTAGCTTTTGGTTCCTGTCCTGGAACTAGCTCTTGTAGACCAGGCTGGCCTTGAACTCACAGAGATCCACCTGCCTCTACCTCCATTGCTGGGATTAAAGGCGTGTGCCACCACCGCCCAGCTGAGCTGAGAAGTTTTTAAAGATAGATAAAGAAGCTGATGAAGTTTTTCAGATAAAATGTCTTTAAATGATACGAGCTACACAAAATGGAGGGAAAAAAAGCAGAGTATTAGATATATCATGTTACTGGAGTTAACATCACTGCTTGACTTTTGACTTCCCTGGAAATCCAGAAAAATAAACTCTTACATTCTATTAATCAGAATTTATAATGCCACTAAAATCATGGGAGATGCTAGGAAGGTTTCTCAAATATTTGAAATCATAAATCCATTAAAGTCACAATTGAGCTGGTAACAGTATGTTTAAAAATACATCTGAATTGATGTTTACTGCAGCAAACAATAACTAAGAAATATAATCAAACTAAGTTTCCAAGAGCTAATTAATGAGATATATGGTTCATTTACAAAGTGGGATCTATATGTATTTTGGAGGCCATAGGTTCCATGGATGGAGGTGGCTCATGAGACTCCTGGTATTAGTTATAGCAAGATCCACAAAGTTTATATATATATAAAGTTTGTATACATATACGTACATACACATATTTATTATAATGGGGCTTTCATGGAGCTGGGATCAAGGAACCTGGGAACTGGCCACATGCTGCTTCACACCACCTGACTCAGTCTTCACAACTCAAGGGAGTGTTGACCCCTGTCTCTCTCCTTTTAAGAGATACAGTTCATCCAAAGAGAATAGGTTCCCAAGAAGTCAGTACAAGTAGTAGAGCCAAATTCTGTTGCCACCACCAGTGACCCATCAGTCTGCCCCAGGCCTGCAACTGTTACCCACATTCAGAGGGACTAGTTTGGACCTATGCTTGTTCCTTCCCAGTCCAGCTGGACTTGGTAAGCTCCCATTAGTTCAGGTAGTGTTTCAGTGGGTGTACCCATCATGGTCTTGACCTCTTTGCTCATATTCTCACGCCTTCCGCTCTTCAACTGGATTTTGGGAGCTCAGTCCAGTGCTCCAATGCTGGTCTTTGACTCTTTTTCCATCAATTGATGGATAAAGGGTCTATGGGATA
>NW_004949100.1:13215944-13218067 GCF_000317375.1 Microtus ochrogaster | reverse complement strand
TTCTATTTGATCTCTGAGAAAAGTTGATGCACATATGCTCAGGCAGAATATACACACACATATAAAGAGATGTTAAACAATTTAAAACAAAAGATTCTTTTAAAATAATTAAAAGCATAATATATCTCTAAGAAATAAAGTAGGTAGGTTAAGAATATAGACACTTTTTTCTAAATTAATTAATAAAAATTCTTAAGTATCTCCAATTATCTTAAATGAAGTTAATATTAAAATAGTTCAATTCTAATTTATTGGATTCAATTAACATTTTAAATTATTGCCAATAGGCCCAAGCCTTGGCAACATAAAAAAATTGGCTTACATCAGGTAGAAGACTTTGATAAGCAAGTAAATATATTAAAAATTATTAATATAAACACAAAATTATGTTCTCCTATAACCTTAATAAAATTGGGATGAACATCATTTTACCATTTTAAATATATCAAGAAAAATTCAAACAATGTTTTAAGTATAAAAGTATTTTAGTGATATGAGTACAATTTTTCACATGCATAATTGAAATAGTCTTTTTACATCAACAAAATGTTTATTTATGTTTTATTTACTGACTTGCTTATTTACTCTTATCATTGTTTGTTTTTGCAACCTTGTCAGGGAGTTTCTTGGTTGCCTTCAGGGAGAATGTGATAAGAACAGTTCATTGTGCCTCAAATGTCCACCCAGAGTCTGGAAGGGAGAAACTCTGGTTACAGAAAGGAAAAGAAAGCATGTTGGTAAGACGGATTGAGTTTCTGATTTAGCAAAAACAGAAAAGTGTTTTTTTCCCCTTGGTACAAATCTGATGGACTGACTTCAAACAGATTTGGGCGAAGGAAAGAGGAAAGGAAAAGGCCACCACTGATGATTTAGCAACTGGTGTCTCCAAAATTATTCAGAATTTTGGGATTTTTATCTAAAACATGATGCTCAAGAAATGACAGTAGTAAAATTTCTAGCATTTTTAAACTTTTCTGTGGGCAAAACATTTCTGAGAGCCAGCCATTTCTCAGAGATCCTGCAAGGAGAGACCAGATAGAGTTCTGAAGGCCACAGGAATAGGGCCCACTTCTTTCTCCCTGGCTAGTTTTGTGAGAACCTAGAGTCCATAGCAAAAAGAAATCCAGTAGCAACTTTATTTTTAAAGTATGATCATGCTGGGAATCAAAACCAAAGACTTCTCTTAACATTCTAAGAGAGGAGGGGCCACACGACCACAGCTCAGCATACTCCCATAGAGAAAGGGCAGGGCAGTGTGATCACATTCTGGGAATGAGAGGGAGAGGCTGCTTGACTAGACAGTCGGTCACCTACAAGGAGATGCATATTCAAAGGGTCTTGATGTCATTATCAAACAACTTACACTATGGTTTGGTTTGGGAGCTCCCCTCACCTTTGAGATTTTTGTTGGTTGGTTGGTTGGTTTGTTTTGTTGGTTGATTTGTGCTGTGCCCTGTGGATAAATATCTCATAAAACAGATCTAATCACAATTTAGGAAAGAAAGAAATTGTCTTATCCAATAAATTTACCCTCCTCCACACAAATATTCTTAAATATTCTTTAAATGTCAATGTACACAAGGCTTGTGTGATGACTCATCAGGCAAAGATTCACCAGAAATGCTGATAACCTGAGTTCAGCCTCTTGCATCCATATAAAGAAACTACTCAATAGAGCTGACCTCTGACCTCACACATAAGTCATGGTTTGCAAAAAATTCCCTCACTTATATCCCATACATGTTAAAAAAAAACTCATGCAATAAAATAAGTTTAAAAAATTAAAATTTACAGCATGGAACTTGCTGAGCTCATATAATGATGGAAGTCACAAAATAATCCCACACCAGTTCAGAATTATGAATAATAAAAGGGTTATTATTTAAGGGAAAATTTACAGATCACTGTCCCAGATAACAGTCCTCTGTGAGAAGAGGAACAGAGTTTAGCAGCCAGAAGTGGGAGCCGGCTGAAGGGGCAGAATGTACTCCCATAGCACCTCATACATGAATTTGGTGCGGTTCCTGTATTTAGAAATAGGTGATGGAGAACTGAGGAGGGTTTTTTTTGTTTTGTTCTTGTTTTTTTGTTTGTTTGGTTTTTTTTTGTTTTTTTTTTTTTTT
>NW_004949100.1:13204269-13214364 GCF_000317375.1 Microtus ochrogaster | reverse complement strand
GAGAGAGAGAGAGAGAGAGAGAGAGAGAGAGAGAGAGAGAGAGAGAGAGAGAGAGAGATCAAGCCTATAGACAAGAAGGAACGAACTAAGTCCAATACCCCAAAGTATTGGCGGAAGGAAGTCCCATAGCAATGTGGTGCGTTCTCTAGTGTATATGCCTACATACATGCTTGTAGTAGACGCATTCATAATAGTGGGTTGAAAAAGAAGGAAAAATAGAGAACATGAAGTTGAAACTTGGAGAGCTCTCCTAGAGGACAGGAATGAGGGAAATGTGAAGTGGGAATGGTTAACATACATGGCAACATTACAAAACTCTGGAGCAAAATGACTAATAAATAAAAATAAAAAAAAAACCAGTAGTGTTTGCCTGCTACATATTGTTAAGATATAAGTGGACATAAAAAATCATATTCAATATATAAAAAAATAGAAATTTTAAGATAAAATGACTGTTTTATAGGAATATTCACATGTCTTAAGGCCATGTTTTCTTTTCTATAGAACAAATGAGATTTACAGTGGGATAAAAATCAAAATCGTATAATCTCCTGAATCGCAGTTTTTTGTTTCTCTACCCATTATTCCTGAAAAAGATAAAGAGAATTTTGAGCATTGCTCAAATAGGTTATGTACATTCATATCTTTAAATTTTTGCAATAATAATAATATCATCATAACTTGATATTTAAATGTGGTATGCTTTGGATCTGTATCTCAAACTTCATCAACATTTCATATTTCTTTTCTATAATGCAAAGATGTTCTTGCTATGAAAATCTGACTGAATCAAAGTTATTCATATTCATTTGATTTTCATACTAGAGAGCACTTGCTCATTTTCATCCTAATTGAATTTGATACTTCAAAGATCCATAATGAATCCATATAAATCTAAATCTCTTCTTAAAATGTCTGCAAATCCACTGCTTGACACTTATGAATGATCAATACATATTTGGTAAAGAATTTTGTTTACAATAATATTAAGAAACCAGTATTAGTAAAGTTGCTGATTGAATAATATATTTATGTTAAAACAAATTAGGTATAAGGCAGTGAACATACCTTTGTTTGATTATTGGTGTCCTTTTTAAATGACTTGTTACATTATTTTATCAAAAAATTCTCTAAATTTAAACTTATGCAAATCTTATATTCAATTGCTTTTTTTGATTCTATTTTTATCTCCACTTTAAAGTTCCCCAATTATCTATAATTCTTGAAATCATAGTTACAGAAGATGAATAATATTTTACCACTATTAAAGAGGGAATAATTACATATTTATTAATTTATGATATGAAATTGTTCTTCCTTAGTAACTAAACTTTATCTTTGTCACTATAGAGAAAAGTTTAAATATAATTTCTTTATCAGTTTATTAACATGGATTCTGTTTTTTGTATTGACCAAGGAACAGCAAAATAAAAAGAGCCAACTATTCATATCACTGGAATTTGTACTTTATAATATTTGAGGCAATGTTCCTGTATTCACACAAGAAATTGTATGAACATGCATATAGAAATACAGAGGCTACATCTGTAACATCATCTAAACAGTTTGTGAAGTCATGGGACTTTTAGAAATGAAAGAATGATTGACTCATTCCAATATTAGTACAAACTTCACTCAATAGTAATACATTATCTGAGAAAGGTATATATAAAAGAGAAGAGCTCCTGTAACTGGTTGAAATACAGGAAGTCCATGCTCTGAAAGAATTTAATATTAAGCATGCTTAGGACAAGAGTGCTAGATGTTACAGAGTGTCCAAAATTTAGATAGAAAAGGATATATGTGGTTATTAGTTTTTAAGCTCTGAGGATTTATATGAATTTTTGTGTCTAATGATGACTGATATTGGTAAAATTTTATGCATTGGTAGTTGTGATTGGTGTGGCCTACATACTAGAAACCTTGCTGATATGCTTGACAATGGTTTATGTTGTCTCGGGTTCTAGATAGAGGGCAGTTTAGCCTCAAGCCTCAGATTCAAGGCTATAAGAATTTTTGAGCCAGTCTGACTATATATTGTTGACAGACTTAAAATTCACTATACAGACCAGGGAACCCTCAAAGTTTTTGCATTTCTCCTACTTCTTTGCTGAAGTTATTAGTATATAAGAACAAGTTTAGCCCTTCACTAATGTGGCTGATGGCCGTGGTGATGGGAGCAGTAGTGACGGTAGGGGGGTAGAGACAGTGGTGCTGCGGTGGTGGTGATGCAGTAATGTGAAGAATGACTTCACATCTCCATAGGCAGAATCTATTTGTTTATTCATGTCCTCATGACTCTTAGATGAGCATACTGTTTACTAGTGTGATTCATAATTGCGCAAAATGGAATGTAAGAAATCATAATGGGGAAGGAAACTAGAGTGCAGACTGGAATATATACCATAAGAAAGATGAACTTGTAATAAGCTGAAAGAAAGAGAATCAGCTTAAAGGTGGGTAAAACTACTGGGTGGGGGAGTTGGGGATGGGAATCAAATATAGAAAAGTAGAGTTGCAAGTGTTCTAGAAGATAACCTGATTTTTTAAAAGAAAAATACTTTCTACATTAAACAAAAAAAATGAAACTAAAATATATTATTTGCTCATTAGAAAAGAATTAAAGAGAATTAAAATATTAAGAAGCAAATAATGAAATAATAATCAAAACGCTAAATTATCAAAAATTACCTTATGTACATATGGGTCTCAAAATATCAATTAGAATGCCAGAGCAAAAAACAAAATAAGATGACAAAACACAGGTTAACAATTCCCAAACTGCAGTTCATTTATAGCAGAACTGAACCATTAAGCAAGTGGATGGCAGATGGTGGGAAGCAAGTTATTCACAGTTTAGAATGACATAATAGGGAGCAAGAAGAGACATATAAAAGGAACATATGGCAATAGAATAGAATTGGAGACATCAATTAAACTCACTTTCTGCTTAAGTAGATATTTCTAGAGAAAAAAAACATACAGTTATGTATATATAGAGCTTGGCAATCATCCTCAGCGGGGACCAGAAGTGGTAACAACCGCACCTTATATGCTTGTTGTGGTTTCTAATTCCATTTGTTCAGAAAAATGCAACTGTTGCCAAAACAATGATTGCTTCAAAACACTAGAGTAAAATATTCATTGTATGTGAATCATCTTGCAGAATAGGAACCGCAGATAGAGTTGGAAAAATAAGTTCCTAGTAAAAGTGGGGGTAGAATAGGGATGGAAACAATATGATCGAAGTGTTTAATATGCTAGTAGAAATGTCGTGATTGAAGTCATTATTTTATATGATTATTATATACTAGCAAAATGTAGACATTGTTAAAGTTGACACAGTAGAAAATGCAAAATTATTAACATCATTAGCTTATATATCAAGATGATATATATATATGCATATATATATATATGCATGTATATGTATCTGAAAGTACAATAGGATGAATTAATTCCTTAAGAGATATGCCCATGTGGTCATACATGGTACTTGAGAATACAGTGTTACTTAAAAACAATCTTTCACTGAAGTAATTAACTAATGTTCTCATGATTTAAATTATCCTATCTTTAAGGACTGAGACTTTAAAAAATGGCTGATAACTTTAGAAAAAATAAAAAGGGCATAAATGATTTTTGTTTTATAATCATGTACTCACATATTACATCCTCACTGTACTTTCTGTTCCCTTTGCTCTCCTCAGTCTCAACTCTCACCCTGGATCACCTCAGAAAATAGTAGGCCTCCAAAGGACATCAATAAAACATGGCATAACATGTTTCAATGAGGCCAGGCATATACTATCAAATTAAGGATGGATGAGGTAACCCAGCAGGGAGAAAACGATCTCACAAGCAGGCAAAAAAGTCAGAGCCTGCCTTTCTCCCACTGTGAGGAATTCCACAACAACAAGCTACTCAGCCATAAGGTGTATACAGGAGACCTAGGTCACGCCATTACAGGTTCCCTGATCTCTACAGGACCCCATGAGTCCTGGTCTGTTGATTTTGTGAGCCATGTTTCAGAAGTATCCCTGACTCCTCTGGTTCCTCCAATTCTTCCTCCCAATACCCCACAGGACTCGCTAAGCTCCACCTAAAGTTGGCCGTGGGACTGTACATCTGTTCCCAATGTTGCTTGATGAAGTTTCTCTGGTCTCCTTGATGAAGATTCTTCTAAGTTCTGGCCCCAGAACACTCTGAAGACAGTACAAATTGTAGGTTAAAGGTTTTGTGTCTGGGTTGAAGTCCCAATCCCTCCACTTGTGGCCTTGTCTGGTTACAGAAGATGGCCAGTTCAGGCCCTATGTCCCTCACTATTAAGAGTCTCTTCTAGGGTTACTTTTGTAGATTCCATAAAGTGTCCATTGCACAAGGTTCCCACCTTGTCCCCCAAATGTTCTCCAGTTACAGTAATTTCTCCCAGTATTTTCTCTTCTGACACATACACTCTTTATGCCTTCTGTTCCCAATCTCACACACTGCAGTCCACCCGCAAACTTTTTCCCCTTGCTTGTGAGATCCTTGAATTCCCTTTGACCTCCTCTTGTTACTTACTCTTATCTGCAGGCAGTAGCATGAGTATGTATTACTTTACAGTTAATATTCACCTTTAAGTGAGTACATACCAAGTTTGTCTTTCTGAATCTGGGTTCATCACTCTGAATGACTTTTTTTCTACTTCCTTCCATTTGTGGGCAAATTTCAAGAGGATACTGTTTTTAAAAGCTGAATAATACTTCATTCTCTAAATATGCCACATTTTCTTCACTGATTCTTTGGTTAGGAGCCACATAGGTTGTTTCCATTTTCTAGCTATCATGAATGAAGCTACAATGAACATAGTTGAACAAGTGTGCTTGGGATGGGATGGAACATTAAACTAGCATATGGAGAAGTATGGAAGTAAATACTTTTTTAAAATATTTACACAATAATTTTTATGTTTTAAACAATAATTAGTAGGTGCACACAAATTTTGATAGCTTGGTTATAAAATAGCATCATTTGTTGCAATCACATATAAAATCTTTTTTAAAAGAGTTTATTAATTAAGATAGCTCTATTTAGCATAACATTGCAATCCAAAGAATGTTTATGTATATTTTAAACTAAATAAATACTTTTTTAGGTTTGTTTATCTTGTTTTATATATGAGTGTTTATATACATGCATTCATGTGTACTACTTTTGTCTAGTGCCTACAGATGTCAGGAAGCAGCAATGGTTGCCCTGGAAAGAGAAAAATTAAAGCTGCCATAATTATAGAGTAATCTGAATGGCAGCTACATTGGATTTAGAAATTTCGAGAACTGTAGTATTTTGACTTAGATATTGATAGGCAGTAAGCTTGTTACAGTCTGTAAGCTTTTTTTCCCTAGGTTCAATTACCAGAAACAAACACAAAATTTTCCTTTGTTAATGCTGGTTGCAATCCATCATATGATTTGTAAAAACATATACTTCTGTCACTACATGTGTACTCATGGATACATGCATCAGCACACATATGTGCGCAAACATAAATATATCACATGTACACATACAAATATAAGAGGAAAATGCATAGAAGCACTAGTAAAGCACGTATCTGGAATACTTGTAAGGATATATTCAAAGAAGAATAAACCGTATACACCTCACATAATAAACTGCTTGAATGTGATGGCAATATTGAGAAATGATCAAAAGGAGAAGGTAGGATGATAGTTCAAGGAGTTAGGTCACTGGCTATGTGTTCCTAGAGGTCATATCTGTTCAGCTCCTTTCTCATTTCCCTTTTTATGTTCTCTGGAAACCAACAGTGACTTGCTGAGCTTGCCATGATTTCCCTCCCTACTTATCTGAACTATGACCTTAAACAAACATTTCCTTGTAAGTTGCTTTTTTTATGTAATTAGTCACAAAGAGGCAAGGCCCGGATGATAGAGCTACTTATTTCCTTTGTATTCATCTCCTTAACCATTAAGAGCCACACTTGTAAAAATGAAATCAGGATCTTCTCTCCAAGCCAGAATAATAATGGCTTTTATCAACACAAGCTCTATGAGCATCATTTTGTGTTTGTGCTTGTGTTTATGTATCCATGTATATATTGATTCAGTCACACTGAATAAACACCTGTCAGTCCTCAGTGGAAGTAATTATGGGACTTACTAGGACTGTAGACTGGAATCATCGTCAGGTAGCTTGTTTCATTGACTGACAACAGCATGATGCTATTTACTGGTGGTAAAAGAAAGAGATATAGCTTATACTAGTGATATTTTCTTGTTTCTGGTGAATTCTTTATAGGTTATTCATGATTCTTAGTCAAATATCCATTATATTCCTTAGAAGAATAATTTGTTGTCAATCAACTGAAAATAGAAAAAATTCAAAACTATGTAAATGTTGTTACATAGGTGTGAGGTATGAACATCATAATGTAACTACCTAGGATACTTTTGATTAATGTAAACAAATATTAACAAAAATTTTTAGTTTGTCAGATTATAAAATATTACATATCAATTTCTTTTACCTTTATCTATAAGTAAATATATTTTCATTTTCTTCTGTACTTCTGTATTATAATTATTATTGTATTCTTAGATAAAATAAAATTTCTTTAGGTTTTTAAAATGCTTTCATTTTTAAAAAAAATAGAAATTCTTATGAATTTTTCTCTTGCTATCTATCTTTCTCTTTAATCCCTGGGAGCTTATTTTCATAATACTTTAGTAATAATACACTGCTGTCCTAGGTAGATCAGTCCAGGACCAAACAAATATACCTGAATACTGAAAAACAATTTATGGATGATTATATTGTAAAAAACTGGAAAGTAGAAAAATAAAAGGTACATCAAAGGAGGTAGAACTAGTTAGCATTATCACAGCTTTTTGAGAAAAACAGCGAATTAAAGTGTATTCCAAATGAAGTAGAGTCACAGTTAAGCATGTGTGTAATCAAGCCCAGTTTGGCTTTAGGCTTCAAAGTGTCCCCAAAGTGCTGTTTCCTTGGAAACTACAAATTAAGTTAATTATGGAAATCTCTGTCTTGAAATCCTTCATCCAAAACTCTGTACCAGGTTTTGAGTTGCATTATGTTTGCTAAGAAAGTATCTTAAATAACACCACAAATAATATAGCTAGGTCTTAGCAATATGATTTCAAACAATAAAATTTTTGATAATCCAGAGTTTAGGAAATAATTTGTTATAGTAGAGAAAGAAGTACTAAGGTTCCAAAAGGGAAAGGAGTACACATATTAGTCATCAGAATGGGAGCTTTCCCTGGAGAAATGCTGTTTTCTGTTCTGAATACGTGAACATATTTACATTTCCTCATTAAACAAATTCTTAAATGACTAAGCATTACAAATGTATGTGCTATACTAACTCTCTTAAAATGTATTGATTGAGATTTTGATACGTTAATAGCAAATATTTTGATAAATTCCACTGCTATTTCACTCTAGTTCTTCCCTATGCTTCCAACTTTTCCCTCTTGTCTTCATGTGGTGTTTCTGTAAATATACTGAGCAGACTTAGTGTTGGGAGCATGTGAATGCATGTAGGACCACACGATGCAGTTTGCACAGCCTGTAAGTCAGTACCTAAAGTAAAGTGACTCCTAGCAGGCATTAGTTGACGATCAATCTTCAGATAAAGGTGGGAATTCAGAAGCTCTTTCCTGATTTGTGTTGGAATCTTGGTTGTCTTGATCTTGTGAATGTAATCAGAATTTATGTGAGTTTATGTGTACGATGCCATTGTTATTTGAAAACGCTTTCACAACAGTGCTTCTTTATATCTGCCTATTACAATCATTTTATCAACCCTGTCCTTGAGTAGATCCCACTGAGCCTTAGAGGAGGGTGACGTGATATAGATATTCCATATATGGCTGAGCATTCTATAATTCCTTTTCTCTGTATAATAACTAGCTGTGCATCTCTGTATTATATATGACCAAAAGGGATTTCACTGATGAGGACTGAGAAATACTACCCTATAGGTGCAATGGTATTTCTAATTTGAGGAACAGTTTGGTACTATGTCCATTTAGAAAAATCATAGTAGTAGGTTCTCCTCTAGAACTGCTGACGTTCCCTTCCACGGGTTTATAGCCAATTAGCAATATCAGTCATGAGTTCTGTCTTCTTGTGTTGTTCCTGATTGTAATCAGAAAATGACTGAAGCATAGAAAACATTCAATTCACTTTTACAACAGTGAAAATATTGTCAGTGAAGACATTATAGGCATTATTGTAATTTTCGGAGTTCACAGCTGTTTTAGACTTTTTTTTTAATTAAAGATTTCTGCCTCCTCCCCGCCACTGCCTCCAATGTCCCTCCCCCTCCCCCAATCAAGTCCCCCTCCCTCGTCAGCCTGAAGAGCAATCAGGGTTCCCTGCCCTGTGGGAAGTCCAAGGACCACCCACCTCCATCCAGGTCTAGTGTTTTGACTTTTGAGGACTTTTCTGTGCAGTAGTGAGTATAGCACCTCACATGCTATAAAAGACAAGGAGCAGGAAAGACACTTCCATGTCTGTAAGAGCTGGATTCCCATAGGATTTATCAGATAGGGACACATTGTCTTCGCCAGTAATGTCTTACAATCAGTTAATAATGGTCTTAAGGTAGCTTTGATTAAGAGAAATAATATGCATTATGAATGCCATTTGTATGTGTCTTAAATAAAAACAGCATTTAAAATTAAAAGTAGGGAATCAATCATTTAAATGGTATAAATAAACAATTTAAATAATAGGCAAGATATGTAATTGGTTTATAAATTATCCACTCATTTTATCTGCTGAAATATAAATAAAATGAAGTCTCTTGACATTAAAATTCTATATTTAACACTACTTGTCTATTTTAATCACTGTTGCAATCAGCTTACAAAGTTTTGCTTGCTATTCTGAACTGTCTAATGAGAAAACATAAACTAATATGTAAAGTTTTATACAAAGACAAAACATTCACTAGCAAGGTGAAATAGATTATACGATCTTCTTGACCTCAGTGATTTGAAAGTGATATATATTTTCAGGAGAATCTGACTTTATGGATTGGAAACATACTGTAAGGTAGAAATGGAAACCAGGAGCAACCATGAATGTTAATGTGACAAAAGCAGAACCTACGGGCAGCAGCTTTTACAGGGTTAGACATGCCTTCATACTTATAACCTATGTTTGAAGAGAATATAGAGATACACTATAATTGTTTCAAGTCCTTGCAAGAGAAGTGTTTAGTTCATGTTAAGGAAAATATATTGAATGCCAAGACTAATATCTCTCAAAGACAAATCACTCATCAATTTGTGGATATTTGTGATAAGAACTTTGTTGTTAGTTTCATTTTAGGTAATTTTATTGGGAAAGGAACTCTTATTAAAGCCTTACTTTCTACTACTTAAAGAAATATAATAAATAAGTTTTTGAGATGAGGCTTATATTCTTATTACTGTTTTTCTATTGACAGTTTTATGGTGTTTGAGTGTGTATGTGTATGTGTGTATGCATGTGTGTATCAGTATCATATATGGAAATCTGTGCATATTGCATGCAATCACAACTTCATGCTTGTGAACATTAGGTGTCCTTCAATTACTTTTCAATTCATGTTTTCTTATTTTATTCATTCATTCATTTATTTATTATTTATTATTTAATTTGGTTTTTCAAGACAGGGTTTCTCTGTAGGTTTGGAACCTGTCCTGGAACTAGCTCTTGTGGACCAGACTGACTTTGAACTCACAGAGATTCCCCTGCCTCTGCCTCCTGAGTTCTGGGATTAAAGGCATATACCACCACTGCCTGGCTTTGATTTATTTTTTGATTTATTGTTTCTCTGAAATCTAGGATCTTGCATTTCTGGTTGATTGGCTTATCAAGAAACTCAAATATCTATTTGTGTTTGCTTCACTCAACACTGGGGTAGGCATGTCCTCATTTTTATGTGGATATTAGAACTTGGACCTTCACACATGCACACCAAGCATTTTATTTAGCTACTTCTTTATCTCATAGCTATATTTTAATTGATATAACTACTTAGGCTTCTGAATGATATATGTCTGTATGTTTAAAAATTGT
>NW_004949100.1:13201632-13204169 GCF_000317375.1 Microtus ochrogaster | reverse complement strand
TAGCTATATTTTAATTGATATAACTACTTAGGCTTCTGAATGATATATGTCTGTATGTTTAAAAATTGTCAGTATTACATTTTATTTGCCTTTTTCATTTAAAAATATATGCATTTCCTAATGTACAATTCTGAAAGTGTTTTAATAAATCATTGAATATTGGTAGTGTTTCTGGATGTCATTGAACATATGGCAAAATCGCTGCTAATCATGTCATCACCATTTGATTTTTAAATTATCTACACATATTGTTTACATGTGTATCTTTAAGCATGCTCCTGGCACTTTCAACAAGCCCCTTTATATTTAGAAAATGTTCAAGATCATTTCATGTGATAGAATATTCTAAAGTTACCTGAGTGCTTCAGATCTAATCTTGAGTAAGCTTAATTAAAGTAACATAGAGGAAATTATCAGGGAGAACATTGTTTATTTATGTTCTTCCTTTTGTTAACTTTGAACATATGTAAAAATATATGCCTCTGGTGTGGATATTAGTGTACCTATCTTTCCTATTAGCTATCTACTCATTTGCTTACCTACTTACTTTTCTATCTACTAGAGTCCATGCTTGTGTATCTGAATCCAAGTCAGCATGAGAAAATTCATTGCTGCTTTTTTATTAGTACTGTCTTTCACCACCAGTAAACACCTGACACATTCATTTCATACTATGTATTCATTTCTCAAACAAAGATTAATATTGATTATCAAGTTGACATGACTTAAAATTATGTAAGGGCCAAGTCTATGAGTAAGCATGGTGACAAGAAACACATTTACTATTACAATCACCATTGCACAGTCTGAGGTCCTGGATTTATTAACTAGAGAACAATTGGAGCAGTAGCACTCACCTGTATCTGCTTCCTGACTACAAGTAGAATATCACCGGCTGTTCCTTTTTCCTGATGGAACCTAGAATATACATGCCATCTCTTGTGTTATTTTATGCCAAGGATTTGGTCACATTTATAAGAAAAATAACTAAAGCCAGAAATCTTACAAACCAATATGAAGGCATCTTGGAACTCTTGAAGTATATCTCCTTTGAAGAAAAACTATGAGACAGAAGTCAATTTTAGCTAAGAGATACTTTATATGGAATTTTAGGGCATACATTGTACTTCAGTTTTAAGTTAGTATCTCTGTGTCCTGTTACTGCGTGAACCGATAAGAAGTTTGAAATAAACATATATTTAACTTTTCTGATTGTAGTACATTGTTTTTCATAATTGTGGGTTTTATTATTTTCTTTTGAAAATAAATTAAAAGAGTGTTATGAAAATGTAAACTAATAAAAATGACTTCTTTCTTTTTCTCAGCAGTTCTTACCCACGTGTGACCATGCTGTTAGGACATTCATTCAATGTTAATACTTATTTCACTTAGTTCTTTACCTATAATTATCTCCGCTTCAGACAGGTATTAATAGTATCTGTGCTTCATCTCAACTTTATGGATACATGAATGCTTAAAACTAATCACTACATATATGTTGAAAGCAGAGAACATTAGAGAGTTCTCGAGTTAATTCTTAAATGTCACAATTTCTAAAATTAGCAATATACTGGAATCATAGTTTTCTTAGCCGTAGAAATCAAATTTATAAGCCTATTTTATGTAGCAAAACTAGGAATAGCTTATATTATCAACTATAACTGGGCTTCTCTTGTTCCTTTAATGCAGTATCTTTCTAAATCAATTTTTTGTGTTAAGATTTGTACAGCCAGTTTCTTTCATTCACTTTCTTGAAGGTCAAAATGTTCAGAATTATGTGTTTTTCTGAATATCTCTGAAATTTTAGATAGAAGTTACATGTAGTCATTTCCTGTGGCAGAATAGCAATTACAATATAAAATTCTTCCTCTATTGAAAGTCAAATCATACTAACTGAAATCTATGAGATTTTATTCTTTTGATACAATTTAATATATTTAAAATTTGGCTTTGATAGATTTTCATTCATTTACAGCTTCCTGGTTTCATGTTTGTAGATACAGAAGTCCAAACTGAAAGATTTTCATTTGCATTAGTAATGATAACAATATCTTAAGCTTGTTATTAAATAAAATGATTTAACTAATAGAATAATTCTAATATATAGTATTAATCAGCTTTATCTTTTATTTAAGAATAAGATCCATACTTGGTGACAAAATCCTATTATCATAGTACCTCAAAGGTAGAAACAAGAGAATCAATTCAAGATAATATTCAGCTACATATCAAACCTAAGATCAGCCTTAGAAACAAGAACTGTTTTTATTTTTGCCTCAAAAACCAAAGCAAACTGGAAACCATCAACAAATAAGCAATATAAAATAAACAGCCTAAACAAAATAATTAAGAAAGCTTAAGATCAAGGCTGAAACTATATGTTTTAGCAACTTGTTTTTTTTTTTCATTACCAATAGGTATATTTTAAATAACTAGTTTACAATGTATGGCAGACAAAGTTGTCGCAGACATATTCTCAAATGCATGCACACATATATGCATCAAAAAAGAGCTGTGTTTAGCGAGTCCGGTTTTAT
>NW_004949100.1:13199714-13201032 GCF_000317375.1 Microtus ochrogaster | reverse complement strand
GATTACCTAAGTATTGGCCACATTTAGTTTATTATATTGATCCTCCTAAAGAAGAAAGGGAAGGAAATTGTTTTTCCATGCACCTAAGAAACAGAAAAGAACATTAGAAAACTGTACCATATGGTCATTGATAAAAGTTCAGCACACTGGGAGCAGCCATTGTTCTAGCAGGCTTTATTGTCTATCTTCCAAATATCTGTAGAAGAATACTTGCAGAATCCAAGGGCAAGTGAAAGAAAAGAAAAGAAAAGAAAAGGAAAGGAAAGGAAAGGAAAGGAAAGGAAAGGAAAGGAAAAGTGTTATGCTGTACTTAATACATTGACCTGCATGGTTTAGGGACCAACAGTAATGAGGCAACAGGCAACGAAGAGAAGATAGACATACAGAAAATTTGAGTGGGCTCTGCTGTCAGATGGGGTGCACCAGCGGCATAGTGATAATAGAACAATTTAGAAGTGGGGGTAGATTATCTAATCTCATGAGGAGCACTTGTAGGGGAGGAGTCTCAGGTTACAGTCATTAGGAGAAAGAATCTGTGAGTGATAATTTCTGCATAGCATGACAATGTTTGCTCTGACCAGCAGAGGGCTTTGCCATTCCTCTGAGCCTGACCCTGAAGGGCCTTGCTATTCCAATGGATCTGAGGCATTGGGGTTCTTGATATGGCCTTGCTCATTCATGTCATTAATTCACACTTATTCAAGACTTTCTTAACTCTACATTACCTAGTACACTGAATTTAGGATCAGAATCAAAACTAGAATGAACACATTAATAAGAATAAAATGATATGATAGAACTGTCTATGACATACTTGGTAAATGATTCTATCCTACAAGTATAAGCTTTTAGTAAGTATTCTAAGATTCTTAGCATTATGAATTTTTCATTTTTATGATTGCCATTTAATTTTATTATTATTTCTGTAGCATCAGGTTGAAAGAAAACTCTATTTCCCCAAATTCCAAAAGACAAAAAGAACAAATAACTGTCTATATGTGGTACATATTCACATAACAAAGACCACGTAAGTCTACTGGTTCCCGCAGTATTACAAGAACCTATAACACATTTGAAAATCCATAGTAATATTCTAGCTCTTCTCATCTCTTCCCCCTCCTTTTAATTTTTCAGCTAATGGGCTTCTCTCTCCTCAGCTACTTATTTTCCATGGAACCCTGCTGTTTCAGCTCTGCTTGCCATTCCCTTTTGGCCTTCCTTCTTCTCTCTCTGTCCATCCATACTCTCTCTCATAATCTCTCTCTCTCTCTCTCTCTCTCTCTCTCTCTCTCTCTCTCTCTCTCTCTCTCTCTCTCTC
>NW_004949100.1:13194168-13199614 GCF_000317375.1 Microtus ochrogaster | reverse complement strand
CTCTCTCTCTCTCTCTCTCTCTCTCTCTCTCTCTCTCTCTCTCTCTCTCTCTCATATCTACAATATCTTGCAGCGCACAACTCCCTTCTGCGCTCTCTGTGCTACCATACAGTTCACAAGCTTCGGGCACACAGACAGAAAGACAGAGACATGGACCTCTAGTCACTGATAAGATGCCCTTTATTTAATAGCACCATGGAAGCTTATATACTCAACAGTCAGGTAGGCCAACAGGTGAAAACCTTATCCTCTGATCCTCAAGCCAAGTCATCACATGCTTGTGAAGCAGAGCTGGTAAACAACTTTGACACAGCTTTTAGTAACTCAAATCACAAGGAAAGTAAAGATCACTAGCAGGGAAGAGCAGCTGGATGCCAGGGCTCCAAGTAGTCTCAACAATATCTCATATCTACAAAGCCCTTAATCATACCATGGAGTGTTCATGTCAGTTTAAACTCTGAGGAGTTGAGAACGGCTCCTATTATTCAATCTGGGATAGCCTTGAACTCATTACGTACCTCAAGGATTCTCCAGATTAAAAAACCTGTAATTCAGGGTTATTCTCCACAATTTAAAAGAATATGATCCTTGCTGAAAACTAAGTCAACAAATCTCAAAACTTGAAGATACCAAGCTGGTACCTACATAAATCTTGCATCCATAATTTCCAGCATTTTTGGTATAGGAAATTACTTTCCATGGTATGAAAAATGAGGCATGAATATTATTCCAGCAACATCCAGTATCTACAATGGTGTATTACCTGCAAGATATGCTAGAGTAATGATAGCACAACCCTTGGAGAGTAATCAATCAATAACTGACTGGACTTATGGACAACTTCATGAGATGGAACCCATATATAACACTGCTTAAGGGGTCAAGAACGCAGAACTAGATAGCTCAGGCAACTATGTTAACACCAAAAAATTCTGGTCTAAATAAAGAAAAGAAGAGACATAAAATGACTACTAATGATATTCTGCTCTACTCATAGATCAGTACTTTTTTTCAGCCATCACCAGAGAAGCTTTTTCCTGCAGCAGTCAGAAATAACAATAGAAACCGAGAGTCAAACATTAGGCAGAAATGAAGAGATCTTGAAATCCAGTCACAGATGTCTTCACCAATCCCTCAACTCAGTGTGCAAGGAGTCATCCCTGTCCCTGGAAGAGGAGTCAGAAAGAATGTAGAAGCCAGAGAAGAAGGAGGAAACCAAGAAAACAAAGTCCATTAAATCAACATGAGTGAAGCTTTGTGAACTCACAAAGACCGAAGCTATATGCTCAGGGCCTGTGCAGGTCTGTGCCAGATCCTTTGCATGTATGCTATGGCTTCCAGTTTTGCATTTTTATGGGATTCCTTAGAATGCAAAAGAATGGGTCCATATCTGTGCCTTCTTTTGGACTCTTTTTGTGTGGTTAAACCTCAATGTGATAATTTTTATTTTATCATATTGCATATTATTTTGTTATATTTAAAAATGAATGAATAAATGAGTGAACAAATAAATGAAAACGCTAATAACTAAACTGTCATTTTTATGTGCTATTAGAGGAAAAAAATCAGTTTTCTCCAATGGAGTGACACTATATTTATTAACCACTCTAGGACAAGCCTTATGTTCAGGAATGGCTTACTAAATATAATGGACTCAACAGTTTGCTTGCTATGTGCTTTCATTTGGTTACCTTCTGGGGCAGTTTTTGCTATTATTTTTATTTTTTTTCTTTTCAAGTGATATTCTATTTTGATTTCTTAGTTTTGTGGGTTTTGTTCTTGTGTTGGGATTTTTGGGGTTTTTTTGAGAAAGAGTGTACAGTTGTGTGGGTAGGAAGGAGGAAGGATTTGGAAGGACTTGTGTGAGGAGAAAAATATGATCAAAATATATTTAAGTTTAAAAATTGCTTTAAATAATAATTAAAAATTTCTTAACTCATTTTATAGCTAAGGTTGGTCTCATTTAGATAATATTTCTGCTTTAGTTGATCAGTCTCTGGTATTACAGACATCAGCCAATACCAGAAGAATTTTAAAAATATTTTAAAGTGGAGAAAACAACGGCAATACCGAGAATTACTTATATAATGTTAATGTAATAAGAAATTATCTATCATCCTTCATGTTTGTGCTTTCAGAGTATAAAAATGTAATGTAATCAATT
The DNA here is from genome assembly GCF_000317375.1 of Microtus ochrogaster. NCBI lineage: Eukaryota > Metazoa > Chordata > Mammalia > Rodentia > Cricetidae > Microtus > Microtus ochrogaster. The sequence continues at coordinate 13,197,450 of NW_004949100.1, read as the reverse complement.
TCAAATCAAAATTTTACCAAAGGGACAAAATAATAGTGCTATAAACATTGTCATAAATCATCAGAGCATTAAATTTATTTATTAAAAATAAGATTTTTAAGTCTTATATAAAAAAGAGAAATTTAATTTTTTAATGGTATAAATATACCTTTGACTGTTATAGTGGGTAATTTAAATGGTCTGACATATGGTGATATGAATATACCAGATCATATATGAAGATCAAATCTTATACATGGACACCCAATTTTTTTACATAATATAAATGATTATTTTGTACAACATGATTCTTGGTTATATGAATATTATTACAACTGATTTTTAAATTTGCGAGCAAATTATAACATTAAAAGCCAATTCAATTTACACAAAATCCAAGCAACTTTATGCCCCATTTAATGAGTTTCATATTCGTCAGAGTTTTGTAAAATCTAAATTAGTGCATGAAGCAAAGTGGTTGCCCATGTGTTATATTAGATTATACAGAACATTGATCTTGATATTTAGGGAGACTAGTAAAAAAGACAGGCATATTCATAAGTACAACTATCCCTAAAACAGACAAAAGATATATATTAAAGACAATGTAGCATCAAATAAGAAAGTTAATACTATCATCAGTATTGTGATTTATTAATGTTCATATGGCAACATTAATAAACTAAGTATTCTTTTTATTTATTTATTTTGGTGTTTGGAGTCAGGGTTTCTCTGTGGTTTTGGAGCCTGTCCTGGAACTAGCTCTTGTAGACCAGACTGGTCTCGAACTCACAGAGATCCGCCTGCCTCTGCCTCCCAAGTGCTGGGATTAAAGGCATGCAACACCACTGCCTAAACTAAGTATTCTTTCATAAAACATAACATTTCAGATCACTTGGTTTAGGCTTATTTTAGTTTATAGAAAGAAAATAAAGGTGATAACAGGTGTCAGTAGTCATGAGATGATACTACGGCTGAGGCACAAAGGTCTTTTATCCTGTCATTTGTATTATTTTTAATAAAATGCTGACTGGCCAGTAGCTGGGCAGGAAGCAGAGGCATGGAAACCAGAATGCTGGGAAGAGGGAAGCTCAGTCTGCAGTCGTGACCCAGCCACAGAGGAATCAAGATGTGACTGCCTTACCAAAAAAGTTACCAAGCCACGTGGCTAACATAGACAAGAAATATGGGCTAATATAAATTATAAGAATTCATTAATAAGAGAGCCTGAGATACTGGGCCAATCAGTTTTTGATTAATGTAGGCCTCTCTGTGATTTCTTTGGGGCTTAACAGTTGCAGGACTGGGCTGGACAGAAAGCCTCGGTCAATATACTACACTTGTGATATTGATATGCCATTTATGTTTCAAATGCACATGTGACTCATCAGCCTCCTCAAAGATTTCAAAGTAAACTGAAAAATCAGAATATGGACTAGGTACTAGATTCAAAACTGAAGTGGATTAATTTTAATGCTGCAATGCATTTGTATACAGCACCAAACTATGAGATGACACTGTCCCTATAGAACTGGTACTCAACAATTTTCAGAAGTTTTGGAATATGCACAAATTTATATAATAATTTACAGTCAATATTATAATAGGTACTGCTGTAATTTAGCCATAATTTACTCCGATATTAGAAAACTTTTGCCTGCATTGCTATAAGCAAATAGGCTTGATGTAATTTTTTTTCATGCAAACTACTCTCTTGGATTCAGCAGCACTTTTAAATTATGCAATCCTTGTTATACTGTATTAAAGTCATTTGGAACTGAACTAACATGGACCATCTGTGTTATAACTGTTCCTTTCCTGTTATTTTGTAAAAAATACTGTAAAGTAATAATCAATGTAGTATCCTTCCTAAAATTATCTTTTGAAATTTTATAATGTTGCCTGATGTTCCAAACCGTAGCAAGGTAAAATTGCTATTTCCACCATCATCACTGTTACACAGTGAACATTTAATTTAGTTTTATTCTAATAATACTTCCTAAATTTGCAAATGGCAAGAATGTAAAAATTATTATGCATGTTGGGTTGTCATATGTAGTCTCATTTCTTATATTTATCCCTGTAACTCTTTACAAACTTGTTTAATTCTAAGGTGACACAGAGTATTTTCCTCACTTTTCTTGAAAATTACATTCAGAAAGAGGCCTTCCTCATATACTTTAATAATAAGATTTTTTGCATCTTTACACTGGTTTGGGATTTGTTATGATTTAGAAGTTAGATTATATTTACCTTGGAGCAATTGACTTCTTACAGCCGAGAAAGTAAAAATCTCCCTCAGTCTGACTCTACTTCTCTGTCTGTTATTATTTATTCAGTTTGACTCCCTCTCTGAGGGTTTTCAACTCTCTTGACACATATTATCAGTAACTCCTTATTACGTTATCTCCAATAAACAATACATTTCTTACCACTTTTGCTTATTTTGCAACGTATAATTTTCTTCAGCAAAAGTTAAAGATTTATTTTTATTTGGAGTGTGTGTTTTGTTTGTATATATGTATGTTTATTCAAACTGTTCCTGGTTCCTGTGAAGCCCAGAGGAGTTCATTGAATTTCCTGAGTCCTGGTGATATGAGTTGTTGTGAACTGCCTCGTTGGTTTGCTGTGTTCTATGGAATGGGAAAACGGATCTTACTACTGAACCCATTGCAGTCCTGTTAAACATAAGGTGAAAGAACACGTCAGTGAGACTATGTCAGCATGCAAAAGATTTACATAAGTACACTGGAAACAGAGAAATTCCCAGCATGGACACACAGACATCTGCACAAGCTCCATCCACGAACCAAGAGTCATTTGCCATTGATAACACTGCAAGAGGGGAATATCCATTTTCTTCATGAAATGAAACTGGACAGGATGTATGCTCGTGAGTGGTTGGTCAATACAGAACTGAGTCCATGATTTATTAGTGTGTGTGTGTGTGTGTGTGTGTGTGTGTGTGTGTGTGTGTGTGTTTAAAGGATAGAAAGTATGTGAAGTATAAAGTTGAGTGCATAGGGAGGCTGGGATCTGGCAGTAGTTTGGGGAGTGGACCAAGCATAGCCAAATATATAGTATGAAAAATATTCAGAAACCTCAGGAAATAAATTTATCTAAATCAAAGAAAATAAGCAAAGTCTACCACGCCTCAAACTAATTTATACTCTTAGTTAGCTTACATTTTTATATTTTTTTTACTATTTATACTAATTTCAGCCCTGTGTAGTATTTCTGATTGATGAGATTAATATAATAGAAGTCCCATCCTACCAAAAGAGAACAAAGAAACTAAACAAA